>NC_057403.1:33279609-33590238 GCF_019320065.1 Cervus canadensis | reverse complement strand
TTATCTTTGAAATAAAAAGGGAAACATGACTAAGAACTGCAGAATCTGGTGACATTAAGGATTACTTTTGTTGAGTGATGTTGGTGTGGAGGTTATGTTTTAATTTTTGAAAGTCTTTTTAGAGACCCCTATTCAAGTATTTGAGTGAAAAACCACAATGTCTGGAATATGCTTTAAAACATTCCAGGAAAAAGATCACTGTGTATGGAGCAGGGTGGGAATAAGAGAAATGAGGTTGGGAAGAATGTTGATAATTACAGAGGCTAGGTGAGGAATCTGTGACTCCTTATACTGTTTTTGTCCACTTTCACAGATATTTGGACTTTTCAACAATAAGTTTTTTTGTTTGTTTGTTTTGTTTGTTTTTCAAGGCTCAGCAGACCAAGCAAATGGAGTAGGTGGGAGAAGTGAGACAGGCTAGCCTGCCTGGATCACAGCTCTTATGTCTGACAGAGAAGTAAGGGGAAGCCAGATGATGACGTGTCTTTAATACCAGGCTGAGGGGGAAAAACGGATCCCAGAGGCAAACGGACCCACCCCAGGAAAGCACAGGACCCTTACCTGCCGAGACTTCCCAGCCTGCTTCACGCTGTAGAACATGGGGCCCAGCTCTGCCAGCCACTCTCCGTCCACGGCAGTCACACACTGCATGTATTCCTGCAGCAGAAGGGCCACCAGGCGAGGGTCACGGACAGACCATTGCTTTGAGCTGTCCCTCCCGGAGTGGTTCCATAACTAGGATCCTCACGGGCAGGGCCCCACCCCCAGCCTGCCAGGCTGAGAAAGGCAAGGAAAAGCCACAGACACTGGCATTCTAATCCCTTCTCCCATCCAAAATCCTCCAAGCTTGTGAGAAAGCCCTGCAGTGTCCAACAGAATAGGCCCAGCCCCTCAGAAAACCCTTCTAACAACACCCAGAGGGGTTGCTTGTCCCAGGCAGCAAGCAGGAAACAATCCACCTGGCATAACTGAGGCCACTGGAACCTATAGGTCAATTAACTTCCCCAAACCTCCCACTGGAAACCAACCTCAATTCCCCTCAAAGCAGCACCTGTGGCCCCAAGTCCCCCAAGCTCAAAGCTCACCCCAGAAGGCAGCAAACGGTTACAAAGGCCTAGCCCAGCCAAGCGGGCTGACGTCATACCAGCTGCCTTGGAAAACACTCACCTTGGTGGTCATGACCAACTCGTGATACACGATGTAGTCGGGGGTGTAGCCCATTCCAAAGAGGGAGCTGGTAGGGTGCAGGTGGCAGGGCATGCCTGTCCGGATGTTCACATACTCCCCGATTCCCTAGAGAAGAGACCCAACAAGTGGCTGCCTCAGCAAAACACTGCACATCTGGGCAGCTCCCCCACCCCTCAATGCTGCCTTGACACCAGCTTCCCGGGGAAGCCCAGATCTGCAGGACTGTACAGTGAGAAAGGAGAACTCTGCGCTCGGGCAGTGTCAGGCCAGGAAGGGGTCACGGCTCCACCAGGCTCCTCCGGGCTCACCTTGAGCTTGGCTGCCTGGTGGAAATAGGCAGCACAGATGCACTTCCTGACGATGTCCCAGTCAGTGCCACACGAGGCCAGGCTCATCCGCTGCTGCACCATGATGTCCTTGAGCTGAGCCCGCACCTCCCGGACCTGGAGCAGGACGCAGGTGGTCAGGGATGGAGCAGCCCCTCCTTTCCCTGCAGCCCATCCCGCCTCCCAACATCCTGCTTATCTGGGCCACAGACTCACCTTCCGCATGGCCTTGGCATGGATGAAATGATCGTTGCACCAGATGGTGGAGTAATTGTTGTTCTTCCACTGCAGGTAGACGTTCAGGTAGCTCAGGTGGTCACTCTCAGGGACTGCGAACTTCTCCCGGATTTGATCGCTCTCTTCCTCTCGGCCCTGGCAAAGGAAAGGGGAATCCAGGCCGCTGAGAAGAGCTGTCTCAGGCTGTCACCTACCCGCCCCCCAACTTAAAACACATCAATGTGGTGCCGGACGATATAGCAAAAACAAAATTTGTTTATAACAAAATATTTATTCTAAGATGCGAGGGCAACCATCCTAGGAAAAAAGGCTCTTGCAGAACATTCCCTGAGAACCACGGATCTAGCCCACCCCTTCCCCTGCCCCAACCTGCTTCACATAACACAGTAAAATCACTCTTCGGAAACTCCACTTCCACCCTTTCCATTTCATCTTCACAACAGGGGACCCTCTCCCCTCTCTCAACCTCCCTCCAGCCCATACACTCCCGAGACCCCTGGGAGGACAGGAGCCGGGCAGAACCTCCCACCTTGGGCCTGTAGAAGATGGCCGGGACCGAGAGCATGGAGACAATGAGCAGTATCTCGGAGCTGCAGCCCATGTCACAGGACACGATGAGCATCTTGGACAGGGCCGGATCCAGCGGGAACTCCACCATCAGCCGCCCCGTCGAGGTCAGACCACCTGATAGAGAGGAGCGGACACAGACAGTCAGCAGACATGCTGCTGTAAGATGGAGAACCCAGGCCCCAGAGCCCACGGGGCCCTGCCCGGCACCTGTGTTGTCCAGGGCCCCGAGGATCCAGAGCTGGTACATGGAGTTGAGCATGTTGTCCTCCGGGGGTGGGTCCATGAAGTGGAACTGCAGCAGGTCCTGCACCCCCAGGGACTTGAGCAGCAGCACCACGTTGGCCAGGTTGGTCCGCTGGATCTCGGGCACCGTGGTGGTCAGGAGCTCGTTCTTGTAGGCACTCTGGGTGTAGAGTCTGCCAGAGAAAAGACCCAGTGCTGCCACACCTGCCACCACAGGCTGCCCAGCTGAGTCCCTAGAACGCGCCCAGCAGCCTAGGTGAGCCCACCAGCACCGTGGGCTTGTGCAGCCGGAACAGCCAGTGCTGATGAGGGAGGGAGGAGAAGGCCTCATTTCTTCCCCCAACTCCCCTTGTCTCTTACAATCACAAATCTCTACCTGTTTAAAACTCAGTCCATGCCAATTCACCCTTCTGCTGGAATCTCTTATATAATTGTTTCATTTTTGGAACCACTGAGCCTGGGACTAGAATTATGGCTGAGTTATAATTTGTTTATATTTTTCTGTATTTTCTGAATTTCTATTATTTTCAAGTCAGAACCAAGAAAGAGAATAATTAGAGGAGTAAAAAAAAGAACGAGTGATATAATTTGTTCACATTTATCCTCTAAGGAGAGACGCACTGTAATACTGGTCATCCATTGTAGGGACGTTCAACATAGGTCCTCCTGAAACACAAGGCCACTTGGACCTCAGGGCTGCCTGGTAAGGTGACTTCTTCCACTCAGCAGCATGTGACGAGAGAACCAACAAGTGGCAGCCCCACCACTGGTCCCCAGTCTCAGGGATCACCCCTCTGCAAGAACGAAAGCCATTCCTGCCCACCCCAGCCTGGGCTCCCACCCTGGAAAGCAGGCAAGCACAGCGCTCCTACCTGAAACACTGACCTGGGCCCGTCCTGCCGGCTCTTCCCGACCGCTGGTTGGCATTGGCCTGGCTGATGGGGTAGATCTGCAGAGCATCCATGCCAATCCGGGGGTTGAAGACCTAGGAGGGGGCAGAAAAGACCTGATTAAGGACAAAGCGAGGGGATAAACAGGAGGCAGCCTTGAGACAAAGAAAACCCTTGGCTGCTACACGCTACAGAGTGAAATGTCTCAGTGATACAGGCAGCCATCTTCTGGAGTCAGGAACCTCAAGAAATTTCCCCTCATCGCCAGCTCCGCAACCTTTATCAAGTTAAACTGTCCACCCTGAGTTATCATAAGGATTGGATGAATCAGGAACATGGCAAAATCAGCACGCAAAATACCACCTCCACTTCCACAAGCAACCGCTGTTCAAGGTCTGAGGACCCAGGTCCTGCCTTCCCACCTCCTAGGCCGGGTGAGCCTGCATGAAGGCCAGGGCCCCGCTGCCTGTGTCTCCTCTTACCTTTAACTTACAATAACCGGAATCGATGACAAACATGATGCCGTCGACAGTCAGGGAGGTCTCAGCAATGTTGGTGGCGACAATACACTTCCGGACGCCATCCGGAGCCTGGAGTCAGACATGCAGGGAGGGAAGGCTGTAGGCTGGCAGGTAGGAGAGACCCCACAAGGAGAAGAGCACACCCCACCCGTGCCAGGAAAGTAACACCCTCTCCCTCTTGCCCTCCTGGGGGGAGTCTGGGAGGTTCCCAAACCAGACACTCTTGCTGTCTCACCTTCTGGAAGATCTTGGCCTGGAGGTCAGAGGGCAGCTGGGAGTAGATGGGCAGCACGGCCAAGGCGGGTGCGTTCTCCAGTTCTTCCAGATGCTCCACAATCTGATCTGAGGTCACCTGAGTGCAGAGAGGAGTCATCAGATGCCAGGGCCCCTGATCCTCACCAAGGACCCACCCGCTCACCAAGGTCACAACCAAGGCACGCACCTCAATGTCCTCTTGGCCAGGCATGAAGATGAGGATGTCCCCAGGGGCCCCCGACAGATGCACCTGCAGGGACTGCTTCACCGCGGCCTCCACGTAGTCTTCCTGCGGGGTCTGCAAGCCAGCCAGGGGCACCATCAGAGGACATGTGGGCCAGGCCCCCTCTGGGAAGCAGCGGCCCAGTCCCTGGTCTGGGGCCAGAGCTGGGCAGACTCTCGGGGTCGTGCACCTGCAGATGGGCCTTATGACCCTCCCTGGATCCCAAGCCTCCACCCCAAAGAAACAATCAAACCAAATGTCCCCAGAGTACAGTCTTTCACCTCCAAGCCCAAAAGCCGTGGGCTCCCATGGTGCCCACAAAACCTCTCCCACTCAGTACCCCACCCCACGCCCCCCACCCGGCTCTTCATCTGAGGTCGGGGTCAGTTAAGAAAAAAAGGGCCTTGGTACCTTGCTGAAGAGAATGTCCACAGGGAAGGTACGACCAGGGATGTGGAAGATGGGGACGTTCCCAAAAAAGGAGGCAAATTTCTCTGCGTCCATGGTGGCTGATGTGACAATGAGCTTCAGATCTGAGCGCCGAGCCACCACCTAAGAGAAGAAGTCATTCAGAGGCTTCCCCACTGGTTCAGAACCCTTGACCTCTGCCTTCCAGTCTCATCAACATCACTACCAAGTGAAACAGAAGCCCAAGCTGACGGGTGGCTCGTTAGATCTGTAATAGTTCTAAAGGCTGAGTCACAGAGCCACAGCCAGGAGAACCACGAGTCACTCGGCTGAGCTAGAATGGAGTGAACCACCTCTGGGCAGCCAGAGGCCTCAGGGGCAACTCTGGCCTGTCAGAGGCCCCCTAAGCTTCCCCGGGCTAGACCCCAGACATCTCGTCACTGACTCCCAGCCCCACAAGCACAGAGGCCTGGACCCGCAGCCCTCACCTCCCGGAGCAGCCCAAAGAGCACGTCGGTGTTGAGCGAGCGCTCGTGGGCCTCGTCCATGATGATGGCGCTGTAGTGATCCAGGTCCGCTTCCCGCAAGGACTCTCTCAGCAGGATGCCGTCAGTCATGTACTTGATCAAGGTGCTTTCTGAAGTGCAGTCTTCGAAGCGGATGGCATAACCCACCTGGAAGCCAGAGAGATGGCTCAGGGGCTCTGGGCACCCACACACCGCTGCACACCCCGAGCTGGGTCTAGGCCTCAGCGGATCAGGTCAAGTGACAGAGGCCACAGGTGTGAAGTACAGAGCTCAGCCCTCGGGCCCACTCACCTCCTCACCAAGGTTTCCCCCCATCTCTTCACTGACTCTCTTGGCCACCGACATGGCGGCCACACGGCGGGGTTGGGTGCATCCGATCATCCCATAGTCCGTGTAGCCGTCTTCATGCAAGTACTGGGTCAGTTGCGTTGTCTTTCCACTCCCTGTCTCCCCAACCACGATCACGATGCTGTTGTCTCTGTAAGGGGGAGAAGAGACTGGTGAATCAGCACGAGTGGAAGGCCACCTGTAGCCCCGCCTGCAGCTATCCAAGGAGCGTGCTTGCTCAGAAAGGAGGATTTCCCTGGGAAAACAGTCTTATGCTGAAATCCCCTGAAAAGTCTAAAAGACAGTAAGGTTGAAAGAAGTGCCATGCTGTTTCATGAGGCCATGTTGCTTATTTCAAGCAGAGTAGCCTGGGGCACTCAGGAGAGGGGAAAAAAAAAAAATCCTTTCCCTTCTCCACCAAATGTCATACCCCAAAGAAAAAGAACCACAGAGCATGCACAGGACACCTGACCCACTACTGGGGTCCCATCCCTGGGTTGGGGAGTCACCTGATGATCGTGAGGAGTTCCTGCTGCACGGCGAAGATGGGCAGGTACTGCCGCTGCTCCAGAATTGACTTCTTCTTGGCAAACTCGCTGCTGGCCTCGCTCTTCTTCTTCATGTGGTCGGCAAACTTCTGCTCTGTCCTGAGAACACACCGCATGCGGCCTAAGATCCCTGCACGGTCTCACGCGTCTTCCAGTCTTCCTGACTGGGCTACTACCCCGCTTCCTATGCCCAGAAGTGAGAACTGCTCCTAACACGCAGTGAATCTTTGAGATGTGAGGGCTGCCAGCTGCTGCCCATCTCCTCCGGCCTAAGGGACCACACTGCTGTCTAAGCATCCATCATCCAAAACCTGCTCAACACCCTCGGGACAGACACCCGTGGAGGGCTCAGAAGAGCTGCAGATCAGCAAGTGTGTAAATCCTCTGCCCTGGAAGAGTCCACCCAGACGAGGAGCTCAACTGCACAGACCATACCTCATATAGAATAACCTTAGGCAATCTCAGCACCACACTTATAGGGCTGGAAGGAGGAGTCGTGGTAACAGTCATGACCAAGGTCAGACTCCCTCCCGCCTCTCAGCAGGACAGCAGAGTCTGTAAGGCTTTAGCTTCAAAGAACTGTGAGAACAGCCCTACTTGATGTTACCGATATCTTCCACTAAACGCACTGAAGGGTCCGACACACATACATCCCCAGGCCACACAGCAAAGACGCCCCAGTCCCTCCTCACCTATGCAAATCTACAATCTCCACCCACCCCTTCCCCAGGAGACTTTTCCTGCATCATATCAAGCCTGTGCCCTGTCAGCTTCCTATTTCTAATGCCCCAGTCACTCCTGGTCAGCTAAAACTCTATACCAACAGGATTAAACTAACAAGGCTGATCAACAGCACCAGCTTCTCATTTCCCACAGTGGTACACAGAATTATTAACTGAGACAACAGTTTGGAAGGACTTTAGAGTGTTCAAAGGATGAGCTTCAGAAGGGACATCTAAGTTCAACCACCTACATGATGAGGGAAGCGCAATAAGCAGTCATCCAACATTGGCTTAAACGCCTCTATGAACGGGGGAGCTCTAGCTGAGAGGACAACCCTTTCTGTTTTCAAACCTCTGTTAAAAACAGTGTCTTCCCAGAAGTACAGAACAGACTTTTGAACTCTGTGGGAGAAGGTGAGGGTGGGATGTTTCGAAAGAACAGCATGTATATTATCTATGGTGAAACAGATCACCAGCCCAGGTGGGATGCATGAGACAAGTGCTCGGGCCTGGTGCACTGGGAAGACCCAGAGGAATCGGGTGGAGAGGGAGGTGGGAGGGAGGATCGGGATGGGGAATACGTGTAACTCTATGGCTGATTCATATCAATGTATGACAAAACCCACTGAAATGTTGTGAAGTAATTAGCCTCCAACTAATAAAAAAAAAAAAAACAAAACAGTGTCTTCCTTAGACTGAACTAAAATCTAAGGGGGCAGAGCACATGTTCCCACACCAAACATCTAAAAGGCTCTCTAGCAGAGTGGCTAAGAGCATGGGCTCCAAAGCTAGACCATCTGGGTGGGATCCTCACTCCACCATTTACCAGCCGGGCAACCTCAAACGAGTTACTTAACCTCCCTAGGCTGCATCGTCCTCACATGAAAAATGGGAAAGATTACACCTGTCCCACAGGACTGCCATGAGAATCCAGCGACCAAGTATCTGTGAGGCATGTGGTGCTGCTCGGCACAGAGGACGCGCCTATGGTAGCAGCAGAGGCAGTTGGGATATTATCTCGAGAAAGGTGAAGACAGACCAGGGCGAGGGGACCACAGATTCCCAAGTGACGTCATACTCATATTAGTGAGTGACGAGTCATATCAGTCCCCTTAAAGCCCATCTTCAGAGGTGCTGGCTGCCGTGAGACTCCTACCTGTAGTCCACTTTCCCATCCTCAGTCAGAGATTTATCTGGCTCTTCTTCTTTTTTGACGCCCATTATATCTCCCAGTTTGGTTCCAGCCAATTCCCAATGTTTGTGTTGAGCCTGAAAAAGACATGGGAAGTCAGTCTGCTCCATCCCGTGATGGAAAATCAGTCCCGTCTGACAACAGGCTTCCTCCAGCAGCAGTAAGTTCCCAGCAAGCCAGGCCCTCCTCCCACCGTCCCTGCGAAGTTCCCGAGGCCCAGCCCTGCACCGCCTTAAACCGAACCTGGCAGGAGGAACACGCGCCCTCCCCCGGAAGCCGACACGTGCCCTGCGAGTTTCCTCTACCTGCCAAAGGAACCCTACCTGCGAGACACAACATGATCCTTAAAAAGAAGACCAAAGAAAAAAGAAAAAAAACGGAGCTCCTCGGGCCCCAGATGACCAGAAACCAACCTTTTTGCGCTCCTTTTGCTCCCTGTGCTTCCGCACTGTTTGACTGCCTTTCCGAGCAATAATGGCCAAGTCTGAAGTGGCGTCCTTGACTGGGATCACAGGCTCCGGCTGCAGGAGGTTGAGGGAAAAAGCAGAAATTGCACACTGATCGTTAGAACTCAACACGAAGGTCCGCTTCGTAACGGCAGTGGTAAGGGAAGGGCTGCCACCCCACCCCGCGGTGATGGGCCTTCCCCCGCCTTCTCTTCCCTGTCTCTCCCCACTGGGCCCCTCCTCTCTGACTCAGAGGCCCCCACCTGCTTGGTGAAGACGATGCGCCCGTCCAGGAAGGGGGGCACCAGGTTGTGCACCATGAGGTGCACCTTGGCCGCGCTGTCCTCCTCGAAGTCCTCGTCCACCTCCAGCCGGTGCACCACCCCGCTGGTGAGCATGCGGTTGGTCTCCCAGCGCTCATTGTCCTGTGAGGACACAGCGGGAGGAGGCCACGTTCAGGCTGCAGCCACGCGAGGTCGTCCTGAGAGGGCCCAGGCGAGGCCACGGAGCAGATCCCAAGAGAAGGGCCGTGGGGATGTCACCAGTCTCTGGACCCTGCAGCTCCTTAAGACGGAAGAGTCCCTGATCCCAAATCACTTGCAGCGCATTCTCCCAGAAGCCACCTTTTATGTCTAAACCAGAACCTCTACATGGACGCACAGAGGGGCTGTCCCGCAGTCCCACTCAGAGACACACAGGACACAGAGCCAAGCCCACCCTCTCAGCTCCCATCAACAGCTCCCTCCAGGAAGCACCACCAAAGAGCAAAGTCGGGATGTGGGTTTCCCACATCCCACCCCTCCGCTTCCAGGGGTGTCGCTCCTACTGGGACCTCAGCCGTGGGGAGAAGAGCCGTGCTGGCAGCGGGGCTGTGACCAGCCACTACCCCAGCAGAGTCCGCCCGCCGCCCGCAGGCAGCCGCACCTCATTGATCTGTCTCCGCTGAGCCGAAATGCGCTTCTGCTTCTGCTTGTGCAGGTGCTGCTCCCGCCTCCTCACGTAGTCCTCGGAGGAGTAGGCCAGGGGGTTGTGGAACTCATCATAGCCCTCGTCCATCATGTACCAATCCCGGTCGGCTTGCTGTAGCGCAAGAGACAGAGCCGTGAGAACAGGGAACAGAGTGAGTGTATGTGCAAGACAGGGACAGAAGGGGAGGAGATGTTTGGCAAGAAGTCACTGGTGCAGTGGAACAACTCAGGAGAGGCCACCCTGCTGGAGGGCCAGCCGCCTACGGGAGAAGCATGGTTTGCAGCCCAGGCCACCATCATGGCACTACTTAGGTTTACCACACAGTGGCGCCAGCACGCAGAAGTTAGGTCTGATCTGCACGTTTTGAGAAGTTTCACCAGGAGCCTATGCCTGGAAAAGGACTCCAGGGCTTCAAGACTGAACATAGCTCAGCCTTCCCGAGACTGTCCGGTTTCACCAGAGTGTCACCCATGGCCCCTGTACTCTGACACCCCTGTCACTTGCTCACTGAAAGACAGCCACCACCCCTCATTCAGTCACTGGGAGATGTATTTCTTACCCTCTGGTCATCTTCCCACTGCTGCCGTTCCTCTTCTGTGTCAAACGAAATTCCTTCTTCGCCATCCTCACGTCTCCCTGCGGGAGAACATGTAGCGGGTCGGTGTGCAAGGCCCAGCTTGTCCCCAGTGGCCTCACACAGACCAGCCACACCAGGAGGAGCGCCCCACCCTCCCACTTTCACCCCGTCTTACCTCGGCCCCTGGACAGACGTGGGGTGGACCCCAGGTGTCTTCTGTCATCGGCCCACTCGTTGTATTTGTAGGATGGAGTTGGCAGAGGGGTGTCGTCTGAGTACCTGCTCCTCACAGACCTGGGAAACAGTAAAACCAGCTTCACTAAACAGTCACTAAGCTGAGACCTGTTCCCAGCCACCACCCGCCTGCCCAGCCCCAGTCACGCGCACAGAATATCACCTGTCCCTGTCTCGACTGGACGGCCGATGACTCCGCTCGGAATCCCGATAGGAAGGTGTGGGGGAGGGCGATTCCCACTGTGAGCGCCTAGAGGAGCCATAGCCACTGTCCTCTTCCTCCCAGGTAGACCGTGAAGGGGTGGCAGCATCTGGGCCACAAAAGACATGAAGTTCAGCATTTACTTTAACTCAGACATGGCGTTAGAGCCGTTAGGGGAAAATCAGTTTGCCAAATTTCTTTCTTCTACTACTTTTAAACTCTGCACCTGTTTGCAATGGATATGATGGGTTTGACAGCTTTTAAAGATATCTGAATTTGAAGAGTTCCATTTTTCATCTGTGTTTATAAGAACATTTGAAGGAATAACCAATTTGTCTCTGCAAACATATCTCTATTGAATATACGTATTTCTTTATAATCAACCCTTCTTCTGCCCCTACCCCACTCTCACTCCCCCTACTCCCCACCCCCACTCCCTATTCTTTCCTACCATTTCGAAAACTGGCCCCTCAACAAACGGGCAAGTTGCATTAAGGGAGCATATCAGTTTCCAAGGAAGTCCATGGCCTTCCCAACTGAATCAACCAAGTATTCCAAGTCACTCATGGTGGAATTAGGAATCCCGACCCAGTTCCACTGAGGATGGGAGTCACTCACCCTGCCCCTCATATACGTGGTTCTCACAAACCACCATAAGCAAGCTCGGACTACCTTTAGGCCGGTGTCGGGGGCTCTCGGGTTCGTTTCTTCTGCTGCTGCGATCTGACCCTCCATCTCGCTCCGATCTGCCGCTGTGCCTACTTCTGTCCCGCTCATCTGTCGGGAGTCACCGGCAGAGCTTAGAAAACAGGTGCCTGTCCCAGCTTCCACCCATCTTCACCCAAGAGAAAGGACAGGCCTCCCCACTCACTCACAGGAGCAACCTCACTGCTCTAATGCGATCCAGGGGCTCCTGAATCTCACATATCCCCATTCTTTCAAAGGGCAAAAATTAGTTACTGGCTACAAAGTTTCAAACTCACAGTAACAGTTATTTTCCTGCAAGAATTCAAAAAAGAATAGTTACAAGTCTATCCTGAATAACTATTTAGTAGTTACAAGTCTACAAGCTACAGACCTCAAATATTACCAAGGAAAGCCAGCGTTGGACCGTATGTCTAGCTGTGCACCACAGCACTGTCCTTTTCCTCTCACCAACACTATTGTCAACTGGTTTCTCAAACATATTAACCACTATCACCTTTAGCACCAATTTTTAAGATAAAACGCAAAGAACCACACACTCAAGCAAAGTAGCTATGTTGCAAGTAACAGTTCTTTTCTTAGGCTGCCCGCTTTTCCCAATACCAGCAGGGTCAAATACCCAATACCACCAGGCCGACATGAAAATGGATCTCCCTAATTGACAGGCATTATAAAAACTCCCACGACAGCAAAAAGGCCAATGTGTTACTTTGGGTGCCTAGCAGGCCCTAGGAACTCTGCTGGGCAGTTTACCTCTGTCTCTCTTGCGGTCACAATCTCGATCCCGTGACCTCTCCTTCTTCCGATCCTTTTCTTCTTTGGACGAGGCATAGACGCCATGCTCCCGCCGCTCCCGCTCTCTCTGCCGACTGCGTTCCCAAAACTCTTCGCTCACACCACCAGGATGGGATGGAGTCTCCACCCGGGCTGATCGGTAATGCCTGCAACATGGAGGGCAGCTGGTGAAGGGCTCAGTCAGAGAAGAAAAACCTGCCCCAAACCTGTGGCCATGACAAACAAGCAACCCTGCCTCTTCCACTTTATCTCCCTGGTACGGCAGGCTTGCATATGGCGACAACCATAAGCACGTCTAACCCCCCATCACCTACTCTTTAGTTGCTTTTGACAGTTTCCCCAAATCTGAAAAAAAATACCAATTCCTACCTAGCCTCAACGTTATAGAATCCTAGTAAAAATTAAGTCCTAAATATCCAATAAGAAAACTGAGAGATAAACATAAGACATTATTTCCTGGCCTCTATTTTCATTCCCTCTTGGGCAATCCACCCAAAGGCTTTTACCTGTCTTTTCGGCCACTTCGGCCAGCCTGGTCACTGTCTTCGGCCTCAGCATCCCTCTGGTCATCCTTGCTCTCTTCCCAGTCCTTGTACGAAGAGATTCTGGACTTCTTCTTGTCCTCGCCATCATCCTTCTCCTCTCTCTCCTTCCTCTTTAGGGAAGCCAACAAGTCCAGTCCCAGTAATGAAGGGCGGGGTGCAGGGGCCTTGAAGACATGCTGCTCACTAGCTGCACTTTTGGTCTTAAAAATAAGACCTCCAACCTGAGAGTCCACATCAGTGCCTTCCAATCGATGGATCGAGGCATCCTCGCTGCTGTCCTCCATGACAGGTTCCAGGATTTCCCTGCAAGGAAAACAAACCATTTGCTATCAGACATAAGAAGGGAAAACACTTGGCTCCACTACGTCCCAAAATAACTGTAAATATATGAATATCTGGTCGGGGGGGGGGCTGACCTCCCCCTCAAGACCTGAATTCCTTTAGTTACCTCTTCGCAAGACTCTTCCATCAACTCATTGATAATCTTAATCTTAAAAGATCTTTCTATTTCCACCCAACACACATCAGAAATAGATAAACACACACAGGCACACACACACACCCCAAGATCCAAGAGGGTATCATTCAGACAAGAAAAGACCTCACTAAGGAGCACTTACTAGAGCAGGACGGCATCTATAAAGGGCGTGTAGGGAAAGCACTAGATCTGAAGTCAGAAATCTCAACTAGAGCCCTCTCAACATTTTCTACCTGTGTGATCGTAAGCAAATAGATATTAATCTTAATCTTTGGTTAGGCATAATTCTATACCTGGAAAATGGAAATACTTTTTGCTCTCTTAAATCCATAAAGTTACTGTGAGTATCAAACAGCAAAGTATATGTGAAAGCACTCACTCTGTAACCACAAACAGTTACATAAACGTCATTGTTACATTATTTCACTTGCTGTGCTCTCGGGTACTGACTGGGTTCCTCACCATTTTTTACACAAGTTCTTCCTACTCTCTACTCCTTTAGACTACAGATAGAGTAGAGTAGAGCTGTTGAGATATAAGGCTACCATCCATATGATCCATTCTTCAATGAGTTTTCTGGGCCAGTTTTGTTTTGTAGAGAAGAATTACCTCACAGCAGTCAAAATCTGTTTAACAATTCAAATTCAAATTCACCAAAAAAAAAATTGGATGAGAATCACCAGGCTAAGAAACGGTGTTTCTGAAAAGTATTTAGGTGACTGTAAGATTTCCTGGCACTCCACTCATAACAAATTCCTCTTTACCTCCCACAAGACACCATCTGCTTATAAACATATCCCATTTTGTGCTTGAATAATTTGCCCCATTCCAACAAGTCAGTGAAGCAAAGAACTATCAAGAGAACCACCAGAACCCAGAATGTTTCACACAGCTCTAATTGACATGCACATTTCTATAGAAAAATATAGCCAAACAGACTGAACGCACAATATGGACACAGAAACAAGAGCTGCATTTTAGAAAATGCCATCACACAGAAGAGAAATGGGAAAGCTAACTTTTAGTGACATCTGTACTCATGGGAGGAAATCTACACAGGAAGGTAAGATATACGTGCTCTGCTCAGTAGTCTGAACTAGAAAATATACCCCTAGGACCGTCCTTTTATGCCGGAGAACTTTGTCTGTCTTGTTGACTGCTATGCCCGGTGCCTAGCAAAATAAACATTTGAGGAATAAATAATTTTAAACTGATGAAAGGAAACAGGGAGCCAGAAATCTCTAGGACAGCAAAGAAAGGTGCCAAGCAGCACAGGAAAACGAGTCTGACAAACAGGACAACTAGTGGCTGAGAAAAACAAGAACTTTAAGTGTTGTCTTCTGAAAAAGGATTAGTGGCAAAGAAGCCACAAGAGGTACAAGAAAAATAACTAAGAGAGAAACTGTATACATTAATTCAACAAATGCCTTCAGTGAGCCAATCGCTTGTTCTGGGCATTAGCAATAAGAGACCAAAACAAAAATCCCGATCTTTTTGGAGTTGACATTTTGTTAAAAGATATCGCCTGGTAAAGATACCACTGTGACAGAGAAAGAGAAAACGAAAAGAACCCTTCTGGGCTCGGTGTCCGTCTGGCAGTGGGAATAACGAGAAGGTCTAAGGACGTGGAGGGGGGGGTGACTCCCGGCCAGCATCCCTGGACCTCTGGGAGGCCGCGTCAGTGTGCACGATCTGACCTGATCAAGGAGAAAGGCCGGGGCCGGCAGAACCTGAGCAGCATCCCTACAGTGAGTAAGGCAAGTTGGGTGACAGGAACAAGACTTTACAAGCCCGGGCCCGAACTTGAGCGAGGCCGAGATCCGCCTCTTGGAGCTGCCACAATTGGCGAAGAAAAGGTCGGAAAGGAAAAAGGGACACTCACCTCACCAAGCCTGACTCTCAGGACCTGCTGTCCGGGATTCTGGGGCGCTGGAGCCGCCGCTCCTCGCTCAGACCGCTTTGAGAGCCAAAATCAACTACATGAAAGCGACCATTATTGTCCCATAATACTTTGCGCGGCTCCTTCTATCCAACCAAAGATACCATCGAGGGCAGCCCGGAAAACGCCCGTTCCCGGTGCGACACAGAACGCGACCACGCATGCGAGACTAGACTGTCTTTCTCTGGGGCTCTGATCAGAGACACTTCCGTCCCCTGGCGACCAATCATGCTTAGTGTAAGAGGCAAGGCCCCGCCTCTAGGTGGGGCGTGGGAGGGAGAAGTAAAGAGACCTGTCGGGTTTAATAAGGGCGGGAGTGACCCTAGGGCTTCCGGTCAGAGCAGGTTAGGTGGGCGGTGACTAGAATAACCTCTTCTGCTGATTGGGTTATTGAGAGCGGAACGCGAGTTCATCACTGCGCCTGGGCGTTTTCTTTTTCAGTTTCCGTCCGCTCTGGTGGTCGGCAGAGGGTTGCTAGGCAACGGCTCCAGGTTACTTTGAATTGGGGTGGCCGCGGCGGTTGGGGCAGGGAAAAAAAGCCGTCTGAGTCGGCTTCTTCGAGAAAGGGTTGGGGTTGTCCACAACCCTGAAGTGGAAGAGAAGGAGGTGACGTGTACAGTTAAAGTAAGTATCGTTTTCCCCAGCAGCTGTGGGCCAAAAGTAGCCCAACCACAGGCATCATTAAAAATATATATGTCGGATATTTGGGGGGAATAAAGACGCGCGCCCACAGTGTAAGTAAAAGTCACTCGTCTGTTCACACGCAGAGATAACCTCTGACGGAGTTGAAAGTGAAAGTCACTCAATCGTGTCCGACTCTTTGCCACCCCATGGACTATACAGTCCATGGAATTCTCCAGGCCAGAATACTAGAGTGGGTAGCCTTTCCCTTCTCCAGGGGATCTTGCCAACCGAGGGATGGAACCCAGGTCTCCTGCACTGCAGACGGATTCTTTATCAGCTGAGCCACCAGGGAGGCCCAAGAATACTGGAATGGGTAGCTTATCCCTTCTCCAGCGGATCTTCCCAACCCAGGAATCGAACTGGGGTCTCCGGCATGGCAGACGGAGTCTTTACCAACTGAGCTATATCAGGGAAGCCCTGGCATTTTCATTTTTATTAATTTTCCATGTGAATATTTATATATACATTAGAGTTAGGTTTTGTACAAAAGTGGGAGCACACTTTATATACTACTATTTTATAAAATTTTTTTCTTTATCGTGAGGATTTTTCAATTATTCGTCTCTAACCCAGTATATAATGATCCTGTGCTAGTACATCACTGGGCTATACTGTCATTTATTCCTTCTGTCCACTACTGATTACTGTTTAGGTTGTTTCCAGTTTTTCACCCTTATAAATGGTACACAAATCTTTGTGCACATGTCTATTTATTTACTAGGACTTCTCAGAAGTGGAATTGTTGGTTAAAGAGTATTTCAGATTTCTTTTCTAGAAAAGCTTTGTTTCTCTACATTCCATCAGGTATTGAATGCTTGCCAGTTCACTCACTCTCTTCCTGTTATCTTTTATTCTTTGTCAAATGAATGACTTTTAAAGGTATATCTTTTAATTTGCTTTCTTTTGCTTACAGATAAAGCTTAACTTTCCAAATATATCTGTACATTTTTACCTCTTCTTTTGTCAATTCTCTATTGGTATCCTTTGCTGTGGACATTTTCTTAGGCCTGGTCTTTCTCCATGCCTAAAGAGAAATTTTCCTCTCCTCTTTCCAACATTTATCTAGTCCCACTCTCTCACATGCTTACCTTCCCACTCCCTGTTGACTGGTTCCTCCTCTCTTAACAATACAGAAGTTGCTGGTTGTTTGAATTCTAGTGGTGGGACAAACCCATCTTCTCTTTGACTTTCGCTTTAAAGCATCAGTAATTTGTTCTGCCACTCCTATTTGACGAAAGTCCCTTTTGGCAGTCTTCTTTCCTATTTAAAGTATGACCTATTACTGCAACAATCTCCTTTCCTACATGAATTTTATCTTAAAATGTGACTTGTCACTGAAAAAGAGAGAATGAAATTGTCCCTTTTCATAGTATTCAGTCCCCTGGGACTGAATTCAAAATATTAAGTATCTCAGTGGAGTCTCTTGTGGATCAAAAATAGAGCTCCTTGATCAAAGAGTTTCTGGATCATAAAAAATAGGACTTATTGTAGTAAATAAGTTGGGCTTCCCTGGTGGCTCAGCTGGTAAGAAATCGCCAGCAATGTGGGAGACCTGGGTTTGATCCCTGAGTTGGGAAGATCCCCTGGAGAAGGGAAAGGCTACCCACTCCAGTATTCTGGCCTGCAGAATTCCATGAACTGTATATTCCATGGGTCGTAAAGAGTCTGACACAACTGAGCAACTTTCACTTTCACTTCCACTGTAGTAAAAGGAATACTAGACTAGAAATTTGATGGCATGGATTCTGGTCCTTGTTTTTGTAGCTAAAAATGTAACTGTGAGCCTGAAAATGACAAGCCCCTTCTATCTCAGTATTTTGCTATTTGTTTTGTGTGTGTGTGTGTGTGTGGTTTTTACACCCTCTTAGTTCATCTCTTTGCCTGTAATGAGGTACACTCAATAAGACATACACCAAGAATCTTTAAACTATAACTCATGATAATATAAATGTCTGTCAATAAAAAACTGTACAAAAGGGATGGAACATACATGAAGTAGTATGACACTGTAACAAGAAACGTGTGAGTTTTCTGCCTAGAGCAATGGGAAGATATTCACATGTGAGGTAAAGTGCAGAAGAGTGGGTAAAGTATGTGTGCTGGACATCTGTCATTTACCCCTCCAGATCCACTCTTCCTCTCTAGACTGCTCTGGGTCAAGGAGGTTTGTTCACCTCTGTGGCTCCCCTGGCCTCTTTGTTCCAGCTGGAGTCAGCCAGTGGGAGCATTAGTGTTAGCATCAGAGGGCGGGAGGAGAGTGGCTGTATCCCCTCACTGCAGGCTGACCCCATTTACAGCAGCCCTCTCCACCCATCAATGTCGGCCACACAGTTGTGCTAATGACTCCCTCCTGGGCTCCTTCAGGCCTGGGGGTGAAAACAGCACCCCGTCCTGGTCCTCCTAGCTGGGGGTTCTTCACTACACCTTGTTATTTCCTATGCCCTGCCTCAATGAAAGCCTTCAAATTACCAGATTTGAAGATGTCGTCTCTTTCCCACTGGAACCGACTGATAGAATACACTATCTTTTGAGTGACAAGAGGAAAAAAAATCTTTATATTTTCTTGTGAATGCATAACAAACTCTGAAAGATACCTGAGAAACTAATGAAAGTTGTTGTCTAGTAACTACTTACCAGGGCGCTGGCAACCAAGCCTTCTGAGGGGAGAGAGAGGGAAATCTTATTACAGTATACCTCTCTGTGTTGTTTCTTTATAACTGGTGGACTTGCCACCAGTTTGTGCATTTAGTGTATTCCTTTTATGTTTTTGTTACTATGTTGTATGAAACTTTTTTTCATCTAGGAGGGAAAAATATATATGTTACCTACTCCAAAAATGAACAGTGTTTTAAAATTAGGACTCATGTACTTAATCTGTCTTTAAACATTGCAACTTTCAGGACCAACATTGAAGATTGATAATCTGGATTATTTCAACATGAGCTTCCTGTTACCCAAACTGAGTAGCAAAAAGGCAGTAGACCAAGCAATAAAAAGTACTGCAGAGAAGGTGCTGGTTCTCAGGTTTGGGAGAGACGACGATCCAGTCTGTCTGCAACTAGACGACATAGTAAGTAAATGTTTTTTTTTCCTTCATTTATTTTTATTAGTTGGAGGCTAATTACTTTACAATATTGTAGTGGTTTTTGTCATACATTGACATGAATCAGCTATGGAGTTACATGTATTCCCCATCTCGATCCCCCCTCCCACCTCCCTCTCCACCCTATTCCTCTGGGTCTTCCCAGTGCACCAGGCCCGAGCACTTGTCTCATGCATCCAGCCTGGGCTGGTGATCTGTTTCACCCTAGATAATATACATGTTTCGATGCTGTTCTCTCAAAACATCCCACCCTCGCCTTCTCCCACAGAGTCCAAAAGTCTGTTCTGTACATCTGTGTCTCTTTTTCTGTTTTGCATATAGGGTTATCGTTCACCATCTTTCTAAATTCCATATATATGCGTTAGTATGCTGTATTGGTCTTTATCTTTCTGGCTTACTTCACTCTGTATAATGGGCTCCAGTTTCATCCATCTCATTAGAACTGATTCAAATGAATTCTTTTTAATGGCTGAGTAATATTCCATGGTGTATATGTACCACAGCTTCCTTATCCATTCATCTGCTGATGGGCATCTAGGTTGCTTCCATGTCCTGGCTATTATAAACAGTGCTGCGATGAACATTGGGGTGCACGTGTCTCTTTCAGATCTGGTTTCCTCGTGTGTATGCCCAGGAAGTGGGATTGCTGGGTCATATGGCAGTTCTATTTCCAGTTTTTTAAGAAATCTCCACACTGTTCTCCATAGCGGCTGTACTAGTTTGCATTCCCACCAACAGTGTAAGAGGGTTCCCTTTTCTCCACACCCTCTCCAGCATTTATTGCTTGTAGACTTTTGGATAGCAGCCATCCTGACTGGCGTGTCATGGTACCTCATTGTGGTTTTGATTTGCATTTCTCTGATAATGAGTGATGTTGAGCATCTTTTCATGTGTTTGTTAGCCATCTGTATGTCTTCTTTGGAGAAATGTATATTTAGTTCTTTGGCCCATTTTTTGATTGGGTCATTTATTTTTCTGGAGTTGAGCTGCAGGAATTGCTTGTATATATATATATATATATATATATATATTTCTTTTTGCTTGTATATTTTTGAGATTAATCCTTTGTTGCTTCGTTTGCTATTATTTTCTCCCAATCTGAGGGCTGTCTTTTCACCTTACTTATAGTTTCCTTTGTTGTGCAAAAGCTTTTAATTTTAATTAGGTCCCATTTGTTTATTTTTGCTTTTATTTCCAACATTCTGGGAGGTGGGTCATAGAGGATCCTGCTGTGATTTATGTCAGAGAGTGTTTTACCTATGTTCTCCTCTAGGAGTTTTATAGTTTCTGGTCTTATATTTAGATATTTAATCCATTTTGAATTTATTTTTGTGTATGGTGTTAGAAAGTGTTCTAGTTTCATTCTTTTACAAGTGGTTGACCAGTTTTCCCAGCACCACTTGTTAAAGAGGTTGTCTTTTTTCCATTGTATATTCTTGCCTCCTTTGTCGAAGATAAGTTGTCCACAGATGCGTGGATTTATTTCTGGGCTTTCTATTCTGTTCCATTGATCTATATTTCTGTCTTTGTGCCAGTACCACACTGTCTTGATGACTGTGGCTTTGTAGTAGAGACTGAAGTCAGGCAGGTTGATTCCTCCAGTTCCATTCTTCTTTCTCAAGGTTGCTTTGGCTATTTGAGGTTTTTTGTATTTCCATACAAATTGTGAAATTCTTTGGTCTAGTTCTGTGAAAAATACCGTTGGTAGCTTGATAGGGATTGCATTGAATCTATAGATTGCTTTGGGTAGTATAGCCATTTTGACAATATCGATTCTTCCAATCCATGAACACGGTATATTTCTCCATCTGTTTGTGTCCTCTTTGATTTCTTTCATCGGTGTTTTATAGTTTTCTATGTATAGGTCTTTTAGTAAGTGAATTTTTTAAGATTTTTATTAAAAACCTATACGTTCTTACTCCAACATCTGCAGAGTGCATGAGCGGGAGCAGGCAGGGCCTAGGGATACAGCTGTTCAATTGTTAGCACACTTCCACCAAGAGCTGATCATGTGCCTGCCTGAGCCGAACCTCCTAGTCTGTGATTGTGTGGAATCTGCCCTAGCTGTTCTTCCCCAGTAGCAGCTGCCGAAGCTCGGATTCACCAACAAGCAGTGGAAGACCAGAAACATTACGAACTATAATCTATGAACATTGTCTTATTCAGTGCTCCTCACCGTGGGATAATTCGTATTCCCGGGAGGGGAGATGCATGCCAGGGAGGTCAGGTGACTTCCACGGGCCCAGAACCACTAAGTTGCAGAGCTGGGATCTGAACTTTGTTTTCTCTGCCTGCAAGTATGCTTTTCTGGAGTGCCTCCTCCAGTGTGTGCCTGATGGTAATCTATGATTTCACAGCACATCTTTACAGTCTGATGGGTCGAGAGGGGAGTACAGGGCAGAGTAAGCTTATCCTGGTCTCTGTTTATTGTGGAGAGAGACTTACCCAGGACTAAGACCTCACCCACATTTTCTGTTGCTGCCACCCACAGTGTGGATCCAGTGTAAGAAACCCCATGACTGTGATTAATAATGAGGGTGTGATGCATTAACCTGGTGGGGAAGGGGCCAGAGCATTTTACCCTCAACTGTGGGGGTGTGGAATATCGGCGAGTGTAGACTCTGAAGCCAGGCCGTCCGAGTTCAGATCCCAGCCTTACTGCTTACAGCTGTGTGACCAGGGGCACGTTATCTCCTCGTGGCTCAGTTTTCTTCTGTGAAATGGTGCCTGTAGCCGTGCATACCTCCTAGAAATGTTGTTTGGTTTAAAGGAGCCAACAAGTGTAAAGCACTTAGAACACTTAGCACACAGCAAGTGCCATGTAAGGGTCTGCTGCTTTGTCATAATTCTCATTTATGGGTGAGATTGGAAAGGAGATTTGGGGAAATTGCATTGTCTGTAGCACATATTTCTGAGTTTACTTTTTTACTTAAGCAAGTATGGGTTTTATAAATCCATGTAAAGTTTATAAACACATATTTTAATCAAAAATAGAAGAAAAAAAGAAGAAATATATTCACTCAGTTTGCTCAGGGCCCTCTCACTACCCTACCAACAGTGATTCAGACTCTGAATAATGTTACTCTTAATGTGGAACTCCCAACAGGCTAGATTCTTGGTCTGGGAATTTTTTTCACACAGAAAACTCTTCTAATGAAAAGGTTCACAGAAGAAACGTTAACAGCCCTCACGTTGTAACCCACATCTCTCTCTTTATTTGCAGCTTTCTAAGACCTCTTCCGACTTAAGTAAAATGGCTGCTATCTATCTAGTAGACGTGGACCAAACCCCAGTTTATACACACTATTTTGACATCAGTTATATTCCATCTACTGTGTTTTTCTTCAATGGGCAGCATATGAAAGTGGATTATGGGTAAGTTAGATTGACATGAAGTTACTATAATCTTCAAAGTTTCTTTTCTCCAGGCAGTTTCAGTAGCTCACCCACTTGGATGTGATGGGAGCTTTGTGTGTCTTATGTTGGTACTGTTTCTCATTTGATGAAGTCTCTAATTTTTGTGTGTGTGTGTGGAACTTTGGTACAAAATGAGAGTGTTTCCAGTATGAGTGGCGAATGTTAACTTACTACTTAAATCTGAGAGACTAGTACAGTTTGCACAGAGAAGGCAATGGCACCCCACTCCAGTCCTCTTGCCTGAAAAATCCCATGGACAGAGGAGCCTGGTAGGCTGCAGTCCATGGGGTTGCTAAGAGTCGGACATGACTGAGCGACTTCACTTTCACTTTTCACTTTCATGCATTGGAGAAGGAAATGGCAACCTACTCCAGTGCTCTTGCCTGGAGAATCCCAGGGACAGGGGAGCCTGGTGGGCTGCCGTCTATGGGGTCGCACAGAGTCGGACATGACGGAAGTGACTAGCAGCAGCAGCAGTACAGTTTGTGAAACACTCACCATCCATCGCTGCAGAAAATATAGAACAGCTTTTGTCAAAGTTTCCCAGGAGTTTTATTTCAAACAAAATGGGCCATTGTTCTTAAACTCTTGATACTCATTGGCTGTGAAAGAAGTGATCCTTCAGCAAATTAAGACATGTGTTTCCCTTACCAAGCGTTCTGCTTTCAGTTAGAGAATTTTGAAGTCCTTCTTTCCGAGTTTGTCAAAAATAAGTAAGATGAGGGACTTCCGTGATGGTGCAGTGGTTAAAATTTCACCTTTCAAAGCAGGGGGGTCGGGTGCGGTCCCTGGTTGGGGAGCTAAGACCCCATATGCCTGGAGGTCAGAAAGCCAAAACATAAAAGAGAAGCAATATTGTAACAAATGCTATAATGACTTTAAAATGGACCACATCAATCTTAAAAATAAAAGACTAAGTAACATGAAATCTGGAATGCCCTCCCCCCAACCTAGTCAGCATCCCAATGCTTAATATGTATTTTGAATGTATCCACAGTAATCATTTTTTACTATGGACAAATCATTTTGTCCATTTGTCCAGACCTGTGGGCCTGCTTTGTCATTATCTATTTGAAAGTGTGTTAAATATTATCTATCTTAAGTATTTTAAAGCTGTTTATTCTCCTAGAATACAGCTGGTATATATATTACTTTGGTGAATCTTTTCAGAGGGTGAATTATGATACTGCTTACCACCTTAGAAGTGTATAAAAATTTTAACCCAGCAATTGTATTTCCAGGAATTTATCTGAAAGAAAATAGTCATGAAAGTGGCCAAAATTGGCCACACGAATGTTCGTTCATCCCACCATTATTTAGAAAACAAAATGTTTAGAAGCTTGATGTCCATAGAAAGATGCTAGATACTAATTTAATATGGTATGGGAGATGCATGTTTAATAACATTGAAAGAAATATATGTTAGTTGAAAAAAGCACATTACAAAATAATTTGCATGATATGATTCCCGTGATTGTGAAAAAAGAAATACATACACACACAAGATTGAAAGGATATATACCAAAATGCAGTATCTGGCCTCACAGGTAATTTTTTTTTCCTTGAAAAGTTTTTAACATGTAATATTGTATTAATATTTACCGCCCACAGACCAGTTAATGGACTTTGCACAGTGTCTGGCCAACTTTGACAACAGCAAACTAAGCCCACACTGACGCCCAGGGAATGCTACCTGATGACAACTTGAGAAGTGATTAAATAGGTTCTTTAGCAGAAGCGTTTCACCTGGTAGGGCTTCCATGCTCTTCCAGCAGCCCACAGCACTGGTTTTAGTCATGTATCAAGTGGGCCCTGTAATCACAAATGGAAAATCAGTGTCAGGCTTTGTGTCTAAGGGCTCCCTGACCAGAAGAAAGTAAGAGAGCTGCTATTTACTTTGTTTATGGTGAAGGCCTTACAAGTACCTTTGAAAAGTTCTGAGCCAGGTCATTTCTCTCCTATGCTATTTAGGTCTCCAGATCACACTAAGTTTGTGGGAAGTTTCAAAACCAAACAAGACTTCATAGATTTGATTGAAGTAATTTATCGAGGAGCAATGAGGGGGAAACTTATTGTGCAAAGTCCTATTGATCCCAAGAATATTCCCAAATACGACCTCCTCTACCAAGACATTTAGTGCTTTCGCTGCCATCAGAGTTGAAGAGAAAGGCCCGTCTCGAAACAGTACCTAACTCCAGCTGTGCGGTTTTCCTGGGGTCCTTCAGAAACATGGTCAGCATCCCAGAGAATAAGAGTTTTGACCTCAATAGAAAGTACCGGCCGCCAAGCAGAAGACCACACTGGTGCTGGGACATTCGGGGATGCCCAAGTGTCTACGCCCTGCAGACCTCAGAGAGGTCAAGCCAGCCATGGTCAATTTCCCCAGTGTGGGTGTTTTAATTTCTCTGTATATTGTGCTTTTCTTTATTCTTTAAGATAATACAGAATCCTAAATTTGGCTAGGACAGTTTGATTCAACTATGTTTATTTGATACATTGAGTAAAATAGAAAATCAGTTCACATAAGAGCAAAAACACTTGTTTTCTACCCTATGTGTGCATACCCACACCTTTCTTCATCCTCAGCCTCGCCTTCCCTCCGTTCACGTATTTATCTCATGCTCACCTACTATCCCAGGTTCTCTTAGAATAATAAATTCTCTACTGATAGTGGCCAAGTTTGTTTTATCTTCAAGCCTTTTTGGCTCAGAATTTTAAAGCTATCTTGGCTTGCTCATTTTATCAGCTTTTATGTTATTAAATTGCCCCAGAGGTGAGAACTTGAACCTTTACTGTCCAGCACCCAATTTAAGCTAAACAAAAAATTAACTACCCTTAGTCAGTAGGAACCAATCTCTCCTGGAGCTCCGTCTCTTTCTGAGGAGAAAACTGTACTTCAGGGACTCAAGACTGGAAAGAGATCTCAGAACTGCTAGAAAAAAGTATCATCTATATAGGACTTGCCCGTTTTAATAACTTTATGAAGAATTCTTGCTCTCCCAGGGCCCCCTGGCACAACCTTCACCACTTGGGCACGTCCCTCCTCTTCTCATGGAGCGAATGGCACTGACTTTCTAGAATAAGAATGTGTGCAGAACCAGAAGGCCTCGCACCATGCAGCACATGACCCGCTCGGCAGCTGTTGGCCTTCATGCAGGGCAGCCCTGTCACTGCACGACTGTCCCCCTTTGCCAAGCGCCTTCTTTCCAAGTCTTCTGTGGCCAACGTGGCAGAGAAGGAAGGTTGCTGGGCACCTGGGTGGCCTTCGTTGATAAAGGAGAGAGTCACCCCAGGAATGAGACAACAAAATCCTTTCAGCACCACTCCGTTTTCTCCTGGCCCCCACTTCCTGCTTACGTTGGTAATCGTGATGCATGGAACCACAGCAGCCGTCTTAGGACCATGAGGCAACCAGCCCTGGGATGAAAAATAAACATGCTACAAAGAATGATGAAAAGAGCCTGGGTCCCTGATGACGATATCAAGCTCTCAAGTGGACTCTAGACCTTCCTCCCTTCAGATTTCTGTGAAGGAATAAAACGTCTTTACCACCTGTCACTTTAGTTGGATTTTCTGTCCCTCATAGCCTAAATTACACAACATTTGAGGTGTGAGAAGTGCTCAGATAACAGCAAAAACTCAGCACTTTCATGCATAAGATTCTCATATTGTCTTTCCTCCTGAGGGCTTTTCGGTGATGTTTCTCTGAAGTCCAGATTTATGTTTTTGTTCCCATCATAGTTCTCCCTTCCACAAGTGTTTATTAGTTACATACTGTATGCCCCCATTCTGTGCCAGATACTGCACAAAAACAAATGACTCCTGGATGGAAAGAAAGCTTCTTAGAAGAGACAGTTCTGAGCCTTAAAGGAGAGTAGGAGGTACTCATGGAGAAGGGGGAGGGCATAGGGGGAACCGGGGGGAGGAAGGCTGGAGAGAACCCAGAGGCTGGAGACAGCATGCGTGTTGAGAGGGCTCCACAGAGTTCAGTGTCACTGAAACCCGAGAGGGAGGCAGGTGGGCAGGAGGTGCTGCCGGGGAGGAAGGCGGAGGAGATAAGGAAAGTGAGAAAATACCGAAAGTGTTATTTTTCTCCTGAGAGAGAGGCAGAAGCCACTAATACAATCAGATTTTTCTTCAAAAAAAACTTGGATGGTTTATTCTTCAAAAAACTTAGTGCTGAAGGTATTATTAGAAGAAAGAGGTATAACTGTTTGCTGAGAGGCATGATTTTACATGTTTGTATTATTTTTTAGTTTCTGGCCATCGTCTCTTGTGCAGGTTCTAGAATATAGGTCTCAGTTGTTCTTGGCCTGTGAGCTCCAACCTGTTTTTCATTACCGATGGATCTGGAGAGTGCCTGTGACAACATCACAGGGAAGGACAGAACTCTAGTGAGAGAGTAGTGACACCAAATGACATTTTAAGCCATAAGCAGGGAGGCCGCGTTTTGGTGTGACAAGAGTGTATGCTGGTGAAGGGCCAGTGTGCTGAATAAAGGAGTGTGGCTCAGTTAGAACTCTTCTTCTTCAGTTGGAGGAAGAGCTTCATGGGCTGGGTTCCAGAACTTCTGTTCTAGGAAACCGTTCATAGCAAGACCTTTATCTTTGTGAAATGAAAGACTCAGATGGCTGTGGTTTGAGTCCTGGTTGAGGGTTGTTTTCTTTCAAATGAGAAAAGCAGCCCCTCCTAAGGAAGAGAATTCTGACTTCCCCCAGCCCCAGAACATTACTACTGAGGCACTTCAGAGCCTGTCTGGGTTAAGTCCCCCGTGGGAGAGACCAGGAGACTAATGGGCAGGGAGCTCGAGGACCTTGGTAGGTTTGTCATTGAGCTGTGACTCGGACCCAGCAAATCCGGAAATCCTGCCTTTATACCACCTTACCGTGTTAGCTGAAGTGCTGGTATGCTGGAGCACAAGCCACAGAGTACTACCAGTCAGAACGCTCATTGTGCCGCTCGAGCCAGCGTCTTCCTCACCAGCCTTCTCTCTTTCTCCTCCACTCGGAACAAGCAGAGGATGCTGTGAAAAGAGCTCGGGATTTGTGTTCAGGCAGACGTAGGTTCACAACTCAGCTTTGGGTCTCCCTGGTGGCTCAGTGGTAAATCAGTGCTTGTCAGTGTAGGAAATGCAGATTTTATCCCTGGGCTGAAGATCTCCTGGAGAAGGAAATAGCAGCCCACTCCAGTATTCTTGCCTGGGAAATCCCATGGACAGAGGAGCCTGGTGGGGGCTCCACGGGGGTCTCAGAAGAGTCGGATACAACTTAGCGACTAAGCAACAACAAAGGTTCAAGATTCAGCTTCTCTATTTGATACCTGCATAACCTTGAACAAATCGCTTCTCTGACTCTCTGTTTCCTTGTCTATAAAACAAGGATAACCGTGACCTCTCTGAGGCCTGCCATCAAATAGGTACTCATTCGGTGATCATGAGTTCCCCAGTGGGACAGCTCGTATCACCTTAGGGATTTCCAGTGGGTCCAGGGTGTTTTCTGCCACACTCCCAGTAAACTCTAGAGCACTTGGCTGCTGCTGTACTGTCAATGAGAGAATAAAAAAAAAAGAAGCCCAAGGCTAAAAGCAGCGCAGAAGGGCTTCCCTGGGGGCTCGGTGGTAAAGAGTCCGCCTGCCGATGCAGGATACATGGATGCGATCCCTGGTCCAGGAAGATCCCACATGTCGTGAGGCAACTAAGCCCGTGCGCGATAACTACTGAGCCTGCGCTCTAGAGCCTGGGAGCTGCAACTGCTGAGCCCCCGTGCCACAACTGCTGAAGCCCTCGGACCCTAGAGCCCGTGCTCCACAGCAAGAGAAGCAGTGAGCAGCTGCATACCACAGCTAGAGAGTAGCCCCCACTCGCCAAAACTAGAAAAAATCCTGCGAAGTCATAAAGTCCCAGCACCACTGAAAATAAATTATTTTAACGAAACATTACAGAAGTGAGTCAAAGAAAAGCTCTTTATTGACACAGCAATGCAGGGCTGGAACCCATCAGCTTCACGCTGCATTTTTGTCCCCTCCACTCCTGCCCAGTTTTCCCCTCGTCCTTTCAGGCAGCTGCTTCCAGCCGGCTCCACCTTAGTTGTCAGCAATGGTTTTCCGAACCCAGTCCAGAATGGAGGTCACCTTCACATACACACCATACTCAGCCACGGCACAGCTCTTGTCAAAGCTCAGGATCCCAGCCGCGTACCAGGTGTCGTCTTCCTGGTCGTGAACGACGAAGGCGCTGCCGGCATCACCGTAGCAGGTGTCCTCCTGGTACTTGGATAGGCCGACGCAGAAGGTGTTCTTATTCAGTATGGGCTGCACCCCCACAGGGCTCTTATCCGTCTTATTTTCAGGCACAGTGCTGTTCTCGTAGTGCTCCACACACTTGTCTTGGTCAGCCACAGGCAGCATGATGTACTTCAGATGCTCCGTAAAGTTGAAGTTGGCATTTCGCCCCCAGCCAGACACATAACCCACACGACCCACCGCCACATAGTCTTTCGAAGGTAGGCAGATGGGCATTACTTTTTCATTGACGGGTACCTTCTGTCTGAGTTTGATGAGCCCGATGTCTACCTTGGAGCGGTCAGGATGGAGAACCACCTTCTCCACCTCTACAGGCTGGTTCTTTCCCACATAGAGTCTTAAAGTAGGAGCGATGTCCTTTGCTTTTTTGTCACTGGTATGACCCAGGTAGAGATTTTTAGCTGTGGTGAGGAGCCATCGTTCATTGATGAGCGTGGCTCCCGAGATGAGGTTATGGTGAGAGACCATCTTGGCCTGCCAGGGAAAGCTGCCTTTGGCATCCAACGAGCCACCGATGATCCTCTGCACCTGGTCCACTGGGTGCTTGGGCTTCCCGCACACTGTCGAGGAGAGCAAGATGATCATTAATATGAGCAGGGTGTGAGCGTCCCCCGGGCCAGGAAACATAAAAACGCCCTCTTGCCACTGTCCAAAACTATTGTTCTTCATGTTTCCAGGGCTAGAAACATTTACATGCTTTGCCCTTACCTTCTGCTCCTCCCATCCCCAATGTTAACAGTTTAAAAAAAATTTTTTTTAATGTTCACATCACTAAAGCAGAGTTCTGTTCCCTGCTTTTCTGACTCACAAACAGCACTGAAATTTTCAAACCCCAGCTGCTGAACTCTAGGTATATTTAAATGATTTATCACAACTAGAGGTACATGACCCCTGAAATTCAGTGTAAGGACAAGGAGCCACCAAGTTTCATTCTCTCTGAATAAATAGGGACATGAAGCAATGTTGACCGGAACACAGATTTTATAAATACTGGAGTTGATACCCGGCAGGTTAGCGGTTCCACAGCCCAAGTAGCAGAAGAGGATGGGCAAAATCCTCTTGTTCCAGGAGGGAAAGGAGAGAGCTCAGCCCCTCTTGGTGACAACAGAGTCCTGACCCTTCTCCAGCCTCTTGTAGCACATTCCCACGGATTACGGTTTTGCTCTGCCCTCCCTCACCCTGTTCTTCTGCAGCTTGCTTTACCCTTGGCCCAGGGCTCTCTAGGTGGGCTCTCTGTAGAGTCCCCTGATCCTCTGTGGACAATGTAGACAGTGGACGCGGTCAGTGCCTCGGAGGCCAGATGAACACATCCTTAGTGAACTTCATGGGGTGGCGTCACCTGCCTGCACACATCTCTGCCCAGCCACCTCTGGTCCCCCCGGTCCCTGTCCTTGGCTGGTGTGTGCCCAGGGGAAGCCGCATACGGAGGGTGTGCCTTGATGTTCTGATCAAGATGCCTGCCGTGCACCAGCCCATCAGTACCCACTTTCAGTCTGCTTCCCAGGCCCCTGGCTTCCTACCTGCCTCACATTCAGGGAGTTGCTGTCCAACGTTCTTATTTATCCACTGCTTCTTACTGTTAAAGGTGTACACTCCTGAAACAAAATTAAAAAATACAAGCTGAAAGGGACGTTATAACTGGATCTAGCCCTGGGAGAGAGGGCATTTAAAGAGCAGAATCAGAGAAATAGGAGGAAGGAGGGCCAGGGAGGAGGAGGAACAGAAGAGCTCTGTGCTGGAAGTCAAGTGCTGGGGGCCACTGAAGCCCAGCAGGACGGGTAGTGGTCTAAGTGGCCGAGGCGATTGTGTCAAGACAGTACAGGGTTGGAATCAGGGTTCAAATCCTGACTTTCCCTCATACAGGCTACCTGAACTTGGGCAGATTTCTCAACCTCTCTGTGCCTCAGTTTCTTCAGCAGTGAAATGAGAATAATAATCCTGTCTCTTGGGAAGTCCCTAGTGGTCCAGTGGTTAGGACTCTGAGCTTCTAATTCAGGGGACCCAGGTTTCATCCCTGGTCAGGAAGTTAAGTTCCCACAAGCTTGTGCAACTTGGCAAAAATAAATAATAGTATCTCCAGAGGGATGTCGTGAGGACCTCATGAGCAAATCTGTGGAGAAAACTGTGCACAGTGCAGGAGCGTAGTGCTCATGAGGTGAGGGCTCCCTGCCATCATCACCATCACCATCATTCTGTTTTATATAGATCTTACCCTGAGATGGGTAGGCTACGTGGCATCACCTCCACTTAACAAGGGAGAAAACTCAAGTCTGAGGAGAGTTAATTTGCCCAAAAGGCCACAGCTGCCAGTGACAAAACCCTCATTAGAACCTGAATCTCCTGGCTCCAGAAATCACATGCCCTTTCTGACCAGTCACCCTGGCTCCATCCCCATGGAAGTGGAGGGACAGGAGGCATTTGTCCAGGGCTTACCATCTCCAGCAGAGCGCAGTTTGTAATAGGTTTTGCACTGGAAGCGAATCGAGTGCTCCACGTAGCCATTTTCAATCTTGGGGGGCTCTGGGCAGCTGGCATCTGCAAAGGAAAAGAGGAAGAGAAGGTTCATATTGGGGAACTGCCCCTGGAGACTCGAAAAGGCAGAGCAGAAGAAGCTGGTTTGCACATCAACCTCCCGCCATCCCCAAAGGAGACAGCACCAGCTCTTCCTAGTGACAATGGAGTTCTGACCCATCTCCAGCCTCTTGTAGCACATTCCCATGGATTGCGGCTTTGTTCTACCCTCCCTCGATCTGTTCTTCCTGCAGCTTGCTTTACCCTTGGCCCAGGGATCTCTAGGTGGGCTCTCTGTACATAGAGGGTCCCCTGATCTGCTGTGAACAGTGGATTCGGTCAGTGCCCAGGAGACCAGATGAACACATCCCTAGTGAACTTTGTGGGGAAGCATCACCTGCCCGTGCACGTCTCTGCCCGGCCACCTGTGGTCCCCCCGAGCCCTGTCCTTGGCTGCTGTGTGCCCAGAGGAAGCCTCACAGGGAGGATGTGCCTTGAGGATGTTTCGATCAAGATGCCTGCCATGCACCAACCCCTCAATACCCACTTTCAATCTGCTTCCCAGGCCTCTGACTTCCTACCTTCACATTCAGGGAGTTGCTGTCCAATGTCCTTGTTTATCCATTGCTTATTGTTAAAGGTATACACCCCTGAAACAAAAAGAAAAAAAAAAATGAGCCAAAAGCTGGACCTGGCACTAGGAGAGAAGGTATTTAAAGAGCAGAGTCAGAGAAGTAGGAGCAGGGAGGGCTGGAGAAGAGGAGCAAGGGAGGAGCGCTATGCTAAAAGCCAAGTGCTGGGGGCGCCAGTAAAGCGCGGCAGGACAGACGATGGTCAAGGTGACTGTGGCAGTCGTGGAGACTGTCAAGGCGGTCCGGGGTTGGGATAGGAGGACCCGGAGGCGTTCGCCCTGGCTCACCATCTCCAGCACGCAGTTTGTAATATTTGTCACACTGATAGCGAACTGAGTACTCCACGTGGCTGTTGGCAATCTCGGGGGCCTTTGGGCAGCTGTCGGCTGCAAAGGAAACAGAAAGACAAGGTTCATTTTCAGAAACTGCCCCTAGAGACTGGAAAAGTCAGGAGAGAAGAAACAGCATATCAAACTCCCACACCCCAAACAGAAGCCCAGGAGAGATTGCTGGCTGGCTGGCTGGCTCCCCAATGTTCTTTACAATACTGAAAGACCAGAGATCAGGATAAGGAGCAATTGGATTTTCCTGGAGAGGATGCAGATCTGAAGGGCTAAGGTGGGATGCAACGGTGTGGCCAGGTACAGCCCTTGCCCACAGGCAGACCTACCTGTGGCCTCACTGCTGATTTCCACCGCGAGAAGCTGCCCGCAGAGCAGGAGGGTAACGACCACTGGCAGGGCGCTGCAGAGAAGACAGAAAGGAGGGCACCGCTAGTCTCCCCGCTTCAACACACACACACCCCTCCCGTGACCTAGAGACCCCTCACCCACCCACATGCATGCTTCAGCAGCTTCCCAGTCACAGAGGTTCCTGTGTGTTCCGTGCTGCCAGGAATTCTACAGCAGCTTCAGAGAAGAGCAAGCAAGATTAGGGAGGAATCGGGCCTCAGTGCATGGCAGGATTCCGGAAACCCTAAATTGTTAACAATATATGAGCTCCTCAGCAAAGAGAAGCCTCCCTTGGGGGCACCCCTGAGGTGCTGGGCTTTGAGGATTCCACAAATAAAATGCAGGTATCTAGAAGATGGGGCAGTGGGGGAGTTATTATTACGCTACTCTCTCTACTTTGGGGAATTTTCCATAGTAAGAGGTTCCCTAAAATACAAAACACTGATGTAGTTGTTTCTATTATTTTATGGTAATTTGACTTCAGGAAGTCGTATAGCGAACCCCCAAATTCCAGAAGGTTACGTGGATGATAACTGACTCCGTAAAAGCTTGACTGTGCACTTGGGCATCAGTGCACAGGCCATCCCCACCCATGGACCATCTCCCTGGAAGATGGCAACTACTCAGAGATGGCTTGGTTAAGTTTCTGGTTTCATTACTTCAACATTTCAGAAAAAAAATTTTTTCTGTTTTGTTGTGTCACTCAAATGTTTCCCTTTTGGTCTTTCTCATTATACATTTTTTTAAAAATCTGCTAATAGGCATATTCAAAATGCCAGGGAGAACTCCCAGGCAGTCCAGTGGTTAGGACTCAAAGCTTGCACTGCCAAGGACCCAGGTTCAATCCCTGGTTGAGGAACTAAGATCCCGCAGGCCATGTGGTATGGCCAAAAAGGAAAAAAACGTCAGGAGGCCTACCACAGGAGCTACTGGCTTCCCCACAAAGATGAAAACTTTATAATCTCAAGGAAAAAGCTATTTCTTAGAGAAAGTCACGCCTCATGGGAAAGCAGCAGCATCTGAAAACATTATCTTTTATGGACACAGAAAAGCAGAGAATTTTTGCATAGTAAACCTTTATTCACTATGTGTGTGCTCAGTCACCAAGTCATGCCCGACTCTGCGACCCCATGGACTGTAGCCCGCCAGGCTCCTCTGTCATTGGGATTTCCCAGGCAAGAATACCGGAGTGAGGTTGCCATTCCCTCCTCCATAGGATCTTCCCAACCTAGGGATCAAATCCTGCATTGTCAGGCAGATTCTTTACCACTGAGTTGCCAGTGACACCCCAGAGAGAATGTTACAAAAGAATAGTAGTATGGGCAGCACAGGAATATGGCAAGAACCTTGAAGCTGACGTGCAAATGAATGAAATTTGGAAAACAATGAGGTAATAACTGAAAGGACTGCTCCAAACTCATAATTCCTAGAAGTCAAGGACCAAGCTTTAATCCATTTCCAATATCTCCTCCAGAACCTTATGCAGCACATAGAACATAGAGGATCCTCTACAAACATGCTACTATTTGGAAGATAATTCTTATTATAAATATCATTTGAGCCTTTGGTGCTTCCTGGCTCTAAAACCAAACACATGAGTAGATTCCTCCAGGCAGATAAGAGTGAGATCCACCCTAAATAACCAGAAGTCAGAGCCAAGGACAGAATAAACCCTGAGAAGCTTTGCGAGAATAAAAGATATTGTTTGCACACTGTGCGTCAGAAAGCAGACAAAGTATAATTTAGTCCATTTGCCTTTTTTATCTTCATTGTATTTTTGCATTTCTCCTGTAGGCCTCCCCTGTACCCAGGCTGTCATGTAGGTAAAAGATATATCCAAAGAAGGATGAAATAATCCAGAGAAAAGTGAGGGATAGGAGCAAACTGTGGACTCACCTCATCTTTGGTGTGTCTGGCTCTGGAAGAGCAGTGCCGTTAGGGGCACCTGCTGATGCTTTTATGTCCCCAGTATCTCACTCCACCCCGTTCTTGATTTTGTAATTGCTGTGTCTCCACACTTTGGCCTTATTAAGGTTACTCACATTTTCCGGTAACAAAGCCACAAACAACCTCCCTGTTAAAGAGTCCAGCTCTTGCTTCATACTTAAGTTTCCCCTGGTGTTCTTCATGCTTGAGCCAAAGAATCCTGGCCATGTCACTACCCCATGCAGCTGCCAAAGGGTTTCCCGAAATGAGCCAGTGTGCAGGACTGGGGGAGGAACCATCAATCTGGGTCTCTGTTCTGAATGCTTTTCAGCACTGGACAAAGCCCTTCTTGGGGTTGTTTCAAATCTATTAGAGACACTCCTGCAACCTGGCTGAGACAGGGCTCTCAAGTAAGCATTTCCTTTTCACAATCATGTCCCCCACACTGTGTTGCCATCTCTCTATTCTGCAAAGCTCTCCAACCTAAAATCAGTAAAATGTACTCATTGTGTCTTCTCTGATTGCTTGTTCCAAAAAATCACACAGAATGGTTAAGGCTATAGTGTAGATGCAAACCATACTCAATGGCAGTGGTTATCATGGTTTTATTATTGCTGTTGTTCAGTTGCTCAGTCGTGTCCAACTCTTTGCAAGCCCATGGACTGCAGCACACCAGGTTTCCCTGTCCTTCACTATCTCCCGGAGTTTGCTCAAACTCATGTCCATTGAGTCAGTGATGCCATCAAACCAGCTCATCCTCTGTCACCCCCTTCTCCTGCCTTCAGTCTTTGCCAACATCAGGGTCTTTTCCAGTGAGTCAGCTCTTCACATCAAGTAGCCAAACTTTTGGAGCTTCAGCTTCAGCATCAGTTCTTCCAATGAATATTTAGGTTGATTTCCTTTAGGATTAACTGGTTTGATCTCCTTGCTGTCCACAGGACTCTCAGGAGTCTTCTCCAGCACCATAGTTCAAAGCATCAATTCTTTGGCACTCAGCCTTCTTTATGTTCCAACTCTCACATTCATACATGACTACTGGAAAAACCGTAGCTTTAACTATTCAGACTTTGTTGGCAAGGTGATGTCTGTGCTTTTTAATATGCTATCTAGGTTTGTCATAGCTTTTCTTCCAAGGAGCAAGCGTCTTTTAATTTCACGGCTACAGTCACTGTCCGCAGTGATTTTGGAGCCCAAGAAAATAAATTAAGTCTGTTACTGTTTCCATTGTTTCCCCATTTATTTGCCATGAGATGATGGGACTGGATGCCATGGTCTAAGTTGTTTTAGTGTTGCATTTTAGGCCTATTTTCACCTGCATCAAGAGGCTCTTTAATTCCTCTTCATTTCCTTCCATAAGGGTGGTGTCATCTGCATATCTGAAGTTATTGGTATTTCTCCTGGCAATCTTGATTCCAGCTTGAGCTTCAGCCAGCCCAGCATTTCTCATGATGTACTCTGCATGTCAGTTAAATAAGGTAACAATATACAGCCTTAATGTGTCCCTTTCCAAATTTTAAACCAGTCAGTTGTTCCAGGTCCACTTCTAACTGTTGCTTCTTGACCTGCATACAGGTTTCTCAGGTGGTAAGTAAGGTGACCTAGTATTCCCAACTCTTTAAAAATTTATGGTAATCCAGTAATCAATCCAAATAGGCCAGGAGAAAAGTAGATATACTTCAGTCAAATGGCTGCAGCTGAATACTATTCAATTTTAATCACACTCATTTCATTTATAAAAAGCCCAGTGGTTCTTAGAGTGTGCAGAAGAATCCCTCTGGGATATTTAAGGTGGTGCTGATGGAATAGCAAAATAATTGGAAACAGCACAAATGTTTATCAATAGGAGAATGGCTAAATAATGTGTGATCTGTTTGTATAAGAAGATTACACAGCCATGAGAATGAATGAGCTATGAAAGAACATGGATAGTTTTATAAACATAATTTTTAAAGAGAACTTCAAGTTTCAGGAAAGTATATTGTGAATGATACTGCTTTTATAGAGCTCAAAACCAAGCAAACTCAGTAATGGATTCTAAAATATGACACCAAAATCACAAGCAGCAAAAGAAAAATGGATAAATTGGGCTTCATCAAAATTAAAAACTTTTGTGCATCAAAAGATAATATCAAGAAAGTAAAAAAATAATCTATGAATAGGAGAAAATTTTTACAAATCATGTATCCAGTACGGATTTACTATCCAGACTATATAAAGAATTCTTACAGCAACAAAATGAAAAACAACCCAATTAAACATGAACAAATGACATGAATAAACATTTTTCCAAAAAAGATAATACAAAAATGGTCAGCAAGTACATGAAAAATGATCAACACTGTTGGAAAACATCATTAAGGACATGCAAAACTGCAAGATACCACCTTACACCTGTAAGCATGTGTGTGTGCGGCCAGTCATGTCCAACTCTTGATGACCCCGTGGACTATAGCCCACCAGGCTCCTCTCCATGGAATTTTCGAGGCAAGGATACTGGAGCAGGTTGCCATTTCCTGCTCCAGGGGATCTTCTCAACCCAATGATCGAACCCACATCTCTTGCATTCCCTGCATTGGCAGGTGGGTTCTTTACCACTGAGCCACCTGAGAAGCCTCCACCTACAAGTATGGCTACAATTAAAAGAAAAAAAAATTTAAGTCTTGGCAAGAATGTGGAGAAATTGGAACTCCCAGACATTGCTGGTGAGAATGTGAAATGGAGTAGTATTTGGAAAACAGTATGACGGTTCCTCAAAATGCTAACCTAGAATTATTAATACCAAATGACCCAGTGATTCCACCTCTAGGTATTTAACCCAAAACAATTGAAAAAGGACTCAAACAGATTCTTGTACACCAGTGTTCATTGCAACATCATTCACAATATCGAAGGGTAGAAACAATTCAAATGTCCTTCAACAGATGAATGGATAAAAATACATACAGTGGAATATTGTTCACTTATAAGAAGTTCTGATATATATGCCATGACATGAATAAACTTTGAAAATATTATGTGAAGTGAAAGAAACCAGAAACAAACAAAAAATAAATACATGATTTCACTTGTATAAAATGTCTAGAAAAGGAAAAATCATCAAGGCAGAAAGTAGAATAGAGGTCACCAGGGGTGCGGGGGAGGGGTGTGTGCAGCAGGGGAAGGAAAAGGGAGGTATTGCTTAATGGGTACAGAGTTTCTGCTTGGAATGATGAAAAAGTTTTGGAAATGGTGGTTGCACAACATCGCAAATACAACAAATGCCACTGAGTTGTATACTTCAAAACTGTTAAAATCATAAATTTCAGATTATATGTATTTTATTACAATAAAAAAATTCAAAAAAAGTTAACTTTTTCTTGGTCAATTTTTTTTAAAAAAGCAATACTAAACAATATAATGTAGAGGCATAGATATCAAGAAGACAAAAACTTTATTTTTAAAAATTTTAATAGAACAGAAAACACAAAATATAAAATGTTACCTCTTGTAGGGAGGCAGAAGGAAGGCATAAGAGAGAAGCATGTAGGTAGATATAAATACAAATACATTTTTGTTAATGATCCAGCTTTTGGACTGGGTAATGGGCTCAGTCCAATAAATGAAAGTACATTTTATTGTGCTTTATTTTAAAAAAGACGTGTCACACATATACACATATATATCTCACATATAGTATTTATGTACTGTGCTTAGTCACTCAGTCATGTCCGATTCTTGCAGCCCCTTGGATTGTAGCCCGCCAGGCTTCTCTGTCCATGGGGGTTCTCCAGGCAAGAATACTGGAGTGGGTTGCCATTCCCTTCTCCAGGAGATCTTCCCAACCCAGGGATTAAACCCAGGTCTCCCGTATTGCAGGCATCTGGATTCTTTACCCTCTGAGCCACCAGGGAATCAAATAACATTTAAAAATACCAAGGTAGAGGAGTCACCTGATAGACTTAAGAAGCAAAGCCACAGCCCCTCCTTCCAGAGATGCGATTCAGCACATCTGAGCAGGGTCTGTGTATCTGCATTCTAAATGGCCATAACTTCTCCTGGCCTGCACAACCACTCAGTTCCATGGTCCCATGAAATGAGGCAGAGGCTTTCTCTTTGGGGTGCAGCTGCCCCTTGTAAGGGATCTAAAATGAAATATTTCTCACCAACACTATCGAATAAAAATTCAGGTGCACAAAAATTTGCACTTTTCTTCCAAACAAAACCTGAACTCTGTTATACCAACCCCAGCTCTGGGGCAACAAGGGAAATTTACAGCCTCCCTGCCCTGGGTATTTTTTATTGGCTTTAACAATAAGCTGCTTGACAGTAAAGCAGCTTTGAACATTCTTGCACATGTCTTTCGGTGGATGCATTATTTCTCTTGGGTAAATACTTTGTTGTGTCAGCGGTGGGAATATATTTAGCTTTGATATTAATAGACACTACCAAACAGTTCTCCAGTATACCCTCCAAACAGCAATATGACAAAGCTCCTATTGATCCATATCCTTGCCAATGCATTACAATTTTAGCCATTCTGGTACAGTGAAATATAATAATGGCTTTAATTTGCATTTCCCGGACATCAAATGATATGTACCCTTTTTTGTATTCTTGTCGGCCCTTTTAGATATCCTCTCTATGAAATGTCTTTGTTGATTAGATTTAGGAGGCTTTTTTTTTTTTTTTCCAAAATATTTTGAACACTAATCTTCTGTTAGGTAAATGTATTGTCAACATCTTTCATTCTAAGACACACTCTTCATTGTGTATTTTGATGAACAGAAGTACAGTGGTTCTGAATTTTAATAAGTCCTAATTTACCAGTTTTTTAAATTTTATGGTGAGTGTTTTTTTGTGTCCTGATTAAGGAATCTTTACCTATAAGATTATGACAACATTCTCTCTTTTTAAAAAATCTTTTTATTTTGTATTGGGGTATAGCCAGTTAACAAAAAATGTTGTGATAGTTTCAGGTGAACAGCCAAGGAACTCAGCCATACATATACATGTATCCATTCTCCCCCTGACTCCCTCCCATCCAGGCTGCCACATAACACTGAGCAGAGTTCCATGTGCTCTATGGTAGGTCCTTGTCGGTTATCCATCTTAAATACAGCAGTCTGTACATGCCCATCCCAAACTCCCTAACTATCCCTTTCCCCCATCCTTCCCCCCCGAGACAACCATAAGCTCTATAACAACATTCTCTTAAATTTTATTCTAGAAGTCTGTGATCTATATGGAATTAATGTTCAAGTATGATGTGAGATGAAAGTTCAGGTTTATCTTTCCATATAGATAAGCAAGGCCCCAATAGCATTTTCTATAATGATCATCCTTTGCCCCTAAATTGCACAGGTGTCTTTGTTAGAAGTTGAAGTGAAGTGAAGTCGCTCAGTCATGTCCAACTCTTTGTGACCCCGTGGACTGTAGCCTACCAGGCTCCTCTGTCCATGGGATTTTCCAGGCAAGAATACTGGATGGGTTGCCATTTCCCGTTAGATGACCGAATATGTGTTGGTCTCTTTCTGTATTCTTTATTCAGTTCCATGAATCTATTTGTTTAATCTTGGGCCAAAGTCACAGTCTTACTAAGGAACAGTTAATAGAAAATCTTGCTATCTGGTATTTTGTTGTTGCTTAGTTGCCAAGCTGTGTCCGACTCTTTCATGATCCCATGGACTGTAGCCCGCCAGGCTCCTCTGTCCATGGGATTTTGCAGGTAAGAATACTGGAGTGGGTGGGTAGTCATTCCGCTCTCCAGGGGACTTCCTGACCCAGGGATCGAACCCCAATCTCCTCAATTGCACTCAGGTTCTTTACCATCTGAGCCACCAGGGAAGCCCATCTGGTATTTTAGGTATTCCAAATTTATTCTTCTTCCTCAAGATTGCTTTGACTGACTACTCTAGGTCCTTTGCATGTCATGTAAATTTTAGTTTTTATTGGAGCATAGTTGATGTACAATGTTGTGTTAATTTCTACTATACAGCAAAGTGAATCAGTTATACATATACATATCTCCACTCTTTCTTAGGTTCTGTTCCTATATGGATCATTACAGAGTATTGGGTAGAGTTCCCTGTGCTATTTAGTAGGTCCTTATCAGTTACCTATTTTATATATAGGAGTGTGTATGTGTCAGTCCTCATCTTCCAATTTATCCCTCCCTTGCCCCTTGGTAACCTAGGTTTGTTTTCTACATCTGTGACTCTATTTCTGTCTTATAAATAGGTTCATTTGTACCTTTTTTTTTTTAGATTCCACATATAAGTGATATCATGTGATATTTGTATTTCTCTAACTTACTTCACTCAGTATAACAATCTCTAGATCCATCTGTGTTGCTACAAATAGTATTATTTTATTCTTTTTATGACTGAGTAATATTCCATCGTATATACATATACCATGTCTCCTCTATCTATTCCTCTGCCAGTGGACCTTTAGGGTGCTTCCATATCCTAGTTATTGTAAATAGTGCAGCAATGAACATTGAAGTACATGTGTTTTTTCAAATTATGATTTTCTCTGGATATAGGCCCAGGAGTGGGATTGCTGGATCCTCTGGTACCTCTATTTTTAGTGTCTTAAGGAACCTCTATATTGTTCTCCATAGTGGCTGTACCAATTTACTTTCCCACCAACAATGTAAAAGGCTTCCTTTTTCTCCACACCCTCTCCAGCATTTAGTTTGTAGATTTTTTGGTGATGGCCATTCTGGTGGGTGTGAGATGATACCTCATTGTAGTTTTGATTTGCAGTTCTCTAATAATTAGTCATGATGAACATCTTTTCATGTGCCTCTTGGCCATCTGTGTATCTTCTTTGGAAAAATGTCTATTTAGATCATCTGTCCATTTTTTGATTGGGTTGTTTGGTCTTTTGATAATGAGCTGCATGTGCAGTTTCTGTATTTTAGAGGTTAATTCCTTGTTAGTCACTTCGTTTGCAAATATTTTCTCCCATTTTGTGAGTTGTCTTTTCATTTTGTTTATGGTTTCTTTTGCTGTGCAAAAGGTTTTAAGTTTAATTAGGTCTCACTTGTTCATTTTGCTTTTATTTTCATTACTCTTAAGAGGTGGATCAAAAAAGATCTTGCTATGATTTCTTGCACCTCTTTCATTAGACTTATTCCCAAGTATTTGATTATTATGCCAGCATAACTGATATTTTCATTTAACATGATGTTTATTACTAATATAGAAAAACAATTAATTTTCAAGTATTGACCTTTGGTAAACTCACTAATTAAATCTAATATTTTGATTAATGTTCTACATTTTTTGGTACACAGTCATGCTACTTGCCAATAGTGGCTCTTTTGCCTCTTCTTTTCTAATCTTTGACTTTTAAACCTTGTTTCTTTTTCTCGCTTTATTGCACTAACTAGGATGTTCATTACAGTGTTACCCAGAAGTGGAGAGTGGACATCCTAGTCTTGTTCCCAAGCCCAAGGAGGCAAAAAGCATTCAAAATTTCACTCTTAAGTTAGTTGTAGACTTGTTTTGTTTTGAGGTTAGTTTTGTTTTGTTTTTAAATATCTTTTATAAGATTATGGAAGTTTCCTTCTAGTCTTAGTTTTTTGAACTGGGCTTTTTTTTTTTTTAACATAAGGAGATACCAAATACTTTTTCCTTTTTTTTAGTTAATTTATTTTAATTGGAGGCTAATTACTTTACAATATTGTAGTGGTTTTTGCCATACATTGACATGAATCAGCCATGGGTGTACATGTGTCCCCTATCCCGAACTGCCCTCCCACCTCCCTCCCCATCCCATCCCTCAAGGTCATCCCAGTGCACTGGCCCTGAGTGCCCTGTCTCATGCATCGAACCTGGACTAGTGATCTATTTCACATATGGTAATATACATGTTTCAATGCTATTCTCTCAAATCATCCCACCCTCACCTTCTCCCACAGGGTCCAGAAGTCTGTTCTTTACATCTGTGTCTCTCTTGCTGTTTCGCATATAGGGTCATCATTACCATCTTTCTAAATTCCATATATATGCATTTCATCCATCTCATTAAAACTGATGCAAATGCATTCTTTTTAATAGCCGAGTAATATTCCATTGTGTATATGTACCACTGCTTTCTTATCTATTTGTCTGCCAATTTACATCTAGGTTGCTTCCATGTCCTAGCTATTGTAAACACTGCTGTGATGAACATTGGGGTACACATGTCTTTTTCAATTCTGGTTTCCTCGGTGTGTATGCCCAGCAGTGGGATTGCTGGGTCGTATGGCAATTCTATTTCCAGTTTTTTAAGGAATCTCCACACTGTTTTCCATAGTGGCTATGCTAGTTTACATTCCCACCAACAGTGTAAGAGGGTTCCCTTTTCTCCACACCCTCTCCAGCATTTATTGCTTATAGACTTCTGGATAGCAGCCATCCTGACTGGCGTGTAATGGTACCTCATTGTGGTTTTGATTTGCATTTCTCTGATAATGAGTGATGTTGAGCATCTTTTCATGTGTTTGTTAGCCATCTGTATGTCTTCTTTGGAGAAATGTCTGTTTAGTTCTTTGGCCCATTTTTTGATTGGGTCATTTATTTTTCTGGAATTGAGCTGCATGAGCTGCTTGTATATTTTTGAGATTAATTCTTTGTCTGTTGCTTCATTTGCTATTATTTTCTTCCATTCTGAAGGCTGTCTTTTCACCTTGCTTATTGTTTCCTTTGTTGTGCAAAAGCTTTTAAGTTTCATTAGGTCCCATTTGTTTATTTTTGCTTTTATTTCCAATATTCTGGGAGGTGGGTCATAGAGCATCCTGCTGTGATTTATGTCAGAGAGTGTTTTGCCTATGTTCTCCTCTAGGAGTTTTATAGTTTCTGGTCTTACATTTAGATCTTTAATCCATTTTGAGTTTATTTTTGTGTATGGTGTTAGAAAGTGTTCTAGTTTCATTCTTTTACAAGTGGTTGACCAGTTTTCCCAGCACCACTTGTTAAAGAGATTATCTTTTCTCCATTGTATATTCTTGCCTCCTTTGTCAAAGATAAGTTGTTCATAGGTTCGTAGATTTATCTCTGGGCTTTCTATTGTGTTCCATTGATCTATATTTCTGTCTTTGTGCCAGTACCATACTGTCTTGATGACTGTGGCTTTGTAGTAGAGCCTGAAGTCAGACAGGTTGATTCCTCCTGTTCCATTCTTCTTTCTCAAGATTGCTTTGGCTATTCGAGGTTTTTTGTATTTCCATACAAGTTGTGAAATTATTTGTTCTAGTTCTCTGAAAAATACTGTCAGTAGCTTGATAGGGATTGTGTTGAATCTATAGATTGCTTTGGGTAATATACTCATTTTCACTACACTGATTCTTCTGATCCAGAACATGGTATATTTCTCCATCTATTTGTGTTCTCCATGATTTCTTTCAAGGAGGTGTTTTATCATTTTCTATATATAGGTCTTTTGTTTCTTTAGGTAGATTTATTCCTAAGTATTTTATTCTTTTTGTTGCAGTGGTGAATGGAATTGTTTCCTTGATTTTTCTTTGTTTTCTCATTGTTAGTGTATAGGAATGCAAGGGATTTCTGTGTTGCAGGATTTATATCCTGCAACTTTACTATATTCATTGATTAGCTCTAGTAATTTTCTGGTGGTGTCTTCAGGGTTTTCCATGTAGAGGATCATATCATCTGCAGTGAGAGTTTTACTTCTTCTTTTACAGTCTGGATTCCTTTGATTTCTTTTTCTTCTCTGATTGCTGTGGCTAAAACTTACAAAACTATGTTGAATAGTGGTGAGAGTGGGCACCCTTGTCTTGTTCCTGACTTTAGGGAAAATGCTTTCAGTTTTTCACCATTGAGGATAATGTTTGCTATGGGTTATATGGCTTTTATTATGTTGAGGTATGTTCCTTCTATGCCTGCTTTTTGGAGGGTTTTTATCATAAATGGATGTTGAATTTTGTTAAAGGCTTTCTCTGCATCTATTGAGATAATCATATGATTTTTATCTTTCAATTTGCTAATGTGGTGTATCACATTGATTGATTTGTGAATATTGAAGAATCCTTGCAACCCTGGGATAAAGCCCACTTGGTCATGATGTATGACCTTTTTAATATATTGTTGGATTCTGTCTGCTAGAATTTTGTTGAGGATTTTTGCATCTATGTTCATCAGTGATATTGGCCTGTAGTTTTCTTTTTTTGTGGCATCTTTGTCTGGTTTTGGTATTAGGGTGATGGTGGCCTCATAGAATGAGACTGGCAGTTTACCTTTCTCTGCAAGTTTCTGGAAGAGTTTGAGTAGGATAAGTATTAGCTCTTCCCTAAATTTTTGGTAGGATTCACCTGTGAAGCCATCTGGGCTTTTGTTTCCTGGAAGATTTCTGATTACAGTTTCGATTTCTGTGCTTGTGATGGGTCTGTTAAGATTTTTTATTTCTTCCTGGTTCAGTTTTGGAAGGTTGTACTTTTCTAAGAATTTCTCCATTTCTTCCAAGTTGTCCATTTTATTGGCATATAGTTGCTGATAGTAGTCTCTTATGATCCTTTGGAGACTCTTGGAGGGCACACACAAAACCTTGTGTGCACCAGGACCCAGGAGAAAGGATCAGTGACCCCACAAGAAATTGACCCAGACATGCCCATGAGTGTCCAGGAATCTCCAGCGGAGGCGTGGGTCAGTGGTGGCCTGCTGCAGGGTCGGAGGTACTGAGTGTAGCAGTGCATGCATGGAACCTTTTGAAGGAGGTCACCATTATCTTCATTACCTCCACCATAGTTTGGCCTCAGTCAAGCAACAGGGAGGGAACACAGCGCCACCCATCAACAGAAAATTGAATTAAAGATTTACTGAGCATGGCCCTGCCCATCAGAACAAGACTCAGTTTCCCCCTCAGTCAGTGTCTCCCATCAGGAAGCTTCCATAAGCCTCTTATCCTTATCCATCAGGGGGCAGACAGAATGAAATCCACAATCACAGAAAACTAACCAAACTGATCATGTGGACCACAGCCTGGTCTAACTCAATGAAACTATGAGCCATGCTGTGTAGGACCATCCAAGACAGACACGTCATGGCATAGAGTTCTGACAAAATGTGGTCCACTGGAAAAGGGAATGGCAAATCACTTCAGTATTCTTGACTTGAGAACCCCATAAACAGTATGAAAAGGGGAAAAGGTATGACACTGAAAGATGAAACTCCCCAGGTCAGTAGGTGCCCAATATGCTACTGGAGAAAAGTGGAGAAATAACTCCAAAAAGAATGAAGAGACAGAGCCAAGGCAAAAACAACACCCAGTTGTGGATGTGACAGGTGATGGAAGTAAAGTCTGATGCTGTAAAGAGCAATATTGCATAGGAACCTGGAATGTTAGGTCTATGAATCAAGGCAAATTGGAAGTGGTCAAACAGGAGATGGCAAGAGTGAACATCGACATTTTAGGAATCAGTGAATTAAAAGTTCTGTTATTAAGTACATACAAATTTAGGTTATGTCTTCCTTTTAAGTTGACTCTTTGTCATTATGAAATATCCTGTTTATCTAGTAATTCTTCTTGCCATGAAGTCTCTTTGTCTCCTGTTACTTAAGGCACACCAGCTTTCTTTTGGTTAGTGTTTTTGTGCTATATATTTTTCTATTTACCATATAATTAGTATTTGATTTTTTAAATCAATTCTGACATTCTTTGCCTTTCAATTGGAATTGTTCTTAGTTGCTCAGTCATGTCCAACTCTTTGTGACCCCATGGACTGTAGCCCACCAGGCTTCTCTGTCCATGGAATTCTCCAGGCAAGAATTCTGGAGCAGGTAGCTATTCCCTTCTTCGGGGGATCTTCCCGACTCAGGGATAGAACCCACGTCTCCTGCATTGCAGGCAGATTCTTTACCATCTGAACCACCCACCATACCTTGAAATTTTGAGGGTAACACTAGAAAAATAATACAAGAATATGTAAAACTAATAGAGGATGTTTTTTGAAAACTGAGTACTAAAAAAAAGAGCAGGAAAGGAGAAATAAAGAGGAAAGAACTTAAGGATTAACTATAAAACAAATAGCACAATAGCAGATGAAACCAATTCTATTAATTACATTAAAGGCAAATAATTATCAAGGCTTGAAAATGATTCGGGATTATAATGTTGAGAATTGGGGTCTCAAGTGGGTGGACATGGAGAGACTAGGACTAAAATTGTGAGGGGTGTGTGGGAAGAGAAAACATTAAGCTCAAGGTTGGAAATGAACGTTATGTGAAAACTGGGGTGTGAAAGATGAAGCAGAGGACCAGATTTGGAAATCACCTGAATGTATAACACTTCTGCTACAAATTGCATGAGAAATTAGTTTATTAGGGCACCAAATATATAAGGAGGAATATTCATTCATCTAATATTTATCAGGTGTCTACAATGTGCCTCGGTGTCCTTGGTGCTGAGGGCAATACAGAGAAGAAATCAAACAAAACCCCTGCCCTCCTGGAGCTGACAGTCTCCTGGAGTCTCTCCTGGAGTATAATGGATGATTAGTGGCTGGAGTTGAAAAGACATTATTACTTAAGACAGAGGTGTGTGCAGTGTATAAGCAGAATCTGTAAAGATGCTGTTCATGAAACCTAGGAGTTGAAGAAAAGCTTGAATAAGGCAGAAATACTATATTTCAGTGGCTCCCAAACTTTTCTGTACTTTAAAATCCTGATGTCCAAGTTGTACCCCATCTCTATTACATGGTGCATGTAGGTAGGCACCAGGATCTTTCAAAGATAGCTAGGTAATTCCAAATGCAAGCAAAGTTTGGGAACCACTGTCATATTTCATCTAAATTACTATGCTATGAATTGTAAGAGAAAGAAAACTCTGTCAATTAGACACTGACAACATGCCTAAGATCCCACCAATTTTTGTTGTTGTTCAGTTGAGTCCAACTCTTTGCAGCCCCATGAACTGCAGCATGCCAGGCTCCTCTGTCCACTACTATCTCCCAGAGTTTGCTGAAATTCATGTCCATTGAGTCAGTGATGCTATCTAACCATCTCATCCTCTGCCACTTTGCTTTTGCCTTCAACTTTCCCAGCATCAGGGTCTTTTCCAATGAGTTGGCTCTTTGCACCAGGTGGCAAAAGTATTGGAGCTTCATCTTTTCAGCAACAGTCCTTCCAGTGAATATTCAGGGCTGATGTTGACTGTTTTGATTGACTTTAGGATTGACTGTTTTGATCTCCTGGCTGTCCAAGCAACTCTCAAGAGTCTTCTCCAGCACCACAATTTGAAAGCATAAATTCTTCAGTGCGCAGCATTTATGGTCCAACTCTCACATCCATACATGACTACTGGAAAAAAAATAACTTTGACCTTTGTTGGGAAAGTGATGTCTCTGCTTTTTAATATGCTGTCTAGGTTTGTCATAGCTTTCCTTCCAAGGAGCAAGCATCTTTTAATTTCATGGCTGCAGTCACTGTCCACAGTGATTTTGGAGCCCAAGAAAATAAAATCTGTAACTGCTTTCACTTTTTCCCCTTCTATTTGCCATGAAGTGATGAGACTGGATGCCACGATCTTAGTTTTTTTTAATGCTGAATTTAAAGCCAGATTTTTCACTCTCCTCTTTCACTTTCATCAAGAGGCTCTTTAGTTCCTGTTTGCTTTCTGCCATTAGAGTGGTATTATCTGCATATCTGGGTTGTTGCTATTTCTCCCAGCAGTCTTGATTCCAGCTTGTGATTCATCCAGCCCAGCATTTCACATGATGTACTCTGCATAGAAGCTAAATAACTGGGGTGACCACATGTAGCCTTGTCATACTCCTTTCTCAGTTTGGAACCAGTCAGTTGTTCCATGTTTGGTTCTACCTGTTGGCTCCTGATGCACATAGAGACAGGTTTCTCAGGAAGCAGTTAAGGTGGTCTGGTACTCCCATTTCTTTAAGAATTTTCCACAGTTTGTTGTGATCCACAAAAATCTTTAGCATAGACAATGAAGCTGAAGTAGATGTTTTTCTGGAATTCCCTTGCTTTCTCCATGATCCAGCAAATCAATGCAAGATGCATCTAAATTTCAGAAGAGTTAAAATGGAACAATAATCAGCATCTTAGAACTGTTGAAACTCTGCAGTCACAAGTACATGGACAGCCATGGAATGAGACAATTGGATTTTCCCAGGAGTATACATGACCCTAGAACAGAATGACTAGTTGGGTGTTGAATTCAGAACAGTACATGTTGTTCAACATTCCAGTTTGTGTCAGTAAGAAAGTTAAACAAAGACGTGCCCACTGTTATGCCTCTCTCTAGATTATCTCCCTTTTCCTCAGGGACCGGGGACCAGGAACCATGAAATCCTACTGTTGCCAGATTATGAACATCAGTTCCCAGCACTACTTCCTTAGTGCCAGTAATTCTCTTTGCAAAAACTGGGCCACTGGCAGACACACATGCAGATATTACACATCTTTTAAAAAGCTTCTCGAAAGTAGCATCAACCCTGACACTTTGTAAATGAGGAACTTCCAAGTTTCAGGCTTCTAAATCAAATATTATCCTTGGACCAGCTTCTCATTGGTAAGGACAGCCAACCAGATTTTGACAGACTTCAAATATAATCTGCCTTCCCTAGTATGAAATTGGTCAGGGATCAGAGTGTAAGGATCTTAGGATAAGTTTAAACACTTGAATCTATGTTCAGAAGAATTCGTGTAAATTTTCCTCAGTTTCTTCAACCTCACCCACAGGACAGAAAGCAAGGCCTTCTTCTAGGCTCCTGGAAACAAGGTGGGGGCCAGATTGGCATTTGCTTTTCACCTTAGTCACTGCACCCAGCAGCGCCCTGCACACACACGCACACACACACACTCACTCAATCAATTCAGTTTGCCAAACTGAATGAGTAATAAACAGCCTCTACCCTCAAAAAGTTCAGAGAGGTGGAAAAATGACTACCACAACATAATTAGATGCTGCCAGTCCCATCAGCTTTCATCTGTAATAAAGATTGGGTCCTGAGAAGTGTGAAAGCTGTCAGCAGAATCAGCTCTACAAGTATCTCCAGAGAGCGGGCACCCACGTCGTAATAATAACCAATAACACTGTTGGAGTCCTTCCTTATGTGCCAGGCACTGCTGTGTGTGCTTTCTTTGTGTTTGTTCACTTAATTCTTCAACAACCCTGAAGCAAATGAGCCTTTTATTACCTAATAACCCCATTTTTACACCTGAGCACAGAGAGGATATGGAACTTGCTCAAGGTAACACAGCTAGTAAGTAGAGCAGGCAGGATTCAGACCTGGGCAGAGCAGCCCTGGGTCACTCTAAGTTCTACCTCCCCTACATGAGGAACGTTACACGATTTTCAAGGCCTCCTCACAGAAGCAGCCTTGAGTTCTCACAATTAGAGTCACTTCTAAGGGTCCGCTAGAAACAAATCCTTTACTGAATTAAGGCGTTACTTACCAGAAAGGGATAACAAACTCGCTAGCCAACCTCACTAGTCAGAGTAAGGGTATCAGTTCTGAGTGGCTGTCAAAGCTTGCTAAGAGCCATTGTTGTTTTTAGTCACTAAGTCCTGTCGACTCTTTCGTGACCCTATGGACTGTAGCCCACCAGGCTCCTCTGTCCATGGAATTTCCCAAGCAAGAATATTGGAGTGGGTTGCCATTTCCTCCTCCAGGGGATCTTCCCGATTCAGGGATTGAATCCTCTCCTGCACTGGCAAGTGGATTCTTTATCACTGAGCCACCAGGGAAGCCCAGTGTATCATTAAAACCAGGACCCAGGCAGTGACATCCAGCAGAGAGGGCAGAGGAGACCTTAAAGCACTGGTTCCCAAAGCTGGAGAAGCCTGATGCTGCAGAGAAGTGGGGAAGTGGGAAAAGACCGTGTGGGCCATGGCAGCAAAACACATTAGGAAATAGACCAGGGAAGCTGCCTGGCAAGCACTTGGGAACAGTCACCCTTGGGTGCCAGCGAGGTTCTGGGAAGAGTTGATCCCAGATCCACCCCAGACCCATGACAGATATTTCTAGAAGCAATGGTGGTAAAATTGGGCTCTGCTTTTGACTCAGTGCAAGAAATCAGGAATTTGCCTCTAATTATGGCACCAGGAAATAGAATGAAATTAGTCCTGGCCACAGGGAAATGAGTATAGCTGTAACCTGCTAAGCCCCCAGGCAGCCCTCCTCTCCGCTAGGGAATCCTGGGCTCATTCTCCGTTGTTAGGTATGACCCAGTGGATTCTGACCAGTTGTTTTTGTACAGTTGACCCTTGAACAAGGGTTTGAACTGCATGGGTCCACTTATACACAAATATTTTTCAATAAATGCATATGATAGTTCTGCACAATTTCTGGTTGGTTGAATTCAGGAACTATAAAGTTATACACGGATTTTGGACTGCAGAGAAGTCAATGCCCCAACCCCCAGATTGTTCAAGGATCAACTGAATTTGTGTCTTCTGAGATTTGGATAGATGGTAGAGAACTCAGTTATCTTCATTCCAAACACATGGCACCACTGACAGGAAGTAGGATCTCAATAAGTGATTCTTAGAAGAATGAGCAAGTGAAAGAACAAATGAATATGGGTCAGCTGTATTTACACACACATACATGTATACATACATGTGTGTATGTGTGCATAGAACCATATATTTGTCTGGTTCTTGTGTTTGTTTTTTAATGGTTGTATCAGAGTCTCAACTGTAGTTGAAATTCTGGTCTAAACCCAGTGAAGTTTTTAGGATCCAAAACATGGATGCCGCATTTTTTGCTCTGTTCAGGTAGGAAGATGTCACTAAATCCAGAAACCCTACAAATTCAACCTCCAAGAGATGGTCGAAGCTTAACAGGCTACCCAGGTTCTCAGATGACCAAGGGCTGAAATGGCAGCACCTCAGTTACAGCTTGTGCATGCCTGGGCAGGAAGGGGGTCGTACTGCCCCGGGAGGCCTTCCACCCCTCCACACATAGCTTTGTTCCTGAGCTCAACCCAGTTGACCCCAGGGGTGGCAGGCAGGTGGCCTTCATGTGCTATAAGTTCCTGTTTCCTGTGGGACACTTGCCAAATGGGGTTTTCAACACCCAGGAAACCTCTCCCTGTCAGGCAAGATTGCAAGGAGTATGTGTGTTAATTGCATCCCCCTCTCCCCCACCCCATAAGGCCCTGCCCTTTGGAAACTGGCCCTAGTGTTGCTGACCAGGTATTTCACAAACACCCGTTTTGTGCCAATCCGGCAGTGTTCCCACCCTGCCCTGCACACCCACACCTCTTGGCCCTGTCCCTCAGAGTCCTCTTACCTGTGACTGCTACACTAATTTCATTTCCCACATCTACAACCACAAGTTTCCTACAGAAAATTTTCCTGACCACCAAGATTCCACAGGTAACATGATAGTCTGAGCATGTTCTCACACCGTGCTGGCTCCAGGGAGCTGCACCTGGACGAATGAGAGCTCCTCACTGAATTAAATGTATCTCAATAGAAAGCAGATAATGCCTCTCCCAGGCAAACACAAGATTACGGTAGATCTCAACCTGCCTTCTGTATTAGCTGGATTAAATTTAACTAAATATAAGCAAAATCCCAATTAGTAGTGACTTAAGCACATGAGGTTTTATTTTCTCAAATAAAGGAGGCAGGGAAGTAAGCACACAGAACTGGTATGAAGCTCTTCCCAGCTTTTGCTGCTGGGTTGACCCCCATCCTTAGGTCTAAAAAGGCTGCCAAAGCTCCAGACATCATGTTCCGGGCAGCAGCAGACTTACCAGAAGTGGTACACAGTACCTTCACATGCATCTCACTGAGTAGAATTTAGTCACATATTCACACTCAGCTCCAGCGGAGAGCAAAGGCTAAAGGAAATATAGACTGTATTCTGGGAATCCAGAATGTAGAACTGTTTATAAGACAACTGGACTCATCTCTTCAAAGTTGACTGCTTTAGATTTTAAAAGGCTCAAGAGACATATAGGTGAGCCTTCTGAGCCACCATGGAGGTCACATACATATATATATATATATATATAGGACCTCCATGGTGGCTTAGATGGTAAAGTGTCTATCTACAATGCAGGAGACCTGGGTTCGATGCCTGGGTCGGGAACATGCCCTGGAGAAGGAAACGGCAACCCACTCCAGGACTCTTGCCTGGAAAATCCCATGGACGGAGGAGTGTGGTAGGCTACAGTCCATGGAGTCACAAAGAGTCAGACATGACTGAGCGACTTCACTTCACTTTCACTTTTCAATATATTTATTGAATGGTGAGAAGACTGGATCTGTTGGAAACAAGGTATAATGTAGGAATTGTTTTTTAGTCACTCATCTGTGTCCAACTCTTTGCAACTCCATGGACTGCAGCCCACCGGGTTCCTTTGTCCATGGGATTTTCCAGACAAGAATACTGGAGTGGGTTGCCATTTCCTACTCCAGGGAATCTTTCCAATGCAGGAGTTGAACTTGCTTCTCCTGCATTGCAGGTGGATTCTTTACCACTGAGCCACCAGGGAAGCCCCTAGGTGAGAGTTGATTGATGCCAGAAGTTATTTTTAGGACAATAGGGAAGCCTGGAATATGGACTGAATGTTAGATGATATTAGAAAATCATGGCTAATTTTCATAGGTGAGATCACAGAGTTATGTTTTCAGAGGAACATATTCTTATTTTTAACAGACAGAAGCTACAAAGTACTTAGGAGTGAAGTGTCCTGACATCTACCACTTCCTTCAAAATGGTTCATCAATCTCTAAAAGAGGAGCAGCTATCCGGCTGAGTTGTTCAACCTCTGCCTGGCACTGGGCCCCCCTAGGAGACCATCCTGTGAGTCTGAGAGCCGCAGGCCTGGAGGGCAAGACCCAGGTCTGAGCAGCCTGCATGGGGCTGGCTGTGGGGCTCATGGATCTACTTAAAAAACCTTTACATGGGACTTAGTATGTGAAACATGGGTCTATAGGTGCTTTACAAATATTAACTCATTTACACTTTATAATAACTCTGTTACAAAAATGTTTTTGGTATTCTCAAATTAAGGTGAGGAAACAGAGGCACAGAGAGCTTAAGCAACTTGCCCAAGATCACACAGCTGGCATATGGCCATCAGGGTTCCAAACCAGGCAGTCTGTTCTTAACCAAAACACGGTGCTGACTTTTCTTTTTTTAAATTGAGGTAAAATTTGCATATTATAAAAGTAACCATTTAAAATGTACAGTTCAGTGGCATTAAGTACATTGACAATGTTGTACACCCATCACATCCCTCTAGTTCCAAAATATTTCATCTTCCCAAAGGGAAACCCCATATCCACTAGCAGTCACTCCTCATTCTTCCCTCTCCCCCACCCTTGGCAACGTCTAATTACTTTTTGACTCTTGGGTTTGCCTGTTCTAGATATTTTATATAAATTGAATCATACAGTAAAAAAACAAAATGGTTCATCAAAATCAAAGTATGTATATATAGGTTAAAAAGTTGATAAGAAAAGCACAGAAAAGATAGACTTACTGAGTCTAAGTGAAGGGGGTATGGATATTTGTCACACTCTTCTTTCAACTTTTCTTATGTCTGAATGTCTTATAATAAAAATTGGGGGAGGGCAATTCTCTATTTGGTTTGACTGTTCTAGTCTTTTCATGTGAAGTTGACTGCCTCTTGGTAACAGGAATGCTGTTCCTGTCAGCACTGTGGAGCCAATCAGTTCAGAGGGTCTGCAGTTAGTGGGTTCAATCCCTAGTCAATTAAATTTGGATTTCAGACAAACAAGTAAATTTTTTATAAGCCCCAATTATTGCATGGGATGTATTTATACCAAAAGCTTCTTCATTGTTTATCTGGAATTCAAATTTAACTGGACACCCTGTTGTTTTCACTTGTTTTACTAAAACTGGCAACTCTTCTAATGAAGAGAATGAACGTGGCATAAGTAATGGTGTTTGACTGCCAGGTGGTTGTTGTTTAGTCACTAAATTGTGTCTGGTTCTTCTGCAACATTGGAAGGACTGATGCTGAAGCTGAAACTCCAATACTTTGGCTACCTCATGCGAAGAGTTGACTCATTGGAAAAGACCCTGATGCTGGGAGAGATTGGGGGCAGGAGGAGAAGGGGACGACAGAGGATGAGATGGCTAGATGGCATCACCGACTCGATGGACATGAGTTTGAGTAAGCTCCGGGAGTTGGTGGTAGACAGGGAGGCCTGGTGTGCTGTGATTCATGGGGTCGCAGAGTTGGACACGACTGAGCGAGTGAACTGAACTGAACTGAATTTCTGCAACTCCATGGACTGTAGCCCGCCCAGCTCCTCTGTCCAAGGAATTCTCCAGGCAAGAATACTGGAGATGGTTGCCATTTCCTTCTCCAGGGGATCTTCCTGGCCCAGGGATAGTACCTGCATCTCCTGCGTTGGCAGGTGTATTCTTTACCGCTGACTCATCAGGGAAGCCCTGTGACCGCCAAGACTAGGTCATAAAAGGCGTCGTAGCTTCTACCTTGCACTAGATCACTCGCTCTAGAAGGCAGATGCTCTGGTGTGGAGACACTCAGATAGCCCTTCGTGCCAATAGCCAGCAACAGCTCCCGAGCCACATGAGTGAACCACTTCAGAAGTGAATCCTCCAGCCCCAGCAGAGCCTCAGGTGACTGTGGCCCTGGCCAACCTCATGGGAGACCCTGAGCCAGAGCCACCAACTCCTTTGCTCCTGAACTCCTGAGCCGACACTGTGTGGGAGAGTAAATGATGGTTGCTTCAACTGCTACATGTTGAATCTTCAAGCTCAGTCCTGGCTGGCACTGTGGTTCCTACAAAATGTTCCCCACCTCTACAGGGCTCTGAGCTTTGATCACTAGACCCCATTCAGCCACCTTATTTCAGACCAATCAAGTGCCCAGGGCAAGTTACTATGAATGCTTTTTTATAAAAAGTAATGACAGGACTTCCCTGGCAGCCCAGCAATTAAGACTTTACGCTTCTGCTGCAGGAAACATGGGTTAAATCCCTGGTTGGTGAGCTAAGATCCTGCATGCCACACAGTGAGTCAGCAGGGGCGGGGGGGCGGGCAGGGAAGTAATGGCACATAGACTCTTATCTGTAAAAGAAGATGGACTAAAAAAAAAAAAGAAGATGGACTTTTGAGGGAGAAGAAAAGGGGCTAATAATACTTTTCAGAGGTCCTGTGAGGCCCTTTACCTTCATTTTAGCTGTGAATACAGGCCTGGTAATACCTATTTGCAGGACTTTTGTGACAATTAGAAATAACATTTATTAGGAGAGTAGGATGTGCTGACCCATAACCGCACTTAGTATTCAAGCCTCAGAACAGCCTTCTGAGATGGGTCTCTTTTTCTCCCCATTTTACACACTGGGAGACGGAGGCACACAAAACTTACACGAATGCCCACAGCCAGAGGAGAGACCAGCAGGGCCGCCTGAGACAAGTGAGAATGAGTGAACCCAGGGAAAGCTACACCCTGTCTGTTGACCTTCCCTGCAGGTCTTAGTTGAAGTCTCTTCTTTCTCTCAGACACACACACACACACACACACACACATCAGTGTGGCAAGCACTTTGGCTACAGCCCAAAGTGGCTTGCTATAAACCCACAGTTCCTTTTTTTTCTTTCCTCCAAGGAAGAGACATAATAAAAGCTATCCTCAATGAGAAAGTGGAGAAGGAACAAGTTTATTTCAGAGCAGTACTTGAAAACCCCCAGTGTGAAGCAGCCTAGGAGGAAAGGGGCCCTTTTTTTTTTTTTTTTTTTTTAATTTTTAGGGGCCCTCTCTTACAAAGTTGCAGGAAAGGATAAACTGAACAATGCTCTCTAATGGCAATCTGGCAGAACTATCGACATTCTAACCTTGGCCTGAGCAATAACCATTTCTGGGAATCTTTTCTACAGAAATTCTACTGGAAAAGCACAGAGATACACAAAAAGAGACACCCTGCCACGCTGTCTGTGACTGAAAAACAAAACAGCCTACCTGTCTACCCATAAGCAAATATTGATATATCTGTGCTGAAGAAACCCAAAGGGCTGTTAGAAAGAGCAATGTAGATTGAAGGAATGGACATGGAAGGACTCCATGATCGTATGGAGAAAAAAGAAAGTTGCAGAATAAGATTTAATTTACTAATTATATTTAACTAAGCTGGAATCAAGATTGCCGGGAGAAATATCAATAACCTCAGATATGCAGATGACACCACCCTTATGGCAGAAAGTGAAGAGGAACTAAAAAGCCTCTTGATGAAAGTGAAAGATGAGAGTGAAAAAGTTGGCTTAAAGCTTAACATTCAGAAAACTAAGATCATGGCATCTGGTCCCATCACCTCATGGGCAATAGATGGGGAGACAGTAGAAACAGTGTCAGACATTTTTGGGGGGCTTCAAAATCACTGCAGAGGGTGACTGCAGCCATGAAATTAAAAGACGCTTATTCCTTGGAAGGAAAGTTATGACCAACCTAGATAGCGTATTAAAAAGCAGAGACATTACTTTGCCAACAAAGGTCCGTCTGATCAAGGCTGTGGTTTTTCCAGTAGTCATGTATGGATGTGAAAGTTGGATGGTGAAGAAAGCTGAGCGCCGAAGAATTGATGCTTTTGAACTGAGGTGTTGGAGAAGACTCTTGAGAGTCCCTTGGACTGCAAGGAGATCCAACCAGTCCATCCTAAAGGAGATCAGTCCTAGGTGTTCATTGGAAGGACTGATGCTGAAGCTGAAACTCCAATACTTTGGCCACCTCATGCGAAGAGTTGACTCATTGGAAAAGACCCTGATGCTGGGAGGGGTTGTGGGCAGGAGGAGAAGGGGACAACAGAGGATGAGATGGCTAGATGGCATCACCGACTCGATGGGCATGGGTTTGGGTAGACTCCGGGAGTTGGTGATGGACAGGGAGGCCTGGCGTGCTGCGATTCATGGGGTCGCAAAGAGTTGGACACGACTGAGCGACTGAACTGAACTGAATGGGAAATTGGCAAGGGATGCAAGCAGCAGCACTTTGAGTCCTCTGAATGTCTCCGACGTCTTCCTCCTCCAGCCAGAGAAAGCTCTGCTTTTATTTTTTTTTCTTTTCTTTTTTTCATTTATTTTTATTAGTTGGAGGCTAATTACTTTACAGTATTGTAGTGGTTTTTGTCATACATTGACATGAATCAGCCATGGAGTTACATGTATTCCCCATCCCAATCCCCCCTCCCACCTCCCTCTCTACCTGCTCTCTCTGGGTCTTCCCAGTGCACCAGGCCCGAGCCCTTGTCTCATGCATCCAGCCTGGGCTGGTGATCTGTTTCACCCTAGATAATATACATGTTTCGATGCTGTTCTCTCGAAACATCCCACCCTCGCCTTCTCCCCCAGAGTCCAAAAGTCTGTTCTGTACATCTGTGTCTCTTTTTCTGTTTTGCATATAGGGTTATCATTACCATCTTTCTAAATTCCATATATATGTATACTGTATTGGTCTTTATCTTCTGGCTTACTTCACTCTGTATAATGGGCTCCAGTTTCATCCATCTCATTAGAACTGATTCAAATGAATTCTTTTTAATGGCTGAGTAATATTCCATGGTTATATGTACCACAGCTTCCTTATCCATTCATCTGCTGATGGGCATCTAGGTTGCTTCCATGTCCTGGCTATTATAAACAGTGCTGCGATGAACATTGGGGTGCACGTGTCTCTTTCAGATCTGGTTTCCTCAGTGTGTATGCCCAGAAGTGGGATTGCTGGGTCATATGGCAGTTCTATTTCCAGTTTTTTAAGGAATCTCCACACTGTTCTCCATAGTGGCTGTACTAGTTTGCATTCCCACCAACAGTGTAAGAGGGTTCCCTTTTCTCCACACCCTCTCCAGCATTTATTGCTTGTAGACTTTTGGATAGCAGCCATCCTGACTGGCGTGTAATGGTACCTCATTGTGGTTTTGATTTGCATTTCTCTGATAATGAGTGATGTTGAGCATCTTTTCATGTGTTTGTTAGCCATCTGTATGTCTTCTTTGGAGAAATGTCTGTTTAGTTCTTTGGCCCATTTTTTGATTGGGTCATTTATTTTTCTGGAGTTGAGCTGCAGGAGTTGCTTGTATATTTTTGAGATTAATCCTTTGTCTGTTGCTTCATTTGCTATTATTTTCTCCCAATCTGAGGGCTGTCTTTTCACCTTGCTTATAGTTTCCTTTGTTGTGCAAAAGCTTTTAAGTTTCATTAGGTCCCATTTGTTTATTTTTGGAAAGCTCTGCTTTTAAAGGGACAATAAATGACCTCTTCCCTTGAAGGTTTTAAAGTTTTAACAAAATGGTCTAAAATTGTGTGTTTGGTCTGTCTAAAATTTTGTCTGTGAATGTAGGTGAAATACATTAACACCAGAAATAAAAAGCATATATCCATACAACTTTGAACCTAGTAGACTCTCAATAAGTAATTATCTAGTAAAGATTTTAAAATTAAAATAAATAAATAAGGGGGCTTGTGTGATTAGATGGGGCTTCCCAGGCGGCACAGTGGTAAAGTATCCACCTGCCAATGCAGGAGACACAAGAGACACAGGTTTGATTCCTGGGTCAGGAAGATCCCCTGGAGGAGGGAATGGCAACCCACTTTAGTATTCTTGCCTGGAAAACCCAATGGACAGAGGAGCCTGGCAGGCTACAGTCCATGGGGTCGTGAAGAGTCGGACACAGCTAAGCGACTAACATTTAACAGCTATGGGTATGTGTTTGCAAATACAAAGAAAAATGTCTGGAAAAATCTAGACGGATATAAAAGTTAATTGTGATTATCTATGAGATGTGGAATTGTTTGAGGGAAGGAGTGGACGACACTTATTTGGGGACTATACTGTTTAATTTATGAATAGGTATTATCGTCATACTACGACTTTTTTTTTAACGGTGTTTATTTTTGTTTTTTAAATACTTTGGTTGCGCGGGGTCTTTGCTGCGCACTCGGGCTTTCTCTAGCTGGGGTCGGGGGGGGTGTTGGTACTCTTGGGTGGCACAGGCTTCAGCAGTTGTGTGGCACGCGGACTTTAGTTGCTCTGCAGCAGATGGGCTCTTCCAGGATTGGGGATTGAACCCATGTCCCCCTGCATTGGTATGTGGATTCCTATCCTCTCTACCACCAGGGAAGTCTCTAAGATTCTTTTTTAAAAAACAGGAAAAAGATCTTTGTATCAAAGGCAGTATGAGACTGGCTGTTGGTTTGCTGGCAGAGGGAGTGGGCAGAGGTTGAGGCCGAGATCAGATGAGGCCGAGATAAGACAAAGACATGGTATCTCTATGGCAGCTACAGGCCTCTCCACAGAGCTCCCAAGAAATAAATTTAAAATAAAACCTGCACTGAGGTGACGTGAATAAACCTGCACTGTTGGCTGTGAAGGCATGCTGACATCAATAGCACTTCCCAACCGAGGCGCTCAACCTCCCATCACCATCTGCTTTATGGTTTTGAAAAGGTTAGCATTTCTGTTTCCTTAGTTCATGACCAGACCCCTTGAGCTTCTTGTCTAGTGTCTTCAGGCATCTCAAGAGCCTGCCTGCCCAGCAGCACCGGGTCACAGATTGTATAGCAGGGGGATAACCAGCCCATCTTCTGAATTGGGTCTCCAAGATCGCCAGGATGAAATCCAGACCTGCGGCATCTCAGAATGTGGCCTGGCTTGGAGACAGGGCTTTTACACAAGTAATGCAGTTAAAATGACCAGCATGACCCGTGTCCCTTGACGAAGACGTCAGGGCCCAGACACACGGAGAGGATGGCCGTCCACAAGCCCTATTCTTGCAGCTGTTATCTACATTTGAAACTTTTTCAAAATACAGTTAAAACTTTAAATAAAGATAGGATGAAAGAGAGTCCAGCTCCTGGGAAGCCGACAGCAGATCCTGGGGGGCAGAGGCTGGAAGGACCTGCAGGCAGCTTCTAGGCAAGAGGGTTGCAACGTAAGTCCAGTTTTTCAATGACTTTATTTTACCATGACTTTCCCTCCAAATGTCTACTGTCCCTGTAATATTTAAGGATCCTGGACTGTGAATCTAGAAAGAATCAAGGACACAGTTCCTGTCGGACAAGTGATCGAGGAAAGCCTCACATGGCTTCTGCTGACCGTCAGGCTTGGCTTTTACAGTCCAGCCGGAGGAAGGCCTCTTGTGGTCTGGGAATGTGGTCTCCTCTCTCCATCAGCCTGGAAGGCTAACTTGATTTAGCAGAACAGTTCCGGATCAGGCTTCCCCGCAACCAGTCCTCACCTCCGATGATCTGCCCCAATGGCATCTGTGACTCTGGCGAAACCCTGCTCCCTGGAAAAAAAACAAAACCATTTCAGCAAATGGTAAAGGAAAGCCCAGCTCTTACTGGAAGCCCACATTCAATCAGGCTCCATCTGGTCGGTGACTGCGCTTGTCTCGCTATCCCAAACATATGCCTCATCCCCTCTGAACTATCTTCACCCAGGAATCTCCCCAGGTCTTCAGACAAGGAAGGGAATCCATTGTAAGTACTGACAGCTCCCTGACCTCAAACCAGTGTTACCGAATTAACAGGAACGTGGCCAGAACGCCTTAGGCCTATAAACACCACTGTCTTGGAAGTTAATCTTCAATTCTTTGGCACTGTATGACCTTTGTCAAAAGAGCAACAGGGAAATTTCCCCCTGCTTTTGGGGTGTACCCCTCAGATGCTTTTTGAATGAAGAATAGAGACAGGTGAAATCCCCTTGATTGAGTCATTCTGAGTTGGTTGATACCACATTAACTTCGCCTGGTTCAAGCCACACGTGGCCCCACTCACTTCAAAAGGGCTTCCAGCTCCCGCTTGACCCCACCCACCACGGGCGGGCCCCGGTAGGTGAGGGCCGTGTACAGCTGCACCAGGGAGGCTCCCGCCCGGATCTTCTCCAGCGCATCCTGCCCGCTGCTGACACCACCAACCCCGACGATGGGAACTCTGCCTGCAAAGAAGTGCATGGGACACGGTGAGGAAGGGGGGGCGAGACGTGGAAACAGGAGCTCAGTCTGGCTCCAGCCCCAGCCCCCTGCTGAGACCCCAGTCCCATCACGGCCCCGGAGCCCGCGCACACAGAGCTCTGCAGACAGACACGGAGTCCTTGCCTTGGGTGAGTGCATACATCTCCCGGATGGTTTGTGTTGATAAATCCCTGAGGGGCTTCCCGCTCAGCCCTCCTCGTTCAGAGCGCAGGGCACCCTGGAGGCTGGCAGGGCGACTCTCTGTGGTGTTCGTGACGATCAGTCCATCGATGCCCAACTGCAGGGGGAGACAGAGAAAGAGCCCCCTGGTCAGGGCCTGACGGACTTAGAGAAGCTTCCCTGGAGGTCTGAGACAGCAGCAGGCCGGGCGCCCACACCTAAGCCCCTGGAAGCCAGAGCCAGACCAGGCCTGGCTCATTATACTTCCTGGGCAAGTGTCAGAATGAGCCTCAACGTGACAATAACAGCCACCATGTACCAACTGTACGGTTCCACCAGGATGGGGTTTAGTCCTTAGAACAACTCAAACTAGAGGGTCCTGTGCCAAGGCCTGCAGGTAGTAAGAGGTGGAACTAGGACTTGAAGCAGAACTGCGGGGCTCAGTCTGGGTTTGCACTGGTCTCCAGGGACACCGAGACCCGGTGTTACACTGGAGACGGAGCACTGCAGTCTGACCAAGGCTGGAGGACGCACAACCTTTAAAGCCCTTGCTGGAGGAAGAAGAGGGAAGAAGCAGGAGAAAAGGACGCATTCAAACACTGATTCAAACATTTACTTTCTTATTACCGGCATATCTCATTTTATGGCACTTCACTTCATTGTGCTTCACAGATACTGAGTTTTTTACAAGTTGAAACTTTGTGGCAACCCTGCAGTATCAGATGATGGTTAGCATACTTTCAGCAATAAAGCATTTTTTAATTCAATGACATACATTGTTTTGGACTTCCCTGGTGGTCTAGTGGGTAAGACTCCATGCTCCCAATCCAGGAGGCCTGGGTTCAATTCCTGGTCAGGGAACTAGATCCTGCATGCCACAACTGAGTTCACATTCTGCAACTAAGACCCAGCGCAAGCATGTCAGGATGGCTGAGTGGTCTAAGGTGCCAGACTCCAGGTGTCTAAGACCCAGCGCAGCCAAAATAAGTAAGTAAATAAACAAGTAAATATATATTTTTTAAGGGGAGGGGCAGTTCCCAGAATAGAGCTATCACCAGAGATATCTGCAAGGATCACTTTTTAAAAAATAAAAGGTATGTACATTGTTTTTTTAGATGCAATGCTATTGCACACTGAAAATTCCCAGGCTATACTAGCAGAGTCTATGTGCCCTGGGAAACCAAGAAGTTCCCATGACTCGCTTTTTTGCAGTGGCAGAACTGAACCTCCTATATCTCTGAGGTATGCCTACATATGAACAGAGGAGCCCGGCAGGCTACACAGTCCGTGGGGTCGCAAAGTCAGACATGACTCACTGACTAAACAGTAATGCCTATATGTGATACACTGAATTATGACAGACCAAGCCAGTCCTTAGGATAACAGAAACTGCCATCCAGGCTAACCCAGCCGGTCAGGTGGCCTCTACAGGCAGTGAAGGGTGTCCCCAGGCCCTGACCCTCACCTCGCTCACCACGCTGGCAATATCCTCCTTGTTCTGGGCTGTGAGGTCGGGCGCAATCTTCACCAGGACGGCTGGCTTGTGGGCCACCTTCAGGGCATCCCTCTCCTGCAGCACCTACAGCAACATGGGGCCAGAGATGGGGACCCTGAGCCTGCAGCCTACAGTGTGACCGTGACCTGTGGCCATAGACAGTGCGTCTTCACCCCAACTGTCAAACTAAGGCACCAGCAGCTTCTCCTTCTCCGGAAACACCACTCTCAGTTATGCAAACAGCCCCATCAAGATAGATCTGATTCCATTGTTTTAAACCAAGGAATCCCCAAGAGTGAGTCCCTAATGTCACTGGCATTGGCTAAAACATTAAGGTTTATTTAGACTTTTGCCCCCAAAAGAGACAGCAAATACCGTCACAAGTACTGTTTGATGAAAAGTCATTCTATCATTCAATGTGCTAGATGCTGGGAACAGAGTGGTAAATGAGAGAGATGTGGTCCCTGCTCTCATCGATACTGTAGATTAACAGCAGGGATAGATAACTGAACAGTTGATTAATACTGAGCACAATCAGTGTTATATAGGGGATCAGAGGGAAGTGAGGGGTCCTAACTGGTCCAGGTCTTAAGGACAACTCCTCGATAGTAGATAGCGATGCTGAAGCTTGGCCCTAGAGGATGAACGGTAGGTCAAACTAGTGGAGCGGGGCCTGGACATGTAATTGCCCACCTTGGTCAGCAGGCGGCGCAGTTCAGCCTTTCCCTGAAGGCTCCGCAGCCCAGCCGTGTTGGGACTGGACACGTTCACTACCAGGTAGTCAGCCAAGGGACCCAGGACTCGAACCCCCTCTGCGTAGTCAGAGGCAGCGTCCACCGAGGTCTTATTCTTCCCCAGGTTTATTCCCAGCGGCAGCCCATCTGTAAATATCACTGGTCAGGATCTTGTCCCCACTCACCATTTCCCACACAATATTTTGAAGCCGTCCTTGACCAGCAGCCCATGAGCAGCCTAAGGCCTTGCAGCTCCAAGTGTGCCCTTGCCCGCACCAGCTGACAAACCCTGAGCATGCATGGCGCCCCGCCTGCCAGCCTAACCCACCCTCCACTTCCATCTGCGCAACTACTAGGATGTTTTACTGCTCTCTCTGCACCCTTTTTCTTTTTTTAAATTTAATGGGGCATGGAGACATTAGGAGTGCAACTGCTAGTGATGAAAAAGGTAGGGCTCATACATGGAGTACAGCTGGGAAGAGACAAGTCAACAGCATGCCAGAGGACAGCTGGTGACTCTCAGGGGCTGCTTGCTGCACTTGGGTCAAGTGACTGGGTGTGTGGTTGTGAAGAAAATGCAAAATTAAAGGATACATATAAAATAGACTGGAAAATATTTTCAATTCTCATGCCTAAAATGAAGAGGCATAACAGTGTTATCATTTCCGTCCCAAGATGCGACCCCCCCTTATAATTAAGGCGACCGCACATCCCAGAGCTTCCAGGCCAGCCCTGAACACTCCTGTAGCCTGGGCATAATTACTCATGCCTGTGTCCCTTCCACTCCCAAAAGTGTTGTCTCAGCGTGCAGTAGGTAATATGGTTACCTTACCCTAAAATACAGGGAATTTTCACCTGACTTGTATTTCTGACTTTCAGTGTGTTTCCGAAAGGTACTTTTCTATATGTGAAAGCAAGGGTTTGTCTGTGCTTGATTTCTCCTGGGATGGCACCTTATCTGCAAAGGATAAAGTATATCCACGGTGCCAGCTGTTTTTCCCACCAGTTGGCTGAGAGAAGATCTGAGATGTCCAGCTAGTTCACAAAACGTGCCAGGTCAGGGAGGGTCCTGCTATCACACACTGTAAATGCAGTCCCTGTTTTATCATCAGCTTGAATGTAAATGAGATTCGTGTAGCTAATTTCATAGATGGAGGGGAGGAGAGGGAACCCAATTAGACAAGTTATATAACAGGGTCTCCAAGCTTCCCAAATCAAGCTAAGATGGTTTGGAAGCTGTAATTTTTTTCCACCAGGCAAACTGGTTTAAAAGAGAATATCATTTTCATGTAGCCATGAAATGGCTTTCATTAGTAGTCATTTGCCCCAAATGACAACATTTGGGGGCTAGACAAAAACTGCTGAATTACTCTAGCTCCAAAGGGCACCACAGCTTTTAACAATTCAAGTTTATTGGCATGACGCAAGCGACTAAGCTGTCTTCAAGGCTTCCAGCTGCTGCTAAACACAATGTGCAGAGCTCTGCTGTGGGATTTTGCTTCATTCCAACAAATGTTAGCACCAGAGTGGGGGTCGAGGGGTCGGGCAAGGGAGTAGAGGAGAAAGGTGGCATAAAGGGCACTGTGGACAATTAAAAGAAGGAAAGGGAGGCCAGGCAGGAGCGTATCACACACCATGACAGTGCTGCCGTGACCTGCAAGTCCCCCGAGTGGCAAGGTCTACAGTATAGCAGGGTCTGGTCCTACCAAAGCCAGGGAGTTCCAAGCAAGGCCACTTCCTACTCCCCAAACCAGAGGTTGCTAACTTTCAATCTTGCTTCTAGAAATGAAGCCAATATCCACAGGTTTTTTTCGTCTCACCACCAGGAAATCTAACGAGGCTACACTTCTGGAAGGCGTTCCAGAGGGGCCTGCTGAAAGAGGAAGACGGCCGTAGCCTCACCCAACCCCAGAGGATGCCTAGGAAGATACGGTGAAGACACCTCTGTGCCAGGACCACTGCGTGCCCCCAAGGGATAGCAGGGCAGAGAGCCCCAGGAGCAGCATCAGCACCTCCAAAGGTGGCCTTCGAAAATGCATGGTGTTTCCAGAGAAGTCATGGAGGGTACTTTCCCAATGCTGGAAATCGTTATCCCTGAGTGGGGAGGAGTGTGAGTAATGTTAGTGTTCTTCTTCATGTTTCCCTGCATTTACTAACAGTTCTATCGTTAGCATGCATCACTTCTATAATGGAGAAAAGGACAACAGAGCAGGATGTATGAAGAAGGCACCCAGGGCCTGCTCGTGTGGTCAGAGAGCGGCGCCTCCGCACTACTTATTTCCAAATCGCCCACTTGTGACACAGGTTACGTAATGAAGCAGGAACTAAGTGTTATCTTTGTTCAATTGCAAAGTTCAATTAAAAGCTTGGATGCTGTAGTGGAGCCAGGAAAATTCCTCTAGGAGAGGAGTCGTGAGTTCCACACTTTTTTTTTCTTATTGCTCAATCATGTTCACTTCACTGGGAACATTCCTGACTTTCTCCCACAAGTTTCCTTCCAACAGCTGAGGAACCGCCCTCTGATGCAGTGCCCTTTACCTTCTGTGAGCCTGGCCTGCGTCTGCTGTCTGGCCCGTAACCTGTGTTCCACCACTGAGAGTCCATGACTGTTAAATCCGTATCTGGAGCACAGGAGAGCACAAGGAGAGAGACACAGTTAGGACCCTCAGGCAGGAAGCAAAGACTAGAGAGATGGCGATGGCTCCTTGACCATTTCACCATATGCGTGCATGCTAAGTCGCTTCGGTTCTGTTCAATTCTTTGCGACTCTGGACTACAGCCTGCCAGTCTCCTCTGTCCCTGGGATTCTCCAGGCAAGAATACTGGAGTGGGTTGCCATGCCTTCCTCCAGGGGATCTTCCCCAACCCAGGGATCAAGCCCATGTCTTGTCTGTGATGTCTCCTACATTGGCAAGCAGGCTCTTTACCACTAGCGCAATCTGGGAAACCCATTTCACCATATATTTGTGACATAAAAACAAAAGCAAAAATCAGAGTCAGTTATTAGACTTCTACAGTCTAAACACCCCAGGAAGTCCTAGAAAACTTGCCAGAACACCATCAAGCATAGAGGGAAAAAATTCAATTTGCCAACAAGTCACTCAGCCAACTAGCACTGTAAACAGCCCAGACTCAACAACGTAGCTGCCCTCAGACCTGTCTGGATCCAGCCCCTCCTCCTTCTCACCCACTGCTCCCACGCAGTGGGACCTCACCACTCTGATAACCTATCTTCCCGCCTCCTGCCTCGCCCCACAAATTCGTCTCCTGGAACCCATCCTGCCACTCCATTTCCGCATCCTTTCTCTCATCCAGTCGCCCTCTTCCTGGCCCAAGTCAAATGCTCCCTCACCTCCTGGCATGCATGGAGTGCTCTATACCCATCTTCCTCCTGGCTCGGGATGTACATAAAGGTTGCCATTCCCCTACTGGGTTACAGTCGTTCTCGAGGACAAGAGACAACATCTTCTCCATCACCTGCCACTAGACACTCCACAAAGGCTGAGCCTCATGTCTCTCATCTCCAGTGCCCAGCCCACCGAGGGGTGTTGCTCAAATGGCCACCGCCTCCCCTCCTCCTCCTTACCAGTGGAACCCAGCTCCCCTGACCCAGCGTGAAAGTGCCAGTGACATGTGATGGGGCTTGGTCACTGAGACACAAAGTGCTGCCTACCAGGGAGCTTCTGGGAAAATACCCGCCTCCCCCCATATCCATACTTCATTTTCCTTTCGCTCTCTGATGTCCTCATGTGAGGACATATGCTTGCAGCTCAGGCTGCAAGAAGCAAAGGCCCACAGAGGTTGGACCAGAGTCCTGACACCACCCCACTGCTCAACCAACCCTAGAACTGCCTACTATACCCGTTATGAGGAAAAAATAATAACACACACCCATTACTACTTAACAGTAAGTAAGTTCTGCACCAGAAACACCTAACAGACACATGTACTCATTGACTCTTCATTCAGCACCCACCCTGGGCCAGACACGCCTGGAGCCGGAACACACGAGCTCGGAGCTCAGGCCCTACTCTCTCGTGCCGCCTCGCACACACTGCTTCCTACCAGGCCCCGTCATCCTGGTACCCACGGTCATTTGTGGCAGGTGAATCATAAACATTTTTTATCTGACCATTCTGAAGCTATCGATCCCACTTTACAGGGGAAAGATCACTAACTTAACATCTAATGCTGGAAATTTTCCCTGAAACAAGCACAGTAAAGCAGGAGGTGCAGCCAGATAAACCTTCCATACGTCAGCCTCCCAGCAGGCCCTTAATGACCCCAAAGGTGCCTCCCAAACCTCCCCACCCCCAGCCCCCCTCACCCCTGCCAAGGAGGCTCTCAAAATACTGTTACCAGAAAGGAGGAACTTCGCCACTTTCTGGGTTTGCTGTAGTGAAAACTGCCCAGGGGTCCCAAATAGAAGGGCTTTACACAATCTAGAAGGATCTCACTTCCTAAAAGCAGCTGTCTATATTGATTATTACCTTCCCCAGTTACTGAAGGCGGGGGCTGTGCTGTCCAAACCACTAACCACATGCGGCCACTGACAGTGAAGCCTGGCCAGTCAAAATGAGACCGCTATAAGGATGACATGCTGGATTTCAAAGGCTTGGTACAAGTGAAAGAAGGTAAATAGCCAGTCATGTTTATATTGCTTATATATTAAAAGTATATATTAAGCATTTATAATTAAGTAGTATAATAAATAACTACTACTAATAATAAAGTAGTAGAATATATTATTATTTTTAATTTCACCTGTTTGTTTTTACATTTTTATTGTGGCTACTAGAATACTTTAAATTACATACAGGACTCCATAATATTTCTACTGGACCGAGCTCGGCAAGGGTGCTGGAAGTAACAACATGGAAAGAGCGCACACCCTAAAGTCAAGTGAGCCAACATCCACACCCACGTTCTCCTGCTCGTGACCTTGTGACTGTAGCTGTTACGTAGTCCTCCGAGCCCCAGCATGTATACACATTAAACTGAAATCAGAAAACCTGCTTTTATGCTCAACATGATTCCAGAACATGCCAAATGACAGAAAAATGTCCACGTCGTACGGCCGCTCACCTACCTGTTAATGATAGCTTGGTCTTCCGGGAGGCGGAAGACCCTGGGCCTGGGGTTTCCTTCCTGAGGTTCTGGGGTTACACTGCCTATCTCAACAAAACCAAAGCCCATCTTGTAAAGGCCATCCACCGCTTCCCCATTCTTGTCAAATCCTGCGGCGATTCCCACTGGATTTCTGAATTTATGGCCAAGGACTCTCACTTCCTAGGGAGAAGGAAAGAAAGTCACAGGCAGAGAAAGCCATTCTGGTGTTCCTTAAAGCATGGTCCCCAGCATACCTACGTCAGAATCGCTTGCCTGTTAAGCCTCAGGTCCCAGGGCCCATCCCTGGACTAAGGAATCAGAGTCTTTGTGGGGAGGGGTGGGGTGGGGGGCAGAATGGAACTCTGAGGGAATCGATCTTTTTCAGTGCTCTCCAGCTGATTCTGATGCCAGCCAAAGTTCGAGAACCATCACGCTTTATCATCAGCAAGGAGACGAACAGCGTTCCCACCATGGGTTGAACAGGAGACAGGTGCTGCCTTTTCCAATCACAGTTAAGGATTGTACCTTCTTATCCACTATCCTTGGTGGCAGAGAGTGGCTCATTGGTTTCAGCCCCTAGTGGGTGCTATTCTGAAACAGGCAGCAAGATCCTTTCATCATCTTAGTAAGTCAGCCTCCGCTGTGTCCCTCCTCCTCAGCCAGGCGACACGAAGGCCCAGCAGAGTCCCCAGGACTCCTGTCCTTGGCTGAGCGGCTCCAATTGCTGGGCCCCAGAACCAGGCTGGGAGGACCAGGTTCTTCCCTGTCAGATGTGGGCTGGATTCCTGATTGTTCACTAGAATGAGAATGATTTGGGCCTAGTTACTGTCAGGTCTAGTCCGACTCCTGAGTGATTCAGGATTCTCACCCTGATGGGAGACAACAAATCTAGTAGCAAGACAGATACATTAAAAGATGGGAAAGGCATCAGGCTGTCATAAAGCCAGCAGCTGCCAGTGGAGTTGTCTCTGTCAGCTGATATTGCAGGAAAGCCTTTGCCGGGACTAGCAAGGGTCCCAGGCTGACGCCATCTGGTCCCAGAAGCAGAAAGAAAGGCTGCTCCACAGAGGGGAAGAACAGATGGAGGTGAGTGCGTGCATATGGTTCAGGGACTAGGAGGCAGGGGGCCGCACTGGGGGCCGCGTTCCAGGAGGAGCTCTTGACCCCAGCTGCATGACAGGACCCCCAGGCAGCCCTCGGTCCTCAAAGCCCAGAGATGATGGTCAAATGGGGCTGGCACCAGTCTAGAGCACTCTGTACAGGTCTCCCCTGCTTTTCCAAAGTTTTCTTTATGCCACTTGGCTTTGCTATGAAAGAGCTACATTAGTAACCTATTTTCTCTAACTGAAAGGAATCCAAAGAAAATTTTCACTTTTCTGAAAAAAGGTGACACACATCTCAAAACTGCAGGATGGGAAATAAAAGAGATACGAAGACACAAAGGGAAAATGTAGGGAAGCCCACTTTGATAATAGTGACCCTTCTCCAGAGAGGTCTGAGGGCTTCTTGGTGTTTTCTTCACGTTCACATCATTCTTATGTCCCCCATCTGGTATGAATCTCTTCAGTGGAAACTGTCAGGGCTTACATGAGGATGTAGATTCTCGGAGGACGTGCATTCTTCCACTTTGTTTGCTGCAGAAACCCCATCACACAGAAGAGTGAGGGGACACATGGCGCCCATGATTAAATGCAGGAAGGAATGAGGCTGGGACAGGAGCTGTATGCTTTCCTCAAAGGGCTTGGCTAGACATCCCTTCATCACATTCGCTGCTAGTGATGCTGGCATGCTTCCCTTTTCAGCAGAGGTGAACTCTGAGCTACCTGAGACCTCGGTGAGGCAGGGATGGTGGCTAAGGGGAAGGATGCTGAGCCAGACTCCATGGGTGTGGATCCTGGCTCAGCCACTTCCTGGCTGGGTGCCTTTGGGTAAGTCACTTAACTCCTCTGCACCTCAGTGTTCCTGATCTATAGATGGGGATGGCAGTTTGGGGGCTAACTTGAGATTCTGGTTTTCAAAAGGATCAGCCCCAGCTGAATAAATTAGCAGACTCTGACCTTGACCTTTGTGTCTATCGCACAAGGTGTTATAGGAGCACCTACCAGCATGGCAGAGTCTTGAAACGCAGTGCGAGGAAGGAGCCCCAGGGAGGTGAAGCGAACAGCCAGCCTGTGGGCTGTCTCAGGGTCCAGCAGCCGCTGCAGAGCCGGCATCAAGAGTTCAGCGTAGAAATGCTCATCCCCCGTGGCCGTCAAGTAGGAGGCGAAGAGAAGTCCTCCACCCCCCAGGATCACCATGGCATCCTGGGCCCGCTTCTAGAAAAAAGAGCCAGTGGGATCCCCTCAAGGCCAGGCTGAGGTACCATCTCTAAACTCTTCACACACTTTACATGCTCACAGGGAACATAATGGCCTTTACATTCAGTCACATTCCTAGCCTTCTGCTAATGCTGGTCTCCGTTCCTGCTCGCATATTGGCCTCTACAGGCAGAGGCTGTATCTGCACTTCTGCAGACACTCACTCCTCTGCCCCAAAGGACTCCAGGCCAGGGGTTTCAAGAGGCGTATGCAGTGGAAATTGGAGGAGACTGGTAATAGATTTTAGTGAGTGGGCGTCAGTAAACTCAGAAGTGCCTCTATGACTTTTGAAAACCCTACTGACAGTCACTAGGTACAAATATCTGTTCATACTAACTGAGCCTAGAACCACAGATTCTATTTCCCCACATAAACACAATCCTATGTGGTTTTCATCTGCATTGACTTTCCAGAAATGCAATTACCTTGTTGACTGAGGGCTCACCATACTGTTTAGCAGAGAACATTAACAAGAATCACTCATCATCTCAGAAGACATTCCTGTGGCACTAGAATTTCTAAGTAGAAGCTTACACACCTGACCCACCACCTAGATGACTCATGCCCTAATATTTATGGGTCAAAATACATATTATTATAAATTCATTTCTCCTTTATATTCCACTTAGGACATTATGTTGACCTTTTAAATTATATATAGAAAGATTGCATTATACAAAAATTCCACTTCAGGATGCAAAAGAGGGTTGCAAAAAAAAATTTTTAAGGTCTTTTTTAAAATTTTATTGAAGTATAGTTGATTTATAATGTGTTAATTTTTGCTGTATAGCAAAGTGATTCCGTTATACATATATATTTTTTTTCATATTTTTCCATTATGGTTTATCACTGGATATTGAATATAGCTCCCTGTGCTATACAGTAGGACCTTGTTGTTTACCCATCCTATATATAATAGCTTGCATCTGCTAAGCCCCAATCCCAGTCCTCCCCTCTTCCACCTCTCCTACCCCTTGGCAACCACAACTCTGTTCTTACATCCAACATCAGGTCTTCTGGCACCAAGCTCAAACATGGCTCATAATACTTTACTTATCACTGCCAGGCGCTGAGTCACTCACTCACTCATTCACCCCATAGTGACTGTGCACTCAACGATGGATGCCAGGCTCAAGTCCCTGCTTTCATGAGTACAACCTCAGGAGGAGAGAGAAATCCATGATCATGCAAACGTACAGCTGTGACAGTGCTATGAAGAAAAAAGTGATGGAAGCACCTAACCTAATCTCAGAGGTAGGGAAAGGCTTCCTTGAGGAAGTGTCTTAAAGCTGATATTCAAAGAATAAATAGAAGTTAGCTAGGCGCCAGGGTGGTGGCTGGGGAGGGGACGATGGTAACGGCCCTCTACGCTCTAGGCGGCAAAGGAGAAGGAGATGCACTCAATGAATGGGGAAAGGGGAAAGGTTTGTCTGGAATCAAGGAGTGAGGAAAAGTACGGCTTAAAAATAAGCTGGGGAGGCAGGCAGGGGTCTTGGCCAGAATAAAGTTTTGGGTTTGGTTCCCTAAACAAGGAGGTGACCTGATCAGCTTTGCCTTTAAGGGTCACTCCTAGCGGTCAACATAGATCTAGTATTCATTGTCTACACTTCTAGCCTCCTCCAGGAGATTGCAGGAACCCCCCTTGAGTGGATCCACAGATAGCTGAGTGCCGTTACGAAAACCCTGCCCTAAAAGTTTATCTAAAGAGGCTGGCACTGTTTTACTGTAATTTCACTGCAGGTTGGATCCTGCACACAATGCTAGGCGGTCCTGTGTTCACGAAGCGTCCCCTGCTTAGTTCAGTAAAAGCCCACGTGCTCTTACATAGCATCTACACTGCTTACACGTACCATTTACACAGTGACCAAGTACGTAAGTAAATGCACGCTCATGACCATCAGCAGGGGTCTGCAAACCTGCACGCACTACCCTAAAAGGCCCACACTCTCGGATCCCTCTCCCGTCCACACCTCGCCCAAACTAGCCCTTCATCCTCCCCTCGCCCGGCTTCCCGCCCGTGCTTCTCCGCGCTGCCACCTTAGCAGCACCAGCTGCACTCACTTTGAGCAGCCTCCACGCCATGCTCCGGCCGCCACTGGGCCCGCCTCTGGCTCGTTTCCATTGGAGGAGACGGAGACGTCCTCTAATCCCCGGCCCGCGGAGGGGAAGGCTCCGCTCCGCCCGGAGAGTCTGATTGGACGTTCATGCGCGGGCGCATTCGCGGTGGACACGCCTCTTCCGCCCGCCTGCCTCCCGGAGGCTTTGCTGCGGGGCAGGGCGCTGTGGCTGGGACGCCTTGCACGGCTTTCCAGCATCCTGAATCCGCAGAGACGACTCCCTGTATGTTGAGTCTTAGATTCTAAGCAACACTGTCACCAAGTTTTTGATCGTTCAAGTTAAACATTTTATTGATAAGAGTGTGTGTGGGGCTTCCCTGGTGGTCCAGTGGTAAGACTCCATGCTCTCAATGCAGGAGGCACGGGTTCAAACCCTGGTCGGGGAACTAAGATCCCACATGCCATAGAGCATGGCCAAAACAAAATAAAAATAAATAAACAAACACCTTATTTAAAAAAAAAAAAAGAGTGTGTGTGCTTTAGATAAAGCGTGGGTTGAGAATGTGTATAGGGCACTAAAAGGGTTGAAATGAATTCCAGCACTGCATAAGATACCTGAGTTGACTTTCAAAGAAAATTCCATGAACATCAGGTTTCACTATAAAAATGCCTAAAAACGTACGTGTGTATGCGTGTATGTATGTTTATAAGGATGTCGGGAAAGTAAGACTTTGAGTTTGTGGGCAATTTCTGTGCCCATGTTGATTTGTATTTATGATCTCATTTTGGTGCCAAGAAAGAGAACTTGCTAAAGTATCTAAATGATGGATGTGCTACAGGTGAAGATCAAATAACATGCTGTATGAACAAAGGTTTTCATTAAGTTAAAGAAAACTGGTGAGAGTATTTGAAAACTGAAAGTGTCCTGCACCCAAACAGTTCTTTTGCAGCTCAGACTTGGACTCCTCTGCCCAGAAACCTTCCCCCACAATTGCAAACTGTATTTTCTTGGCGTTTGGAACATTTCAGTTTTCTAATTTCAGTTCCCACTACTGTCCCCCCGCCCCCTCCCACTCCCCACCACAGAATTATTTCTGTGTATAAATGCCTCCCCCTGTCTCACCTCAGTGCGTTTACTCTCGTGAATGCCTATACCGAGATGCATTTCATCTTCCTAGATATGGCCATCCTTCTATGTTCAAGTGCTGGAAATACAGCTTCCTCCTCTGAACCGTCATAGATTTACCCCGTACCTCTCTAGTGAAACTTTCTATATATTTTTTATATGGTTTACTTTTATTTTTGGGTTGTGCTCAGTCCTTGTTGCTGTGAGTGGCTTTCTCTAGTTACTGGTGAGCCGTGGCTAGTCGTGGTTCTGGTGCACGGGCTCTAGGCGCCTGGGCTTCAGCAGTCGCAACACAGGTTTTAGTTGTCAGGGGCTTGTGGAATCTTCCCAGACCAGGGATGGAACCATCTCCCCTGCACTGGCAGGCAGATTCTTATCCACTGCGCCACCAAGGAAGCCTGGAACTTTCTGTATTAACCACACGTATTTTGTCTTTTTTCCCTCTAATTTAAAACATAAACTGATTTAGTTACAGTAGAGGCCGTACCATATTTTGTTATACCAATTACTTGATTATTGCAGTGTTTTTAAAGTGAGGGGTGTGTTCTTGGGGTCTATACTTCAGAGAATTTTGTATTTTGGTGTCCACTTCCTCAGTGATCTTTAAAGTACTGTAAGCATCACGTGGACCATTTGGATAACATACTGAAACCTTCCAGGCAATTTCTGTGCCCATATTTATTTGTATTTGTGATCTCATTTTGGTACCAAGAAAGGGAACTGGCTAACGTATATAAGTGATAGATGTACTACAGGTGACATGCTCTATAAACAAAGGTTTTTCATTAAGTTAATTAAAGAAAAGTGGTGAGAGAATTGATTCTTCCCTACAGTAGGAGTCGGTGTGCATGACAAAATCAAATGAACCTGTGCAGTTGTAGGCCAGAACCGTGTTTATCTGATAAGTGGCTATTTAGTTTGGCAAAATTTGAATTTAAGTGGCTTTCAGTTTTGTTTATATTTAATTTGTATTCATGCTTTTATCAAATATTTATTCTCTGGCTTTTATGATTATGTAAGAACTTTAGGATAGAGATTATGCTTAGATTTGTGCATAAATGTATTTAAGAAATAATACAATAATTTAAATCAGTTCTAGGGAGTCTGCAAGAATGGTTTTCTTTTTAAAAAAAAATACAAAACTAAATTTTTAGCAGCACTGGCTTAGATATTCATCACCCTCTATGCTCTTACAGGTTTGATTTAGCAAATAAAGGGCTATTACAGTCTTACAAAGCTAAAGGCATAGCCAGTCGTGTAGACACAGGTGGTGCTGCCCCAGCTATGAGGGCCCATTGCTTTATTGATCCCTAGCATTTGCTTTCAGCCTGTCGGAACGCCACCTGGGTCCTTAAAACAAAACCTTTTTGTCTTCTTGACAAACGACTCCCTATTTTTGAAAGAATAACACTAATAAATAAGATGAGCCCACCAAGAATATATTTAAAAGAGCAGGCAGCTGCTGAGCCCCCACACTTTTCATGCTCACAGTTCGCAGAGAAAATGTTCTTCAAAGGAAGAACCTGGCTTTGGTTATACATCACAACAGTTTTCGTTTTAGGGAGTGAGCTCCACGGCCTGGAGCAACACGGAGGGAATAATTGTTATCAGCTGAACCGATTTCCGTGCAGCTTTGAGGGAGCAGAACATCACTGTCATGCTGGGGGAGGACACCTTGCTTTCACCTGGAACCAGGAGGTTCAAGATCTCCTCTGGGACTTTCTGAAAAAAGAAAAGTGGTGGGTCGGGGGAAATTTAACGCTGCCGAAAAAACACCAAGGAAAAAACCACCCAGGTGAGGCTCAGAGATTTAGTGGTCATGAAGGAAACTTCCTTACTTTTCCTCTGAGATGAGAGAAGGAAAGAAATGTGACCTCTTCTGCTTTTGTGTACAGAGAAATCAGTCCCTTCGTTACCATCGTTCTGAAATGTCTCCACTTTTGTGCTCCAGCCTTTCATTTGTCTGTGTCACAAAATGATGAGATTTTTTTTGTCTCAGAACCTATCAAAAGTTAACTTACCTGCTATTTCACTAAAGGTATTGTGCAAGATTCTGAAATGGTTACTTTTTTTTCCTGGTAAATACCTCTTTATCATTCTCAGCCCCATGCTTCCTGACACAGAAACTTAGAGAGAAATTATTTGTCAGTTGCCTTTCTTACACAGGTATTTTCAAACTTAGGCACAATAATCTTAGGGTCTTAGAGAAAAATTCAAGGCATTATTACATCATTGGGGGCTTTCCTGGTGGCTGAGATGGTAAGGAATCTACCTGCAATGCAGGAGACCAGGTTCGATCCCTGGGTCAGAAAGATCCCCTGGAGAAAGGAATGGCAACCCACTCCAATGTTCTTGCCTGGCGAATCCCATGGACAGAGGAGCCTGGTGGGCTACAGTCCATGGGGTTGCAAGGAATCGGACACCTTCGCTGACGTCTAGATAAAGTAATACTAAGCCTTGTGATAACACATAATATGAAAAAAATAAACAGTCTATAGTTTGTGTGTGTCAGGAGGCAATCCTAGGTTTCCATCTACTGGAAGCTAGCAAAATTTGGTGTTCATGTTTATTTTTTTAACTGTTCGACTTTTGAGTAGGAGGCTCATCTGGGTCTGGTCTCCCTGCAGCAGATGTCACAGCATGCCCGGCCACCAAGCCCACCAAATGCATCTACCTGACCAGAAGTCAAAATCAGATCTTATGCAAAGAGGGCTCTTGCTCACTGGAGCATTACTTCATTTGCCAAGCTGGTAAGTGATGAAGCTACATGCTGCCAAAGACCTAATTCTTAGAAACTGACTCTGAATAAGGAGAGCATGTGAGAGTATTAGGTAGAGTCTGTGAGTGGTGGACCGTAATGACTCCTCCTGCAACCCCTCTGGTCGTTGGGCAGAGTTGTGCCTTGATGTTCCCTTCATTTCTTGACCTGGATAGAGTGTGTACCCCCCAGTCCTTTCAGCGCCTGGCCTTTACTGGGAAGAAGAAGAAGCAAAAGAGGAACATAGTATATGGTGGATTATAGGGGAACCTGTTATCAGTTTGCTTCTTCAGAGTTAGGAGGTGAGACTTAAGGGGTAGTTTGGTTTGGTTTGGTTTGGTTTTCACATTAAGCAATGTTCTTCATGGTAGTAGTTACATAAAGCACTTATATTGTAGGTTGGTGAATTCTCAGAGAGCTTATGATATCTTAGACTGTATAGGTAAAAGTTCTGTTCCACTTTGTTAAAAAATCACAAATACATTCTTATTAAAATGTACAGCAGCTATAGATGCTTCATAAAACAGGAGACATTGCAATATTTTTCTATTACAAGAATAAAAAAAAGATCACCTTTCTCAAATACTGGCTATTGAAGGGACCCAGTATTTCAAATTTACATATTTCTAGCAGCAAACCTCTCCTTCCTCACCCTTTCAAGCTCTTTGTGATATTTTTGTCCCTTTGCCATGATGGCATGCTGCTGTTAATGAGGCCAAGGTTGTGAGCCTAGTTTCTGCAGAAGTCAAATGCTCACGTTTCCTTCTCACAAACTGCATCTCTAGTACTAGCAGTCATCTTACAATTGTGAACTGTTTTTATCATCACAAGAGTTTATTTCACCCAACCCATCTCCAGGATTGGAAAAGCAGCCCCCTAATAGAGTCTAAATGATGGTGATTATTCATCCACTTTTCACTCTCCCAAGAGAGCTTTTAGACATTCTCGGCTACTCTTGGTTTTGGAGTGAAAATGTGTTTCCTAATATTATTTTCCTTGTACTTGCAAGAGACTTCTGCTGTAGAACATAGAATGTTTCTGCAGAAGGAAATCTTGGACAAAAAGAATTCAGTTTATCCAGCCAGTTCTGCAAATTCTGAGTCTGTGTGCTGATAACTAGAGGAAGTATGTCACCGCAGTGGAAAAGCTGCACTCGAGAGCCAGGCTCCCTGGGTTCACATCTTGTTTCTCCCTCCCTGGGCAAGCGCCTCAGCCTCCGTGCAGCCCAGTTTCCTTCCAAGGAGTGTTATGAGGATGAAGATAATACAAATTATATAGAATATTAGAACAATGCCTGGCATTGGCTGCCAGATTAATAAAGATAGAGACACACAGACATTGTGAGGCCCGAGAAAGTAAGTACTTGACACCACCTACTGAGTATTCTTATGAAAAGTAGAACTTGTAATAAATTTTTTTAAAAAGTAACACTTGAATCTTCTTAAGCCTTTAGAGCCAACCAGTTTATAAAAAGTAAGAGAACTGAAGAACACACGAAATAGCACCATGGGAATGTGATCATCAAAACCCAGAATTGGGAGGCTACAGGATAAACAAGTCAGGTTTTACAACAGGACATGACAAGCTTGAGGGGAGAGAATGAGGAGGACGTGGGAGAGGCCACTTAGGAGAGTGGAAGTGAGAATAGGCCAGGGAAACACTGTGATTACCAGGCAGGGCAAAGGCAGACCCCTCATGGTTCACGATCCTGAATTTTAGCTGAGATGCAGTCAACAAGGTTACGTGATTTCTCCAGCTGTAGAAATAGCAAATATACAAAGGGAGGCATGTTCAAGAATGCTGTTGCCCACCTTCTGAACTTCTGTCTCTAACAGTGAGAATTATTGAATACAAGGGAAAATCCTATGCTTAGAACGCAACTTCTTAAAAATGAACTTAATTCCCTCTTCTCACTGTTGATCAAGTTGGTGCATTTTGAACTGTTGAATAGTATAAGGGGATGTGACTGTTGTTCTTCAGTTGCTAAGTCATGTCCAACTCCTTGCGACCCCTTGAACTGCAGTATGCCAGGCTCCTCTGTACTTCACCATCACCCTGAGTTTGCTCAAATTCACGTCCGTTGAGATGTGACTGTGTTCCAGAGCAAAAGACTTTCTACAGAAAGAATTTCTACATTGTTCTTTGGAAAAACAGCAGGGTAGTTATCTTTGTCTTTTCTTGATTATCACGTACTTGCATGTAGTGATTATTTTATAGACTTCCAGCTAGAGTTTTATCCAAAACGTTAACTTCTGCATTGGCCTCCAAATAGATGCCTTTTCAGATCAAGATGCCAATTATGAAAGAAATGGAAACAATTCTCGTTCACGTGGCAAGCCCAAGAGGACAAAAAGAGAAGTCATAAGACCGAGAAGCAAAGTGACCTCAGGTAATGTGTAGTGACATCAGTTGCTGCCTTAATGGATGCACAGGACTGAATTAATGCTGAAATATGTCATCAGAGCAAGGTACTCAGTAAACATCCTTTACATTCTATTTTGTCTGATCTTAGGATTGCAGACTTTGCTTTCATTTTATTTTTTTTTTTCATTTTATATAAATCTGTTTTCTTGGTATTCCTTTGGCCATCCTCTTTTCAAATATGCCCAAATAAAAGATAAGTTTTTTTTTTCCCCTCGACAATGTTTTCCATCAAAAAAGTCTTCTTAAAATCCTTGTAAAGTCTTTCAAATCACAGTATACTCAATTTTTTATTTTTGAAAAATACTATTTCTTTCAGTGACCTCAGTCAGTATCAGTGTGGCTGATTACAGAGATAACCTGACAGAGTGGGTAAAAAGAGAGAGAAATTTAAAGTGGATCGAGTAATATTCTTAGGGGTAGGAGCTCACAGCTTCAACGCTTAGGTGTCCTTGTCAACTAGCCCCTTAAGATTCCTTTAAAAAAGCAATTTAGAAAGTGTTCTTTAAAAAACAAGGAGGAGAGTATTCTTGTAGAGACATTTTCTCATCTAGAGAGAATATATTTCTAAAGAACAAAGGTAAAAATCAACTTTTCTGAATGCTTTGTAAATGGGTACTTGTGAGTTCGGGGACAATGTAGTGATCTAATTAGATGGAAGTAAAGATGAGATATTTTGGAAAACTTATTTCTGAAATTTCTTCTGGGTATAATTAAAGCAGTGATGCTGAAGATGCATTTGAGAAGTTTGGATAAAGCTGTGTCTTGAAATATGAGTTTCAGAGGAGCAAAGCCTCTAAATTTATGTACTACTTTGTATAAAGTGATTTTAACTATTCCTTTGTAAAACTAAATTATTAATTAAGTGTACATTTGATGTTTCACATATACCCTTCAAGTTTATATCATCAAATTTGCTCAAAAATAACTTTTAAAAAAATCTCCTCATTGAGAAAAGAGGAGATTGGTGTTTTTTCGATGTGTGGGCCTTTAAAAAATTTTGTGTCACTTTACTGAGTTTCATGTAAATGCATCTGATTTCTCTGAGTATTTTTATAGTGCAGTTTTATCATCTTCTCCTTTTCTCCCCATTATTTTTGGCTGTGCTGGTCTTCGTTGCTGCACAGGCTTTTCTCCAGCTGCAGAGAGCGGGGGCTACTTTCTAGTGCCTAGGCTTCTCACTGCGGTGGCTTCTCTTGTTAAGGAGCGCAGGCTCTAGGGTGCGCGGCTTCAGTAGTCGTGGTGCAGGGGCCTAGCTGCCTCGAGGCATACCCCGGGTCCTCGATCCCAAAGTAGGGATCGAACTGGTGTCTCCTGCATTGGCAGGCGGATTCTTTACCACTGAGCCGCCAGGGAAGCCCCAGCTTTCTGTAACAGACGTCGTTCCTTGCCTTGCTCTGTGCTGTCTTGTTCTAATGCTTCCTTTCACTTTTGCCTTTATTGAAATTTTGTTTTTCAACAGTCTTTCAATTCCTTATCTTCAAGAAGTTGTGTCAACTTTCTTATACCTATGTGTTTTTAATCGTCAGACTCAGGAATGAAACAGTCTCTTTGAACTCTCATCTGGTTAAAGGAACATACAGGTTAATTTCCCCCTACCCATACCCTCACTCCCTAGATCTTGTTAGTATAACTGTGGATTTTATTCTAGTTATATTAAATATATTATACAATGTCAACTTTAAAAGAAGAACAACTTGAAAGTTGTGAGTTTAGTTTTTCTTGGGGGCAAAATGAGGACTATAGCCCAGGAGACAGCATCTCAGATAGTTCTAAGAAACTGCATCAAAGAGGTAGGGGGCAAGGTCAGTATATGTGATTTTGGTGAAGGGGAAGTACATACAATCAAGTACATATATATATATATATATATATTTTTTTTTTTTTCCCAGAAGGTTTCTGCTAGCAACAAGAGTAGTCATCACCAGGAAAGATTTTAGTGTTTTTTTTTAATAGGAGATATAAGAATTGGGCTCATAAAATCAGCTTCCAAAAATATCTAGTTGTCTGAAGATCTGCCAGTTTTTCCCAGAGCACAGAGTGCCTCATTTCTGCTCTCCATCCTGAACTCCTTTCAGTGGGTGCTGAAAATCAGCAGCAGCAACAGCACATGATTTAGTCCTGGTAGAGGCAAATGGCAATTTTCCAATTTGTAATTGAGAAGAACTTTTCTTAAGAATAGTTTTTTCATGCTTTTATCACAGCAAGATATCCAACAATCCTTTAGAACTTATTTCTGTTTTAACTGGTTTTGTATTTGTCACCAACGACGTGGTACCATGACTTCACACTTCTAGTTACTAATTTCATCTCATTTCTATTCCAGTTATTTTTTCATGAAAGAGCTATTGGTGTATTGTAAAGTAATTAGCCTCCAACTAATATAAATAAATGAAATAAAAATAAAAAAATAAAGAGCTATTGGTGGAGGTACCTAGAAACTTGTGAATAATCAAAAGGGGCTTTTCTTGTCCCTTCCCTATGTTGTTGTTCAGTTGCTTGGTCGTGTCTAATTGTTTGTGACCCCATGGACTGCAGCATGCCAGGAGGCTTCCCCGTCCTTCACCATATCCTGGAGCTTACTCAGACTCATGTCCATCGAGTCAGTGATGCCATCCAACCATCTTGTCCTCTGTCATCCCCTTCTCCTCCTGCCTTCAGTCTTTCCCAGTGTCAGGGAGTTTTCCAATGAGTCAGTTCTTTGCATCAGGTGGCCAAAGTATTGGAGCTTCAGTTTCAGCATCAGTCTTCCCAATGAATATTCAGGGTGATTTCCTTTAGGATTGACTGGTTTGATCTCCTTGCAGTCCAGGGGAATCTCAAGAGTCTTTTCCAGAACCACAGTCCAAAAGCATCCATTCTTTGACACTCAGCCTTCTTTATGGTCCAACTCTCACATCCATACATGACTACTGAAGCTTTGACTACACAGACCTTTGTCGACAAAGTAATGTCTCTGCTTTTTAGTATGATTTCTAGGTTTGTCATAGCTTTTCTTCCAAGAAGCAGCATCTTTTAATTTCATGGCTGCAGTCACCATCTGCACTGATTTTGGAGCCCAAAAAATAGTTTGTCACTGTTTCCATTTTTTTCCCATCTATTTGCCATCATGTGATGGGACCAGATGCCATGCTCTAAGGTTTTTGAATGTTGAGTTTTAAGCCACATTTTTCACTCTCTTCTTTCACCTTCATCAAGAGGCTCTTTAGTTCCTCTTCACTTTCTGCCTTCAGGGTGGTGTCATCTGCATATCTGAGGTTATTGATATTTCTCCTGGCAATCTTGATTCCAGCTTGTGCTTCATCCAGTCCGGCATTTAGTATCATGTACTCTGCATGTAAGTTAAATAAGCAGGGTGACAATATACAGCCTTGGTGTACTCCTTTCCCAATTTTGAACCGGTCCATTATTTCATGTCTGGTTCTAACTGTTGCTTTTGGACCTGCATACAGATATATCAGGAGACTGGTAAGGTGGTATGCTATTCCCGTCTCTTTAAGAATTTTCCACAGTTTATTGTGATCCACACAGTCAAAGGCTTTAGCATAGTCAATAAAGAGGAAGTAGATGTTTTTCTGGAATTCTCTTTTTCTATAATCCAGTGAATGTTGTCAATTTGGTCTCTGGTTCCTTTGCCTTTTATAAATTCAGCTTGAACATCTGGGAGTTCTCAGTTCATGTACTGTTGAAGCCTAACTTGGAAAATTTTGAGCATTACTTTGCTAGCATGTGAAATGAGTGCAATTGTGCGGTAGTTTGAACATCTTTGGCATTACCTTTCTTTGCGATTGGAATGAAAACTGAGCGTTTCCAGTCCTGTGGCCACTGCTGAGTTTTCCAATTTTGATAGCATATTGAGTGCAGCACTTTCACAGCATCACCATTTAGGATTTGAAATAGCTCAGCTGGAATTCCCTCATCTCCACTAGCTTTATTCGTAGTGATGGTTTCTAAGGCCCACTTGACTTTGCACTCCAGGATATCTGGCTCTAGGTGAGTGATCACAGCATCATGGTTATCTGGGTTATTAAGATCTTTTTTCTATAGTTCTTCTGTATATTCTTTTTTCTATAGTTCTTCTGTATATTCTTGCCACCTCTTCTTAATATCATCTGCTTCTGTTAGGTCCATACTGTTTCTATCCTTTATTGTGCCCATCTCTGCATGAAATGTTCCCTTGGTATCTCTAATTTTCTTGAAGAGATCTCTAGTCCTTCTCATTCTGTTGTTTTCTCTATTTCTCTGCGTTGTTCACTTAGGAAGCCTTTCTTATCTATCCCTGCTATTCTTTGAAACTCTGCATTCAGATGGATATATCTTTCCCAATGTTAAAGGAAGATTTTCCCAAGACAATTTATTGATCTAGTAGGCTAGATCAAGGGGAGAGATTTTTATAGACAGAAATGAGCAGGAGCAAGGGGGTTATACTGGGCATTTGCTGATTGGTTAAAACAGGGTTGCTTCCCTATGTGGAGCAAAGGGAAGTCTTGAATCTCTGTTATATAGCTTGTGCTGGGCAGGCAGGTGCTGACTAGTTGACCATGGCCTGCCTTCCATGGGAGAGCCATTTACTAATGTGGGGATTAGCGTGAGTGACTCCATCTTGGGCCTGATCTGGTTACTTTAACAGAAATAAGCCATATGTTAGCAGGGTGTACAGTTAAAACATAGGATCAATTGCTATAACAGAGGCCGCAATAGCTTAAGTAAAACAGACGTTCATTTCTTTTTTACATAACAGTCTGAGAAATAACTTTAAGACTGAAAGGATAGATCATTGGTTTACAGGACCCAAGTGCTTCCTTGTTCTGCCATCAACTTGTAGCATCCATCTCATGTCTATAAAAGCTATTTTTTCTTCCAGAACTCTATGTTCACGTTTCTAGCAGGTAGGAAGGAGAGAAGAGAAAGTTGAGGGGCAGGAGACAGGAGGCTGATCTTTTTTTTTTTTTTCCTTAAGGGCATAGCCTGGAAATTGCACCTGTTACTTCTCATATCCCATTGGCCAGAACTTGATCACATGTCTGCACCATAGAGCAGGGAGGACTGGGAAATGTAGTCCTTAGCTGGGCTACCATGTTCCTGTTAAAGAAAGGGAAGACAGAATATCCAGCACACTCTGCAGTGAATGTGATACAATTCTTTCCTCATAGTCTTCCCCTCAAAACTCTGTGGACATCATTCTCTTGTTTTTTGGCATTTAATGCTATAGCAGAAAAGACTAAGGCTAAGGCTAGCTACCCACCCACCCCTCTTTTTTCCTGGTAGCTTTTTTTCTCCCATCAGATTGCTTGTAGAATTTTTTAATCCTTGCACTACAGAAATTTTCTTAGCATGCATTCATGCTAAGATTGCTTTTCACTGATTTTTTGCCTAGAATGTGATGTTGCGTATATACATCTTTCTCAGTTCAAGAAAATTTTATTCTGTTCTACCCATTTATCCCTCTCTTTCATTTGCTTTGGTGTAGTCCCTGAGAAATACCAGTTACTGTGTGCTCTCCTGCTGGTTTCTACCCTCCATATCTTTCCTGTCATTCTTCTAAGTGGAAAGATGGTTTCCTATTTGTCACTCTTTCTGTTGCATTCTGAAAGAACTCCTCACACTTATCCTGTGTACCACTGATTTGCCTTTTCCACCTTAGTTCTGCTCTGTGTTACCTCCAATGTGGATCTTAATTTTTCTGTAGCATTTCTGGTGTTCCTGAAGTCCTCTAATATCATTTATTACTCTTCCAATCTCATTCTTATGCATATTACTTTCAACTGGTTTATCTTTAAGACTTTCTGTTTGGTGGCATGGCCCCCAAAAAATAACTTTGTTTCAATCAAGGATGTTAAACAGCTTCCTGAAATATTTTTCTGGATTTTGCTGTTGATTTTTAGAGCTGTCATTTCCTCTGAGTCCTTTGGAGTCAGTTTCCGGGTTCTAAAATGCTATTCATAGGCTCCCTTTTAGTCTTTGTTGTTTTTTTTTCCCTTAAGGCAAGATCTGTCAAAAGACATTTGTCTAAGACTAGGAAATTGGATCACTCTTAAGTTTAGCAGCCTGTTGGCTTTATTGCGTGGTCATAACCCCTTCTCGGATCGGCAGTTGATGTTCCGGGTCAGTTTCCTGTTCCCAGCAAGCTGTCAGCCTCATGGCCCTAATCTGAGGTGATGTTTTTCTCAACTCTGCATATACTGCTTTAACTGTCACATCATTGGATATTATTAAATCCATTCTCCAGGTGAGAAAACTAAGAGGTTAAGTCATTTGTTCAAGGCTTCCTCGTAAGTCGCAGTAAAAGGCAAACCAGATCTGGACCCCAGGTCTTTGACTCAGAATTCAGTTTCTTCAGTCTTTCTTCCTTCTGTTCGTCTTGATAGAAAAACAGGGCAGCTGATCTGAAGAGCATCTCAGAACTGTGTCCTGCCCCAGCAGTAGCAGCTGCAGTGATTTGCTGCTAAACGTACATGCCTTGTGAACAGCAAAGGGAATGCTCTAAGAAAAGAGAAGAGGGCAAATAGACTTGCTGTAGTCAGGTCAGTCTGCATGGGTCTAGACACTCGTGCTTTGAAAGAAATCAACAAGTTCATAGCAAATAAGCATGGTAATATCCGGATATTGCCTTCAAATCACAGTTTTCTTACTGGAAAAATGTGGAAAGAGAATAAAAACAATAATGGTGGTCTGGTGAAATGCTGTAAATGATCATTTCCTATCGTCAGAAATATGCTCTGATTTATTGAATAAGAGCTCTTTTTTGGTAAAATTATGAGGCAGATATTTCTGCAGTAATATTTATATTCTGGCAACTTTATGATTGATCTGATTTAATATTTTCAAACAGAGGATCTGGGTCTTGGAAGAGTAAGCGAAGGGATGAGACATTAGTAATGTGATGCTTCTGCTCCACAGAAGCTTATCTACAGATGTAGCAACAGTGGGAAATGAGCACTTTGGCTTCCTACATAAAACAATTTGCATTGTTTTCAGAAACAAAAAATCCTCAAGTAAAATAGAAATATTTCTATCTTAAGCCATTCCCTTGAACGTAATCAACTCTCTTTTTCCTATAGGAGACACTCATCTTTCAAACACATGTCACCAGCCTGCTCAGGCTAATAGTGTAAGTACTTCACCACGGTGCACATCTTGAAATATGGCTCCCTTTGTCGTTCTTGGTGGATTCTGCCAGAACTCTGCTCTGTCTCATAGAGGGCTCTGGATATAGTTTTCTAAGAAGGAAAGGAAGGTACTTAAGTGCAGCAAAGAATCAGGTCTGGTGGATGCTTTATTAAAGAAAATTTTAAAGCCTCTTTGGCTTTGATGTTGGTATAATTATTTGTTGGTTCGTTGTTAATTTATTCCCTGCTTCATCCCAGAAAGGACTTGTGGCATCTTACCAAAATATGTGCCATGCAATAACATTAAAAAAAAATTTTTTTAAGGAAAAAAGAAAGAAATTTGAATGAAAGGAAAACAATGTTAGGAACTCTGCATAATCCATAAAATTTCACCTTCAAGGGACTGCTCTTGCAGTCCAGTAGTTAGGGCTCCATGCTTCTACTGCAGGGAGCTCAGATTTGAACCCTGGTTGGGGAACTGGGATCCCACAAGCTATGCAGCAAAGCCCTCCTGCTCCCTGCCGAAAGAGTTTACCTTCAAGAAATTTCTCAGCCTTGCCTCTGTGTCCTGCATATTTATATTGTCTAAATATAAATACACATTTATTTGATCTAGTATTAACTGCAAAATATGTGTTTTCTAGCAGCATGAAAGAAGGAAAGTAGGGATGAAATAAATACCCTTTAAAGCAGCATCTCCCAAGTGATGTTCTGTAAATAAACAACCAACATTGCTCAAAAGAAGGAAAACAAGCAAAGGTTTATACCTGTAGGACTTCTCTGAGCCTTTCAGGTGCCCAGGCCTCACCATCTGCGCCGCGATCACACCCCAGCCCACTCCACTGTCATCTCCCATCTAAGCTGTGTATCCGCCACCTCCTGCTTCTACTCTTGGCCCCTTCCTGCCCGTTCCCAACCCAGCAGTCCAAGGAGTCCTTCAGAGCAGAATCGGATCACGCCACTGCTCCTCGAAGCCCCAAGCGTCTTCCCCTCTCAGACTGAGTAAAATCACACTGTTGTCAATTGCCTGACGTCAATGCTCTCCTCACCCCCACCCCCAGGATCTTCCTGATCACCCCGGTTCCCGCTTCCGCTCATCTAGCCTCCTCGTGCCTCAAAGCCAGCAAGCTGTAGCCTCAGGGCCTTTGCACCCCTCAGCTGTCCTCCTCCAGTGTGTTGGCAAAGCTTTCTCTCCCCGCTTCATTCAACCGTCAGCAAAAACACCCTCTCCTGACAGCCGAGCACCCTTTCCCTTTGTCTTCTTACTTTTTTTTTTTTTTTTAATGTTTTTTTAACTTGATTCAGTACACGATACAATGTGTGTTTCTGTTACCACCCTGAAAATGGAGGCTCCATGAGGCAAGAACTGGGCTCATTTTGTTCACTGCTGTGTCCTTGGTTCCCCAGAACATTACTTAGGACATAGGAGATGCTTAATTATAATTTAATGAATGAGTGACAGTAAGCACAGTAATATAAATTGTGACTCTTAAAGAGGATAGTATGGATGCCACTTTCTCAAGACTCTGCACAGGATCTTTTTGAGAGAAATGCCTATTAGTATCGTACAGGACGTGGGGATTCTAGAGCAATTTTAGAAGCACTTGCCTTAATTATTCATCATTTAGGAAAATCATATTCAGCCTTCTCCTTTGTGCATTTTCATCTTCTAGTCCAAGACTCTGTGCCATCCCCTCAGCCCATTTCCTTCAGCGCCACCTGAAGTCACACCGCACGGGGTGTCGGTCACGCCTGCACCTACCAGCCAGCCTCTCCCTCTGACACCAGAGCTGCCCGGGCCTGGATCTGTAACACGTGCTGGAAAACCTCTGGTAGAAAGAACTTCAGGCCCCAAAGAGGACTCACACCCAAGTGTCTTCACCAGTCATCCACAAGTATCCTTACAGAACGCATCTGATCAGGTAAGTGTGGAAAATTGAAATCACAGCCAGGTACCCTTGTGACCCTGAAAGAGCCCTTTTTACCCTTTCCTTCTATATGGTGATGTTTCAAGAATATGCTACTTGGAAGGAGCTGTTTTCACCCTTCACCCCTGAGTAGAACGTAGGAACACCTGACAATGATGGGGTTCAGGGCAGGCTGCCCCAAAATGTGCCACTGTGGCAACCTGGATTATTTCAAGCTGAAGACAGTTAAGGCCCAACAGACTCAAGAAGAACTTTTTACCTCCCTCTTCACTGCCTGAAAGAAATTAGATTAGGAACTCAAACCAGGAAGAGAGCTATTAATGTTACCACGATAAATTTTCTTACATTAGAAACACTTCTCTGCATGGTGTGACAAGCATGCATTTACCAGACCTTTCCTCTTCCCATCTTTCTGTGAGTGTCTTCCTCCACTCCGAAGTCCCAGACCCCTGGCCCCTTCTCCTTGGCTCAGGATGGCATCTAAACCTCAGTGGCCTGTCTGTGAAACTCCCATCTTTGGGACTCCCGTACGTACGTAATTACATTTGTTTCTCTCCTGTTAACTGGTTTTGTGTTGGCTTAATTATTAGCCCAGCTGAAGAACCTAGAAGGGAAGAAGGGGAAAGGGTTCCTCTCCTAACAGACAAGCCTGTATCCCAATTCAGAGCTAAGCAAGTCTATGGAAATATTCCACAATGGGTTTTATACCCACTTCAGGACTTAATGTCTTATTATTTAATGACATTTATTTAGTGCTTCAGGCGAGGAGGAAGCCTTATTCACCTGCCCCACTTTTTCAGCAGCAGCAAACCCTTCTGACAGCCCCTCCTCCTCACCGTCTCAGCTCTTTTTTTTTAATCTTTCTTCCCCCTTTACCCCAAACTTTAAGATAAAGCAAAGCCATCATGATAAATTTGACCGAAGAGAATTATCCTGCTTCTACCCATTTTTTTTTAAACGCAAGCTCTACTTACATGCGAACATTTCCCTGTTAAAGAGGAATCCTGTTTACTCTGAATCTGCATTCATGAAGCTAGATGTTCACTATTGTCTCTGCTGGCATTGTGTTCCCCTGGGGAGAAACCGACCTACAGTCATTTCAACAGACTTGTTTTCTTTTTTCTTTTTTATTTTAGACTTGTTTTCTTTAAACAAAGGAAAATCTGAAGTGTAGACTCTCCAGGAGTCTACAAATAAATCACTCTAAATATTAAGAGAATTTAGTAGCATTGCTGAATACCAGGTTACTATACCAAAGCTAATTGTACTTTTACAGATCAGTAACATTCAGTTAGCAATTTAGATAAAGAAAAAAGATATAATAGCCAAGTATGTAGGAGTGCAGATAACAAAGTGAAAGTGTTAGGCGCTCAGTGATATCTGACTCTTTGCGACCCCATGGACTGTAGCCCACCAGGCTTCTCTGTCCATGGAATTCTCCAGGCAAGAATACTGTAGTGGGTTGCCATTTCCTTCTCCAGGGGATCCTCCCGACCCCTGTTCAATCGTGTGGTCTATGAGGGTAGGACCACAGCTGACTGGAAGTACTGAAACTCCTGAGTCTGGCAGCACACAGTAGGCATTTAATAAAGGCTTATTGAATATGATTGAATTCAGCTGTGAGTGGAGTAGTCTCTGGTAATTGGACCAAGTCATTGGTGTAAAGAGAGATTTTCTCAGGGTTGGACTTCCAGTGTGAAAGCAATGACCTCTTAAGGCTTGGGGCAGGTCCAGTGCTCTGGGTTTGTTTTCTCAGAGAGGTTTTCTGCCTCCACCTCCTGCCAAGTGGTATTTCAGGTACTACCTTCTCGAACATGAACTCTTGAGTTGAGGGAAATAAACAGGGTGGGAAACCTGAAAGATTAAATATACTTCCAAATAGAAAAGACTGGGTTCGTTTTGTTTTGTTTTGGCTGCACCATGCAGTGTGCATCTTAGTTCCTTGACCAGGGATCCGTTCTGTGCCCCTGCATTGGGAGCATGGAGGCTTAACCACTGAATTACCAAAGAAGTCCCTAGAAGAGTTAGTTTTTATTTCCATGTGACCCTTTCTTTTTAAAACTTATTTTTAACTACAGGATAATTATTTTACAATATTGTGTTGGTTTCTACCTTATATCAACGTGTATCAACCATATGTATACATGTGTCCCCTCTGTTTTGAACATCCCTCCCACCTTCCATCCCATCCCACCCCTCTATGTTGTCACAGAGCCCCTGTTTGAGTTCCCTGAGTCCTACAACAAATTCCCACTGGCTATCTCTTTTACATATGGTAGTGTATATGTTGGAGAAGGCAATGGCACCCCACTCCAGTACTCTTGCCTGGAAATCCCATGGACAGAGGAGCCTGGTAGGCTGCAGTCCATGGAGTCACAAAGAGTCAGACATGACTGAGTGACTTCACTTTCACTTTTCAGTTTTATGCATTGGAGAAGGAAATGGCAACCCACTCCAGTGTTCTTGCCTGAAGAATCCCAGGGATGGGGTCGCACAGAGTCGGACACGACTGAAGTGACTTAGCAGTAGCAGCAGCAGTGTGTATGTTTCCATGCTGCTCTCTCCATTTGTCCCACCCTCTCCTCCCCCTCCTCCCCGTGTCCACGTCTGCTCTCTATTCCTGCCCTGTGAATAGGTTCATCTGTACCACCTTTCTAGATTCCATATACATGTGTTAATGTATGATGTTTGTTTTCCTCTTTCTGACTTACTTCACTCTGTATAATAGGCTCTAGGTTCATCCACCTCATTAGCACTGATTCAAATTCATTCCTTTTTATGGCTGAGTAATATTCCACTGTGGTAACTTCCCTGGTAGCTCAGCTGGTAGAGAATGCGCCAGCAATGCCAGAGATCCCCGTTCAATTCCTGGGTAGGGAAGATCCCCTGGAGAAGGAAATGGCAACCCACACCAGTATTCTTGCCTGGGAAAATTCTATGGACAGAGGAGCCTGATGGGCTGCAGTCCATGAGGTCCCAAAGAGCCAGACACGATTGAGCGACTAAGCACAGTGGTCCATTGTGTATAGGCACCGCCTGCTTTATCCATCCGTCTGTCGGCGAACATCTCGGTGGTTTCCGTGTCCTTGCTGTGTAAATAGTGCTGTGATGAATATTGGGGTACATGTGTCTTTTTAAGTTCTGGTTTTCTCAGGGTATATGTCCACAGGTGAGATTATTGGGTCATTTGGTAGTTTTATTCTAGTTTTTTTAAGGAATCTCCAGACTGTCTTCCATAGTGGCTGTATCAGTTTACATTTCCACCAGCAGTGCAAGAGGGTTCCCTTTTCTTCATAGCCTCTCCAGTGTTTGTTTGCGGATTTTTTGGTGATGGCCGTTCTGACCGGTGTGAGGTGGTATCTCGTTGTAGTTTTGATTTACATTTCTTTAATAATGAGCGATGTTGAGCATCTTCTCTTGTGTTTATTAGCCAATTGTATGTCATCTTTGGATAAATGTCTGTTTAGGTCTTTTGCCCACTTTTTGATGGGGTTTGTTTTTCTGGTATTGAGTTGCATGAGCTGCTGGAATATTTTTGAAATCAATCCTTTGTCAGTTGTTTCATTTGCTATTATTTTCTCCCATTTGGAGGGTTATCTTTTCACCTTGTTTAGTTTCCTTTGCTGTGCAAGAGCTTTTAAGTTTAATTAGGTTCAACTTGTTCATTTTTGGGTGTGTTTTTTTTTTTTTTTTTTGCATTACTCTAGGTGGTGGGCTGCCATCTATGGGGTCGCACAGAGTCGGACACGACTGACGTGACTTAGCAGCAGCAGCAGCAGGAGGTGTGAGCCTCACTTTTAATCATGGCATGAGACTTTAGCTTATTCTTATAAGTCTTATTTCCAGCTTCATTTATCCTTGGATCTGTCATTGTATAACCTGGTTATCCATTTTCTCTACTGTATAAAGAGGTGAAAATAAATTCTATCTATTTGCAGAACAGCTTGTGAAAGTATCAATAGTAGCTGTTATGGAGAGTCTGATTCGTAGAGTTTGTAATATTATCAAAAGTCAACTCTTGTTAAAACAATGGCTCAAACTACTAAAGTGCAGTAATTTTATATAAATAATTTTGAGAAAACTCTTTGTTTTCAATAGATCATAGATGAGATAACAGGGAACTTTAGCAAAGCAGTTCTTGGTTTGCGAACTCACAACAAACTGCAGAAAGCTTGCGAGATCCTCGAGGGACTGGCTGCCTTTATCCCAGGATTTTCCGAGTCAGCTCAGGTAAGCAGAGGGCGACATGGCAGGGGGAGGTATGAAGAGGAAATGAAAAAGAGAAAAAGAATAATAAAATAGAAAATAGATCATCTGGAGATTGTGCCCTGTGCAGAATTTAACATTATAAAAGTATTTTGTGGAGATTCAAATATTAGCAGGTATTTGAAATACCTTCAAACTGGAAGATTATAAATAATCTGTGGTGACATTCTCAGATATGCGGTGTTTATTTTCTTTTGTCTATTTATCAGGTTACTGCCTTTCTGATACATCTGTTAGGAGAAATAATGGGAGACAAAAATAGATCCACTTCTTGAGGTAGACAGAGACGGACATCCTTGAAGCAGGCATCAAAAACCCTGTGATATTTGTATTTATGACAGCCATCGTTGCCAGTGTTACTTCCCCTTAACTAGTCATGCCTCTTTTCTGCTTCTTACACGTTAGTAAATTAAGGTAGTAGGATTAGTGAGAATTTTAAATTCCTTTTTTCCATTTCTTATATTTTCAAATATTCTGCTATAAGCACATAGGTGCAATCTGGATTGGTTTATTTAGACTTTTTAATTACATAAATAGTATGTGCTTATTATGCAAAAATCAGAACAAAAACATTAAGAAATAGAAACCTTCACCATCTTGGTCCTTCTTGCCAATCTCATTCTCTAGATGTTACTCTCTGTAATTTGTTATGCGTAACCCTCCAGACTTTTGTCTATACATACACAGCTTCGCTATTTTGTGTTAACAAAAATGGGGTTAAATTATTAATATACACATTTTTCTGCTTCTTAATTTTTTTACTTAATACTCTGCCATGGATATCTTGTCATAGCAGCTTATAGACATGAACTCACTATTCTTGATGCTTATTTGAATATTTTTCATTTGTTTACCCTTGTAAACAGCATGTCCATGAACATCCATGTACCTACATCTTTGAGTGCTTATGCAAACATCCCTCTGGGATAGAGAGCGAGAAACAGAATTGATGAACTCTTAAATTTTTAATCAATGACAAAATCGCCCTCCTAAAAGGCACCATTTTACATTCTCACCAGCCACGTCCTCACACTCTCACTTTTACCAATTTCAAAGGCTTAGAAAAGAAAGAAAAGCATTTTATTTATCACTAAAGAGGTCAGACATCATTTTATATATTTATTGGCCATTTTCTTTTGTCCTCTGAATTGCTTCTGTATATCTTTCACTCATTTTTCCCCTTTGGATTTTTTGGTTATTTACTTATTTGTTAAGAATAAGAGAGCTTTAATATTGACATTAACTTTTGTTATATATGTTGCTGATATTTTAGCAACATGTCTTTTTAATTTTGTTGCATTTTTTATTTTGTAGAGGTCTTTAATACATGTAACTTTGAAAATAACATTTCAAAACAAAAATTCTTATAACTGCAGTGGATATTCACTAAATATCTGTCAGCCAGCTTCATCTTATTAGTTGACGTTTTTTTTTTTTTTTTACTTGCAAACAACCCACAGAAAGGAAAATTGGTGTTTTCTGTTTCATTTAGAAATTCTCCTTGATCTCCCTTTTAAGTCTATCTTCAGTGCTTTGGAGGCCCTAAATATAAAGTGATAGTCTCCTTGGTATTTCTGCCAGCATTGCTCTTTTCCTCGGCATTTCCTTTTCTTTTCTTTTTTTTTTTAAGCTTCTGTTAATTAGATATTTGATCTTATCATGGTGAAAAGGGTTGTATTGGTTCCTTAGAATAACCAGAAACACACATCCTCCTGTAGGTAATGCGTAACAATATATGTTCCTTCCCTGCCAAGTTGTAATATTGCTTCTTAAAAAATGCATTGGAAGTGTGTGAAGAACACAGAACTCCTTATAAGGAGAAGCCAGATTTAAAGCGGTCATAAGCAGTGCAGAGATGTGTATGTGTCTTCTGAAATTCCAGGGCAGGGTCATCAATACCCTTGCAGACCTGAATGAGCAGCTACTGCAGAGCCCATTTCTGAACAGCAGTGACTCCGGATCCAGAACGCCTGTGACCATCTGTCTCTTCCACTCCCTTAACAACCTAATGAAAGCTGGTGAAACAAGTCAGCGAAGACATGGTCATAGCGTTGAGCAGGTGGGTACAGTGTGTGCCAGTGGCCAACTCCGTTTAGAGACATTTTCATCTTGACAGATCGGGCGTCAACATGGCCTTTCCCTAGACCTCTAGAAAGCTGAGCTAAACAGGCACCACTCAGGAGACTGCTCCATCAAGCCTGCTCCCAGGTCTTCTCTCCACCCCACCACTGAGCCAAGAATACCTAGTGCTGAAATCTAGTGAGTTCACTAATGGGTTTGGCATATAATAAACATTCCACAAAATAAATTATTTTTACCATTCACATAGAAAGATGTTCAGCATCACTCATCACTAGGGAACAGCACTTCAAACCACCGTGAGATCCCATTTCACATCCAGACAGACAGACAGACAATAACAAGTGTTGGCAAGGAGGCAGAGAAACTAGAACACTTATATGTTGTTGGATTGTAAAATGATGATGCAGCCACCTTGGAAAATGGTTTGACAGTTCCTCAAAATGATAAAAAGAGAATTACCATGAGGCTTAGTAGGTCCACTCCTTGGTATGTATCCTCATAGGTCCACACAAAAACTTGTACACTCATGTTCATAGCATTGTTCAAATAGCCAGGTAGCCCAAAAAATGGAAACAGTGCAGGTGTCCATGGTCTGATGAATGGATAAGTAAAATGTGGTATGTCCTTATTGATGGAATATTACCTAGCAACAGCAACAACAAAAATGAAGTACTGATACAAGCTACAACATGGATGGACCTTGAAAACACTATGCTAAGTAAAAGCAGACAAACATAAAAGACAGATCATAGTTCCATTTATGTGAAATGTCCTGAAGAGGCAAGTCTATTGACACAGAATGTAGTTTAGTAGTTACCTCTTGCTAAGGTAAGTACTTGAGGGTAGGAGGAAAAAGGGGCTACAGAGGATGAGATAGTTCATTGGCATCACTGACTCAATGGACATGATTTTGAGCAAACCCTGGGAGATAGTGAAGGACAGGGAAGCCTGGCGTGTTGTAGCCCATGGGGTCGCAGAGAATCAGACGTGACTTAGCGACTGAAGAACAAAGGTAACTACTAGTAGTAGTGGGGGCGGGGGATAGGAGAATGGACAGTGCTGCTGCTGGGTTCTGGGTTTATTTTAGGGAAGATGAAAATGTTCTAAAATTAGATCATAGTTATAATAGCACAGCCCTGTGAGTATACTAACAAAACACTGAATTATATACTCCAAATGGGTGAATTATATGCGTAATTTCATTGCAAAGAAAAACTTTTTAGAAAACATTCATCATAAGCAGGTCTCCGGCAGCTTATATTGTGGGGCAAAGAAATAGTTCCCTGGGTGGCCCTCTTAGTTGATGCAAAGGATGATGCGTCCTTAGCTAGATGGCAAGTGCTCTCCATGGGTCCTTCCAGTGATTGTCACCTTTCATTTCATCACTGTCAAGATCTTTGTCCCCTTTTCCTCCCTCTCAAACCTCTGTCTCACTAACACAGTACACTGAGGTTACTCAAGTCACTTGGTGTTGATGTTTCTCTCTAAGCACAGATAGAAAATACACTGAAAATGTCCTTGCTGAGCCTTGGGAGGATCCAGGATGCGTTTCTGCAGCAGAATCGGTGTGCTGAGCCTGAAGTGACTCTGACCTCTTCCACTGCTGTCCTGATGCTGAGCAGGTAACAAGAGGGAGGGACGGGGGAGTGTTTCATTTTAGGCTTTGGATCTTTAGGGAACACACAGCAATTGATTTCCATTCAACTTCTTTTTCTTTAGGCAAAACATATCAACATTGCCTCTGAGCTCTTACACCCTCGGTGATCCAGCCCCTGTGAGGTTAAGCTTTCCATCGGCGTCCGCCCTGGAGGAGCTCTTGAAAAAACACCCAGGAGTTGATGTCCAAGTGAGTATGAAATTGATTCCAATCAGAATGAACATGGAATGTGATGGCTATAGGCATTTGGGTGAAACTGTAGGCTGAGCAGACAGAATGAGAGAAAGTCATGTGTGCTAATTTCTGTTTCACGCTGGCAGGAATGGAGGCCTCTTAAACATGACCCCTGCTAGAGGTTGGGAGCATTAAACAGACTTCTGGGTTTCACTAAGCTTTTGGGTTATGATTTGAACTGATCTGAACTCTTCAGTTTGTATACAAAACTGGAAATCTCTAATCACTGATTCAATGTACCAACCTAGTCATGTCAGCATATTTAATTTCTTTCAGCAATCACCTAACAAACAGAAGTAAGATTGTAGCCTTATCCTGGAGAGCAGAATTCTTACTTCCTAGTAAAATGAATCCTCCAAGTACAGAGGTGAAACAAAAATAGTAATTCCAGGGGTCTCAAGCAAATGACTCATCTTTCATTAGCTGATTCTTCCTTGTAGAATGTTATGATGAGAAATACTTCATTTCAAATGCTAGCAAGGGGAAATCCTGACATTTACTTTGATATCTGATCCCTTATTACCTATAAGAGTGTTATTTATAAATATGTGAGCAGTTGAAGAAACTGAAATGTTCTTGTCTCTAGGTAACAGGACTAGCTTTCAATCCCTTCAGAGATTTTGACAAGAAGCAGATTGTTGGAAGCGTCGGAAGTGTGTTACTAAGCTCTAACCATAAATTGCTCCAAGTCCATGACTTAATGGAGGATATTGAGGTATGACTTGATTATTAGGGAATAAAAAAGAAGGAAATTGGAATTCCTGGAGAATAGGATGGAAATTTACAGCAACTGAAGGAAATCATTTTAGATTTATGGGCATGCCGTTGTTTTGTTATTCACATCATTACTTAGGAACTTCTACAAAGAGATCTCCCTCACACTTAGGGGAAAGTGTTTTAGGTCTAAGACTATATACTTAATTTTAATCCCTGGCACTGTGTTACCTGCTGGCATTCACAGAGGAAGACCTAGCAGGTTCTATTCCATTATCACGAAGGAGGAGTCTGAAAAGCAGCCATGGATGAACCCTCAAACTTGGAGATTAATGAACGCTGTCTTATTCTAGATCATGCTCTGGAGAAATGCGAGCATGGAAACCCACCCCACCAGCCTCAACGTGAGCACAGACCATTTTACTATCACAGTGAACATCACCTCCCTGGAGAAGTCCCTAATAGTGTGCGTAGAGCCTGAAGGCCCCCTGTCACTGACGCTCTACCTCGGGTTCCAGCACCAGCCCAACCACACCCACTTCCACCTGAACTTCTCCCTGCCGAAGGAGAAGGTGTCGCAGAAAGGTAAGCCCCAACCAGATGTCGGAAACTTTAGAACGCATGTTCTTTTTTTTTTTTTAACTTTTTATTTTGAGGTAACAAAATGCAACTGAGATCATTCACTTGCAGTTATAAAAAGTAAAACCCAGAGATCTTATGTGCCTCCTGCCCACTTTCCCCTAATGATTACATCTTACATAACTCCAGTTCAGTGTCACAGCCAGGAAGTGACACTGACCCAGTGCGTTGATCTTGCTCGGATTTCACCAGTTTTACCAGCACTCTTGTAATCACTTTTCAGGTGACTCTTCCTGTTAAACAGGGCTGCTGAGCCAGCACCTCTCACTGCTGGGTGGCCAGCTACAAATTGTGTCTGCATCACCGGCAGGCTCTTTCCTGATTCCGAGCATGTACTCTGTCCTCCTTGCTGATCTTGGCAATAATATCATGTCCTCTGAAACTGGAAGGGATCTTGGAGATCCTTCGGTCCAGATTTCATGTTTGAAAGATGAGAAAGCTAGGTTGACTGGGTGACCTGCCTTAGCCCTTAGCAGCCACCTGGTGACAGAGCCGGGCCTAAACCAGCCTCCAGTGTGCAGACCGGGAACTGGAGCTGCCCCGGGCCTGCCCCCGTGTCGCCCTTGGGTTTCTCTTGTCACTTCGGTCTTCTAGCTACTCATTTTGATGTGTGATTATTTCATTTTTCGAAAACTCATTCTAATTCCTTAGACTGAAATCTTCATTGATCAAAAGCATATGATTTGATTTTTTTTTTAATGGAGCAGAAGTCATCCAGAACCCCAGATCATATCACCAGTCATTTTCTTTAAAACCATCTCTGACGCTAGGCTTCTCATTTCCCCACTTGTAAAATAATAACAGTAATAGACCGTTCTGAAGAAAGGTTCTGATGGTATTTTTCTGTCCCCTTTGAAAGGCAGCTAAGCACTCTCGTTTGTCCTCAGATGAGGAATACACATGGGTGCTGACGCCAGAGAAGCTGCGGTACGGGGTCGGCACCTACTACATAACAGCCGTGCTGGATAGAAGCAAGGAGGGCGCCCGGCAGACGCCCAGCCTGTTCTCAGCGGTCACGGCCGTCACTCAGTGTTACTTCTGGGACAGCCTCAGCAGCACGTGGAGGAGCGGTGGCTGCCAGGTCAGAGGCTGCCCACTTCCTTTTTTAAAAATCGTTTTCACTGAAATATGATTGCTTTACAATATCATGTTGGTTTCTGCTGTACAACAAAATGAATCAACCACACACACCCCCTCCTGCCCACCTCCCTAGGTCCTCACGGAGCACGAAGCCTGAGCTGCCTGCGCTTCCCAGCGGGTTCCCAGAGCTCTCTGTTTCACACGTGGAAGTGTATATGTATTACATCACTTCAGTCATGTCCAGCTCTTTGCGACCCAGTGGACTATAGCCCGCCAGGCTCCTTAGGCAAGAATACTGGAGTGGGTTGCCATGCCCTCCTCCAGGGTATCTTCCCTGGAAGCATATATATGTCAGTCCTAATCTCCAAATTTGTCCCCTTTGCCCCCTGTGCCCACATGTCCATTTTCTGCATCCGCATCTCTAGTTCTGCCCTGGAAATAAGTTCATCCAGTACCATTTTTCTAGATTCCACATATATGCGTTAATATGTGATATTTGTTTTTTTCTTTCTGATTTACTTCACTCTGTATGATAGACTCTAGGTCCATCCACGTCTCTACAAATGAACCAATTTTGTTCCTTTTTATGGCTGAGTAATATCCATTGTATATATGTACCATGTCGTCTTTTCCATTCATCTATCTTTGGACATTTAGGCTGTTTCCATGCCCTGACTATTGTAAATAGTGCTGCAATAAACACTGGTGTACGTGTGTCCTTTTGAATTATGGTTTTCTCAGGGTATATGCCCGGTAGTGAGATTGCCAGGTCATATGGTAGTTCTAGTTTTAGTTTTTTAAGGAACCTCCATACTGCTCTCCACAGTGGCTTTATCAGCTTACATTGCCACCAGAAGTGTATGAGGGGTCCCCTTCCTCCACATCCTCTCCAGCATTTATTGTTTGTATATTATTTGATGATGGCCATTCTGACCGAAGTGAGGCCACACCTTATTGCAGCTTTGATTTGCATTTCTCTAATAATTAGTGGGGCTTTCCTGGTGGCCCAGATGGTAAAGAATCTGCCTGCCAGTGCAGGAGACACAGATTCAGATCCCTGGGTCGGGAAGATCCCCTGGAGAAAGAAGTGGCAACCCACTCCAGTATTTGCCTGGAAAATCCCATGTGCAGAGGAGCCTGGCAGGCTACAGTCCATAGGGTCACAAAAGAGTCAGACACAATTTAGAGACTAAACAACAATTAGTGATTTGAGCGTCTTTTCATGTGTCTCTTGGCCATCTGAATGTCTTTGGAGAAATGTCTGTTTAGGTAGAAGCTGCCCAATTCTGCCTCTCTCCCATTTCAGCTGGCAATAAACTCAGTGCCCCTGTTACCTTGTTTGGGATGGCCCAGAAAGAAAAAGCATCGGAAGGGAGATAAATCAACCTAGATCAAAGGGGGAGGTGTGTGGTGGTGGGCTGGGAGAGCATGTCCCTTCTGAGCAAGCTTGTGCTTTAGATTTTTTTTTTCTTTCTTTCTTTTTTTTTTTTTGTTGTTTCACTGGGTCTTCATTGCTGCACGTGGGCAGCAAGAGAGGGCTGCTCTTCATTGCAGGGTACAGACTTCTCATTGTAGTGGCTTCTCTCATTGGGAATTACAGGCTCTAGGTGCATGGGCTTCAGTAGTTGCAGCACATAGGTTCAGTATTTGTGGCACACGGGCTTAGTTGCTCTGTAGCATGTGAGATCTTCCTGGACCAGGGATTGAACCTGTGTCCCCTGTGTTGCAGACAGATTGTTATCCACTCTACTACCAGGGAAGTCCCGCGCTTTAGATTTGTCATTTCTTGCCCAAACATTAGTCCATGGTAAATCTGACAAGGTACATAAAATAAGGCAAGTGATACATGGAAGCTGATCAGTTCTACAAGTATTAAATATGCGGTGAGTAAATGAGACTGACTTTCTTTCGCATAAAAGAGCTTTTATTGCTTCCCTGTCTTTTGGCTAAGATCAAGTGTAGTATCAGTTATCAGTTTAATAGCTGATACGCCCTCATCATGCGAAATGCCAGGCTGTATGAAGTACAAGTTGGAATCAGGATTGCCTGGATAAATATCAGTAACCTCAGATACGCAGATGACACCACCCTTATGGCAGAAAGCAAAGAAGAACTAAACAGCCTCTTGATGAAGATGAAAGAGGAGAGTGAAAATTTGGCTTAAAAGTTGACTTTCAAAGAACTAAGATCACGGCATCCAGTCCCATCACTTCATGGCAAATAGATGGGGAAATGATGGGAACAGAGACTTTGTTTTGGGGGGCTCCAAAATCACTGCAGATGGAGACTGCAGCCATGAAATTAAAAGATACTTGCTCCTTGGAAGAAAAGCTATGACCAACCTAGACAGCATATTAAAAACCAGAGACATTACTTTGCCATCAAAGGTCCGTCTAGTCAAACCTATGGTTTTTCCAGCAGTCACGTGTGGATGTGAGAGTTGGGCTATAAAGAATGATGAGTGCCAAAGAATTTATGCTTTTGAACTGTGGTGTTGGAGAAGACTCTTGAGAGTCATTTGGACTGCAAGGAGATCCAACCAGTCCATCCTAAAGGAACTCAGTCCTAAATATTCATTAGAAGGAATGATGCTAAAGCTGAAGCTCCAGTACTTTGGCCACCTGATACGAAGAACTGACTCATTGGAAAAGACCTCATTTCTTCCCTCTTATCAAAGGGTAACCACTGTCTGGAATTTGGTATATGCAGTGACAGATTTTTTTCTTGGGCTCTAAAATCATTGTGGACAATGACTGCAGCCTTGAAATTAAAAGACGCTTGCTTCTTGGAAGGAAAGCTATGACAAACCTAGACAGCATATTAAAAAACAGAAACATCACTTTGCCGGCAAAGGTCCGTGTAGTCAAAGCTGTGGTTTTTCCAGTGGTCATGTATGGATTTGAGAGCTGGACCATGAGAAAGGCTGAGCACTGAAGAACTGTGGCTTTCGGATTGTGGTGCTGGAGGAGACTCTTGAGAGTCTGTCATGGAGATCAAACCAGTCAATCCTAAAGGAAATCAACCCTGAATATTCACCGGAAGAATTGATTCTGAAGCTGAACCTTCAATACTTTGGCTACCTGATGAGAAGAGCCAATTCATTGGAAAAGACTCTGATGCTGGGTAGATTGAAAGCAAAAGGAGAATAGAGCAGCAGAAGATGAGATGATTAGACAGCATCACTGACTGAATGGACATGAATTTGAGCAAACTCTGGGAGATAGTGAGGGACAGGGAAGCATGGCGTGCTGCAGTCCATGGGGTCGCAAAGAATCGGACATGACTTAGCAGCTGAACAACAACAAATTCATTCTTTCAGCAAGTATGTATTGAGCATCTTCTACATACGAAGCCCACATATAGGAACTAGCAATGGATAGGACAGTACCTAGTGAGGAAGATTGGTAAACATGAATTCGTGAGTGATGGTTTGCATGCTCTAGGTCTTTGTGTAAATGGTATCATACTGTTATATCCTTTTAAACTTGCTTTCTTCACTCAGCACTGATATATCCAGCTTCAGTCCATTCATCTTATCTGCTGTATAGTGGTCCATCTGTTTGCCCCTACTTCCTTATTTACTTGTTTGTATGTTCTGCTGTTACCAGACACAGAGGTTGTTCTGATTTCTCCTAGTTGTAACCAGTGCTGACAGAGACATCCTTTTTCACGTTTCCTTGTGCACATGTGCCGAGTCCTCAGGATATGCATTCAGAACTGGAGTCTCAGGATTCAAGGAGTTTGTACTTTAGTTTTACTAAATGCTGCCAAGCTGCTGCGCCCATCAGTTGTCCCAGTTCACATTAACACCAGTGGAGAATGAGCCATCAGGCCTTCTTTTCCAAATCTGTGTGTCTGTGTTGATGTGTTACGCGTGTCCCTTCCTTAGCATGCCAGCCAGTCAGAGTCACCGTCTTGACTGTCGTTCCAGGTCGGGCCACAGAGCACCCTGGTAAGGACACAGTGTCTCTGTAACCACCTGACCTACTTCGGCAGCGATTTCTTCATCGTGCCCCGGACGGTGAACGTGGAAGACGTGGCTGAGCTGTTCCTTCGAGTGACCAGCAACCCAGTCGGGGTGTCCCTGCTGGCCAGCCTTGTCGGAATCTATATGCTCATATTCGTGTGGGCTTGGAGAAAGGACCAGGCAGATGCGCAGAAGGTGATGAGACTTTGATTCTGAAAGCTTTGCCACAATGTCTTGAGTATGTTGAACAAGATGAAGGAAAAAAGAGACACCTTTATCAAAAAGAGGCAGGTAGTAAAAATTCCAGTGGGACTTCTCTTAACATTTCTCTTCATGTCTACTGTCTCAAGGCCCAGGGACTTACCTCTTTTTCTCCATTTTTTTTTTTTTCTTTTAGCCAGGGTTGAATCCTCATATGATTCATTTAGGTCAGGAATAAGCCAAAAGAAAACCCACAGAGAACTTAACTATAATCAAATGCACATTTATTTCATTTAACACATTGGATGTGAAAGTTATGTGTGTTAAAAAAGTTATAATTTAACTGCAATATGTAAGAAACCTGTATGGAATCTTTTTTTAAACAAAAAATCCTTTGACAGCTTCCTTCTAATTTCTGTTCTATATCTTTCTCATCCTTGCTTTCCTACATGTAGAAGTTCTAGAACATGCGAAATGTCCATTTTATTCCTGTGGGTATGGAATTACCAATTTTAGTAAATAAAAAATATGAGGCACCCAGTTAACTTTGAATTTCAAATAGTGAATGCATATTTAGCATAAATATGACACCAAATTATTCATCATTTATCTGGAATTCACATTTAGCCAGGTGTGTTAGCTGATAACCCTTTCTGGGTGGGTGGAAGGTGGAGAGATTTAGAGGCCCAAGACCCGATCAGTTGATTCTATGACTGTTTCATTTTCCTGACGTAAACCCTGGACTTTGAACCCATATCCTCCCCCACTTTTATCAGTTAAGCTAGGTCTGCTTATCTGTTTTATCTTCTCCCCCATCTCACCCTTGCTTTCCTCGGAGTCACCAAAGCTGCCGCAGCGTATCCTCCTGCTTCTCGCTGGGCTGTAAGGAGTGAAGATCTGCTGGTTTTCTTGGTTCTGCTTTTTCCTGCAGGTGAAGGTCACCGTCCTGGCTGATAATGACCCCAGCTCTCAATTCCACTACCTTATCGAGGTCTCCACAGGCTACCGAAGAAGGGCCGCTACGACAGCCAACGTGAGTGAAGTAAAGGTTCTCCTCTGACTGCCATGCGAGGTGCGCTCCGATGCCCTTGGTGACATCCTGGCACCCAGTCATCCTTCACACAGATCCCAGACAGTGGTCTTCCTGGTTCTCAACTGTCCATCTGGGCCTTCTCTGATGACCCAATGGTTAAGAACCCATGCTTCCACTGAGGGGACGTGGATTCTATCCCTGTTCGGGGAACAAAGATCCCCAATGCCATGAGGCGCAGCCAAAAACCTTTTAAAAACTGTTACATTTGACGAGCCCTCTATGCTTGTCTAAGACCCCAGGACTTCGTCTAAGTACAGTTTTCTCTGTCTTCATCTTTCCCCTTAGAGATAAATCAAGACTCGTGTTATAACTTGCCATATCTTATCTTTTCTTTGTCCTGATTTAGGTAGTTATCACCCTTTATGGATCAGAGGGACGGAGCGAGCCCCACCACCTTTGTGACTCACAGAAGGCAGTCTTTGAACGCGGGGGACTGGATGTCTTCCTCCTTGGCACTCCATCCTCTCTGGGGGAATTACACAGCCTGCGGCTCTGGCATGACAATTCTGGCGTCAGCCCTTCTTGGTAAGTACCCGAATCAGGCTGGCATGCGGCTTCTCTGTAGCCAAAGACCTGCATGGCATCACAATAAATAACTATAATGTTTTGGATCAAATAGTAACAAATGACTGTTTGATTTTAATTTATTTTTCTTTCTTTTTTTAAAAATATTTTCTTGACTGCACCATGCAGCATGTGGGATCTTAGTTCCCTGATCAGGGATCAAACCCATGCCCTTTGCTTGGGACGTGCAGTGTCTTAACCACTGGACCACCAGGGAATTCCCTGTTAGATTTTAATTTCAGAGCTGTCTACAAAGAAGAAAACCTGGAAAGGAATATTGAAAGTTAACAATAAGATATTTTATGAGTGGTAGAATGATAGATTCTTTTTAAAACATCTTTTAAATTATTTATTTATTTTGTCTGTGCTGGATCTTTGTTGCAATGAGCGGGGGCTACTCTCCAGTGGCGGTGTGCAGGCTTCTCATTGCAGTGGCTTCTCTTTTTGTGGCTCATGGGCTTTAGAGTGCGGACTTAGTAGTCATGGCGCACGGGCTTAGCTGCCCCGCAGCATGTGGGATCTTTCCAGACCAGGGATCGAACCCATGGTCCTGTGCATTGGCAGGGAGATTCTCAACCACTGGACCACCAACGGAGTCCCAGATTTTTTTCCATTAAACATTGTCACTATTGTGAACAGAAAATAACAACAGTGAAACATTGCCCCAGAGTACCATAAGTTAAAAGTATCTCTAAATACGAAAAGCATCTTTAAAGAGTAAATTTAATAAATGACTCTATAGAGAATATACTTTGGGTCAAAATGAAGAGCTTAAGGAGAGGGGAAGGAGTGGAATTACAGTTGGGATGTCTCTCAAGAGTTAGAGAAACGGTCAGTGATGAGTGTGTGCGCCTGCCCTGTGCTGGGTCCAGATGTTCCCGCATCTTCCTTCAGCAGCACTCTGAGAATTACGAGAGGTGAGTGGAGAAAGTAGATGATAAAAATTAAGGATGAAGATCATTGGTTTGTTGGGATTTAGGAAAAGGAAGGCAGTGAAGTCAAAGGTCTCAGTGTGTGTTAGTCGCTCAGTCGTGTCCGACTCTGCGAGCCCATGGACTGTAGCCCGCCAGGCTCCTCTGTCCTTGGGATTCTCCCAGCAGGAATACTGGAGTGGGTTGCCTTTCCCTTCTCCAGGGGATCTTCCTGACCCAGGGATCAAATCCAGGTCTTCCACATTGTGGAAAGATTCTTTACCACTGAGCCACCAGGGAAGCCCTAAAGATCTCAGACCCAGGTTTGAGAACTGACCCAGAAACAAGCCAGTTGCTGAATATTTCGCACCTGAAAGGAGTATGCATCCAGCCTAAAATTGTTAGCAAAAAAGTCCTTCCCAGGAATTCCTTGGCAGTCCTGTGGTCAGGACTCCACACTTTCACTGCCAAGGGTCTAGGTTCAATTCCTGGTTGGGGAACTAAGATCACACAAGCTGCATGGCAGGGCCAAAAAGAAGTTTTTAAAAAAGTCCTTCTCTGCTAGACTAGAGACACCAACCACAAGACCAGGACAGCCCAATGATTTTCCTGCTGCTTCCATCCTGTTCAGGTATCTCCAGAACAGTTTGTTACACTATTGTTCCACTTTCTTTTATAAAGGTAAAGAGCATATAATAAGCACTTGAAAGATACTCAGCATCATTAGTTACCAGGAAATGCAAATTAAAACCACAGCGATAGCACTAGACACCCACCAAAATGACTAAAACTAAAAAGTTTGACAAAACCAGGATGGGGTGAGGGTGGGGAGCAGTTAAGAGCTCTCACACACAGCTGGTGGGATGTAAAACAGTACAGCCTTGGTGAAGAACAATTTGGCAGTTTCTTAAAGGTTGAACATACATTTACCCTATGACCCAGAAATTCCATTCCTAGTTATTTACTCAAGATAAGTGAAAGCGTATGTCCATTCCAAGTCTTACACAAATACTTCCATAGCAGCTTTATGAAAATAGCCTCAAACTGGAAACAACACAGATGTCCATCAGGTGAATGAATAAGCAAATGTTAGTATGTTCATTTGGTGGAAATACTATTCCTGACAAATAAGAACAATCTACTGATACAGCAACATGGATGAATCTCAGAAAGCATTATGTTGAGCAAAAGAAGCCAGACACACAAGAATATGTGAAATTCTGAAAAAAGCAAATTAACCTGTAAAGATAGAAAGTATATCAGTGGTCACCTGGAGTCCAGGGTGAGCCTGGAAAAGGGCACAGGGGAACTTTTCAGGGTGACGATGGTGGTGTTTATTATACAGGTGTATACAGTTGTCCAAAATGCATTGAGTAGTACTTTTTATTATTTTCATTTTTTGGCTGCACTCTATGGCTTGCAGGATCTTAGTTCCTCAACCAGGGATCAAACTTGTGCCCTTGGCAGTGAAAGCCCAGAGTCCTAACCACTGAAATGCCAGGAAATTCCCTGAACTGTATTCTTTAAATGGGGGCCTTTTATCTTTTGTAAATTATACCACAACAGAGTTGATTTTTTTCAAGTGTGTGTATAAGAGAAAGTCTAGAGCTATATACACTAAATTATTACCAATAGTTATCCCTGGGTAGTAGGATTATGAATTTTTAAGTTTTTCTTCAGGGTAGTTTTAGTTACTTCCAAAAGTTTTAGCAATATTTTATAATTATTAGAAGTACATTTTTTAATTTAAATAGATATTTCTCTTTGAGGAAACACATAAAGGAATTCACACCTATATGATATTTTCCATATTTCTTATTTTTATCACTGGTTTATATCTATTCTAATTTTATATGGAGTCTTTTTTTTTTCCATTTATTTTTATTAGTTGGAGGCTAATTACTCTACAATATTGTAGTGGTTTTTGCCATACATTGACATGAATCAGCCATGGATTTACATGTATTCCCCATCCCGATCCCCCCTTCCACCTCCCTATATGGAGTCTTATAATATTTTTTAACTTATAATGACTTTATACTCTTCAGGGAATAGAGATGTTGATTTAGTCATATTTGTATTCTCAACAGCACATACAGTGCCAAAATTATAGTAGGACTCAATAAATATTTGTTATAATTGATAATTACAGTCAATATTGTAACAATAAATATTTGTTAAAATTCTCAAGAGTTACCTGTTCACCTCTAGACTTTGTTATTAAGGCTCTTTCAAATAATTTTTTTAGTCAATATTTTCTATTCTTTGTTTAATTGCAAAAATAATAGATGTTTGAATACAAAAAACTTGGAAAACATGGAGAAGCAAAAGAACTATCCTTCCCCAATAAAAAGCAGACTGCCAGCATTTTTTCTTGGGAAATGACTATGCTTTCTGTATCTTTCTACTGATCATACTGAATGTATCAACTCGATTGTTCTGACAGACACATTAGATTCTCTGTTTCTCTTCTGTATGAAAGGAGGAGAGCAGAGCAAAAAACAGGTGACTAGTTTCTCACCAATCAGAAAACAAATGTTTTCTCCTTTTTTATACTTTACTATTAAATGAAAGCTTTAACAAGTAGCTAAGTTTAAATCAAATGCAACTTAGTCACCTGCGATTTTATTAACTGCTTCAAAAGAGAGTCCCAGAAATAATTTTAGCTTTAAAACGATCTGTGTTCCTCACACAGAAAATAACTTCCAACTGAAATAAGAATTTTGACCAGAGAGATTTGAATGGTTTCATATAGACTTTTGGAGAAGTAGCATCCTTACAGTAAAGGAGATCAGCCGACTAGGTGCAAGATGAAGTCAAACAGGCAGAGCAGAGGTTCTGCAGGACAGATTGGCTGGTGGTTGAAATCAGGGGAGAAGATAGAGACACATGGCAAAACAACTGGGGTTGAAAAGAGGATGAAGTTTCAGGACCTATTGCTGTGAAGCCAAGATGAAGCCGCAGACCCAAACAAGACAAGTCATTAATGTAAACATTAAAGTCCGCTCCCCATTTACACCCCGCTTAGACCCTAGTGATGAAAGACTGAGGCGGATGGGATATTTACAAAGGTGGCGGGGCGCTGTCACTTGTAGAAAGAAGAAATCTTAAGGAATAGAAACACACAGTGACTACTCCAGGTTATGGAAGTCTGCATTCTATTTGGTACGTGAACTCCTTTAGAGGTTGGGAAGGAAAAAGTGGGATCAGATCTAGTTTATTTCTTTGTTTCTTGCCCCTACAATGAAGCAGAATCTGTTTACTTGGACACCCACTGTCAATAAAAGATGTTCTTTTTTTTTATTTTTATTGCAGTATGATTGACATACAACTTTATATTTGCTTCAAGTCTATAACTTAATGATTTGATGTTTGTTATGTATTGTGAAATAATCACCATAAGTCTAGTTAACAAGCATCACCATACATAGAGAATTTTTTTCTCACACTTGATCTTAGCCAAAAGGCCGAGAAGCGATAGAGAATTTTTTTCTCATTGTGAGAGTTAAGATCTGCTCTTGTAGCAGTTTTCACATATGCGACACAATATTATTAACTACAGTCGCCATGCTGTATGTTACATCCCCTTGGCTTATTTTATGAATGGCCGTCTGTACCTTTTGACTCTCCACCTCGTCTACCCACCCACCCCCACCCTCTACCCCTACAACCACTAATTTGTTCTCTGTATCTGTGAGCTAGGTTTTGGGTTTTTGTTTGTGTTTTGTTTTGCTTTGCCTTTACATTCCACATATAAGTGAGATCATATCTGTCTTTGTCTTTCTCTGACTTATTTCACTTCGGGTAATGCCCTCTGTTCATGTCACAGATGGCAAAATTTCATTCTTTTTTAAATAACTGAATGATATTCCATTGTATACATTATATATACCACATTTTCTCTGTCCATTCAGCCATTAATGGACACTGGGGTTGTATCCATAAGGTCACTGCTTATTACAGCAATTAATTGATGCCCACCCTCTAACATGGTTGTCTTTATTTTACTGTAGGTATGTAAGCCAGGTAACTGTCACTGACATAGCAGGTAAAAGGAAATGGCATTTCCTGTGCAACTGTTGGCTGGCCACGAACCTTGGAGACTGTGAGCGCGACCGGGTCTTCATGCCAGTCTCAAAGAAGGAGCTCTTTTCCTTTAGGTACAGTTGAGAAATGATGATGTGCTACCTGTCTCTGAGGCTCTGTTCATTTTCTTCATTCTTTTTTCTTTCTGTTCCTTGGACAAGACAATTTCAATGGACTTATCTTCAAGTTTGACCTATCCTCTTTCTCCTGCCAGCTCACATCTGCTATTGAGCCTCTAGTGAATTTTCCATTTCACTTATTGTATTTTTCAGCTGCACACTTTCTATTTGGTTCTTTTAAAAAATAACTTCTGAGAACTTCCCTGGTGGTCCAGTGGTTAAGACTCCACACTTCCAGTGTAGGGGGCAAGGGTTTGATTCCTGGTCAGAGAGCTAAGACTCCCGTATGCCTTATGGTCAAAAAACCAAAACATGAAACAGAAGCAAAATTGTAAAAAATTCAATAAAGACTTTAAAAATGGTTCACATCAAAAAAAATGTTTTAAAAAAATTAGTTAAAAAAATAAAAATAATTTCTGGGGACTTCCCTGGTGGTTCATTGGAAGACTCCACACTTCCAATGCAGGGGGCGTGGGTTTGATCCCCGATCAGGAATTAAGATCCTGCATGCCACAGAGTGCAGCCAATAATAATAATAATTTCTTTATCTTCATTAATATTCTATTTAGCAAGACATCATGCTCATTTACTTTCCTTTAGTTACTTCAAGATGATTTCCCTATTTCTTTGAACATATTTAAAACAGCCGATTTGAAATCTTTAGTAAATCCAGTGTCTTGGCTTCCTCAGTAACAGTCTGTTGAGTGTGGTGTGTGTGTGAGGCAGAGACTTTGTTTCTTTTCATGTCTTGTGATCTGTTGAAAACTGGAAGTTTTAAATAAAATGTGGTCACTCTGAAGATCAAATTTCTTTCCTCTCCCCCAGTATTTGTTCTTAGTGTTTGCTGTTTTCCTGTGTCTGTTTTGAACTAATTCTGTAAAATCCGTATTTTTATCATATGTGAAAACTGAAGTTCTTGCTAAGTCAGTTCAGTGGTCCACTAATAACTAGACAGAGACTTCTTTAAATGCCTGAGCCAGTAAGCCTCCCAGCCTTTGCTGAGGGGTTTTGCACACATGTGCCATGCCTTCCGCACACAGCCAGGCAGCTGACAGCTCTGCCTCAGCCTTCACTTCCTGCTTGCTGAGAGCTTCAGGGTTCTTCCAGGGGTAGAAGCGTAGGGCCTTCTTGGGTATTTCCTGAGGAAATGTGGGCATGCACATGGCCTCCTATCATTCGATTCCCAGGACTGTGTTGAAGCTTTTCAAAATTGCTATAGACTTCTGACTTTCTCAGTGAGGATTTTTGATGAGCCCCTTGTTTTGCCTACCATATCAAGCAGCTGTGGAGTTAAACAGTCGCCTCTGAACATTTTTGACAGTGCCCTCAAAGAAGAAGCATTTTTCACTGGATGAGTGTCCAGTCATATCAAATAAGGGCAGTCTTACAAGTGGAGTTTTCCCGGGAACTACCAGACAAGTCAGATAATGACGGCTCTCTGGGGAGGACGCTTTTAATCCCCTTCTTCCCCCTCTAGTGACTGCCAGACTGCTGGATTTCTCTGTGATTGAAGGCTCTTGTTTTTCAAGGTTACCCTGGAGCTAGGGAAAGGGAGATGGGGAAATAGGGCCAATTAAAATGCCGCAAAATTCACTGTTCTTACTGATATTTAACCATTTTTCTTATGTAAACGCTCCCAGGTTGCTACAAACCTTTGGTTATTTACCTGAGTTCTGAAAATTTTGGTTCTGACTTTTTAAAAGAAGTTTTATCATTGCTTTTGTGGAGGAATTTTCAGAGGTGTTGACCCCACTGTTTCCACTGACCCAAGTGGATTTAGAGAGTTGTCTACTTAGAGCAGCAGCAGCGGCCAGAGCCGTGGTTTGCGGCAGCTCCCTGAGGTGACAGGGCGATGTGATGGGAGCCAGCTGTCAGCTGAACGTGCAGTAGAGGTGTGTTACAAAAGAGGAACCCCAACCAGGAGACCCTGATCTACGAGCTGCCAGAAGACCTGCCCATCCTTCCCTATAGAGTGACATTATCTTTATCAGCCTGGAATGTAGGCAAATCTCTCAAGGGGTGAGAAGAAGGCATTTCTATCTTTATTACCCTAGAACATCTCTGGGAAGCAAGAAGTCTCTGTCTTTATAATCTGGAAATGTAAATTGTCTCCAAAGAGAGTTCCTGATTCTGTCTTTTTAGGGCTGTCTGCTTACACAAAGATACTTGAAAACATAGTCCAGGAGCAAAGTTTGTATAAATGCCTAAATGTGAAACATTCATGAAGGACTGCCTTTCAACACTGCCTCTGTTGTTATATCTGTCTACCTGTTATTCTTCTAAAGTATGTTGTCTTTTCTCTTTTTAATATTTTCTCTTTATCCTTGATGTTCCAAATTTTACCATATTTCTTTTCACTGTGGATTTACCCATTTTTTTAATCCTGTTTAGCACTCAGAGTGTACTTCAAAAAAATTTATTGTGGTAAAATACACATAAAACGTGCTTTTCGGGGCGGGGGGGGCGCCATGCTGCATGGCATGCAGGATCTTATTTCCCTGACCACTGGAAGCCTAGAGTCTTAACCACTGGACCTCTGGTGGCGGGGGTTGGGGGGGGTGTCCCAAAATGCACTTTTGATATACAGAGTCATGTGTTCAATACACAGAAATTCTCAGATGTCACTTCTGAAAATACTGCTCCTCTGACATTCCCTCACTATTTGCAAGAGTCTCTCTAATGATCCTCCATGTTTTAAAGCCTCTCTTGCATGCATATCTTTTTTGTCTGTCTGTGGGAGTTACTGATTTGCTCTTAAACTAGTGTCTCTTTCTCCTAATTATTTTGTTTTGAGGACCATATTTTTCCATTTTAAGATTTCAAATTTATTTTATTTCTGGGCTTTTCATCATTTCTTATTCTTTTAAAGTGAACATTATTCCTTGTATCATTTTTTATCATTATTTACTGTCAAGTTCTTTATTTCATAGATGTATAAAATGTTGCAGGGATTGGTTAAATTGACTTGCTCCAGATGAAGCACACAAGAAACAGCAGATGTTCAGGTCTTATCCCCTCTTCTATTGAAGATTCTTTCTTCTAAAGCACATGGCCTCCCTTCAAGGCCATTGGATCTTGCTGCAAATTGCTGAGACATGGGATACAATAGTAGCAAACAAAACAATCACTACAATGCAAGTAGCAATTGATGTTTTCTTTTTTTTTTATGTATATTTTTCAAACTTTAAACTTTGTTTTATATTGAGGTATAACTGATTAACAGTGTGTGGTAGTTTTAAGTGAACAGCCAGCATACTCAGCCATGCATATACATGTATCCATTCTCTCCGGAACCCTCCCTCCCATCCAGGCTGCCTCATAACATTGAGCAGAGTTCCATCTGCTGTTCAGTAGGTCCTTGTTGGTTATCCACTTTAAATATAGCAGTGTGTACATGACCTTCCCAAACTTCCTCCCTATCCCTTGCCCCGGCAACCATAAGTTCCTTTTCTAAGTTTGTGAGTCTTTTTCTGTTTTGTAGCTTTACTGGTATCTGAGCAACCTGAAACACTTAGTCTTTGTCAGACTGTCCCACAAAATTAGTTTCGTCTGGACTAAAATATTGTGTTGGCTGCCTTTCTCAGCATTAGGTTTATAAATATGTTTAGGAATTTGGGGTTGTAGGTAGGTTTCATTTTTTAATCTCAATATCTCTCCTTCTCCACATATCCCTGACTAGTACTTTTTTTTATTTTTTCATTCAACTCTTCACATCACTAGTCTAGAACTAGGGTTTATTTTATTACACCATTTCGGAGCTCCTATTCCTCAGAGAAACTAATGAAACGATCTCTCGCACACCTTGTCATGAGCCAGTGGATCTCTTGGCTGTGTTCCTGGTCGAGGGGATGCCCGCTTTCACCTGCCTCCAAACTTATAAATGTGTAGCCCTGTGGTAGTTTTTTTGTTCTGCTGAATTCTTCCACGAGCTCCAGCCTCAACCCTGGCTTCAGGCAGTGAAGTTGGCTTTACCCGCCCTTCCTTCCCCTCCCTCCATGAATCACTTTCAGTTCCAGTTACTCTCTGGGAATCAGACTTTGACCTGTGTGTGCCTTCTTCCAAACCTGGAGCTCAGAATCCTGTGGCTTCTTCCCTACTTACCATCTTGTTTCTCATCCCATCCCTCCTCTTCAGAGACGTTTATTTTGTTTTTAAGCCCAGCTAATATTTTGGATTCTTTCTTTCATATTGTATTTACAGCTTCTTTTGAGAGTAGAGAAGGTTCTCCAGGTATGCGTTTACCTTATATAAGTTTACCTTACCTTATAGCTATCTTGAGTGGAAAAAGTGAAAATGTTAGTCATTCAGTCATGTCAGATTCTTTGTGACCCCAACCCACCAGGCCCCTCTGTCCATGGAATTCTCCAGGCAAGAATACTGGAGTGGGTTGCCATTTCCTACTCTAGGGGATCTTCCCGACCCATGGATCAAACCCAGGTCTCCTGCATTGCAGGCAGATTCTTTACCATCTGAGCCACCAGGGAAGCCCCTATCTTGAGTGGAAGCTTAATGCAAACTTTCCAAGAGTTAAAAAGACTTATCAAAACCTCTGGTAAAGCCAAAACAAGGTTTTAGTTTTAAAATCTCATAAATTTACCCTTATCCTCAAAAACCTTTTACCCTATGGTAACAACAGCAGCAGCAAAAATCAAACCGTGTCACCTGAAAGCTTCTTCACAAAGGTGTTGAGCAGCGGCCGAGTTGTTGTGTCGCTTGCCGCCAGGTGAACCACACTTCAGACAAGGGCATGTTCAGGATGAAATCTCATGCATTTCCTATTCTGTTTTATCTTGTTAGACACCTTTTCCCCTCCATGATCATAGAGAAGTTCACCCAGGATTGCTTGTGGCTCTCAGTGGCAACGCGACACCCCTGGAACCGGTTCACGAGGGTCCAGCGGCTCACCTGCTACATGACCCTCCTTCTCTGCAACATGGTCACCAACGTCATGTTCTGGAAGGTGACCAGTGCCACCGCCAGGAGAGACGAGCAAGCCCAGGGTGAGCCCTGACGTGTGCTGTGTGTGGCCTGTAGTCCTTCGGCCACACTCCATCCCTTCCTTCCAAGTTGGACACGGAATCACGACGGGCCTTCATTTTCCCTCTGCTGCCCTCCCATTAGAGCACTTAATCTAATTCTGCTCTTAGATGAGAATCCTCACTTACACTAACCTTAGAACACACATGTTCTCACTGATGTCACTCATCAACAAATGAAATGGCCTTAAGGACACATGAGGATCTTTACTGCCCTGATAACTTGCTGTCCTTAGATAATCATAGTCAGTTGCTAAATAAATACTTAAACCTGTGCAGGACGTAGAGAATGGACTTGTGGGCTTGGCGGGGGAGTGGGGAGCAGGGAGCATCACTGACATAGATACAGTACCGTGTGTGAACTAGATAGCTAGTGGGAAGCTGCTCGGGAGCTCACCTCCAGGCTCTGTGATGACCCGGGGAGGCAGGATGGGAGAAGGGGTGGGAGGGAGGCATTGAGGGAGGGGATATATTGATGTACGCTTACAGCTGATTGACATTGTTGCAGAGCAGATGCTAGCACAACATTGTAGAGCAATTATACTCCAATTAAAATAAATTTTAAAAAAGTACTTAAACCTGGGAGAGGAGTGTCTCAGAGACAATTTTAATGGTCGGGGATGAGGCTTGACGTCATGCTTTTTTTTTTTCCAGTGGGCCCGTTTGCTGTGACCTGGTCTGAACTGCTCGTCAGCATCCAAACCGCTGTCATCTTTTTCCCCATCAGTCTTGTGGTCGGGCGGCTTTTCCCGTTGATCCAGCCGCGGGAGCCTCTGCCTGTCTTGCCTCCCATCCAGGCCTCCTGCCCCATGGATGCTTCTTCAGAGCCTCTCTCTCTCACGGAGGTGGTTGAGGTGAGCGTGGTGTCAGAGTTTACAGGTAAATGTCATGCTGCCCTCCCCACATGGTGGAGAAGGCCAGTGGACTCGAGGCTCTCCGGCAAGGCTCTGGAGCCCTATCAACCGTAGTAGCTGTGGTCTAATCCCCGAGCCCTCGTCATCCTGCCTCTAGTTCTTTCTCTTGATTCTGGAGTGTTCTCAGCATTGACATGAGCACAGAACGCCCTACTCTGGAGGGGTCAGTTTTTTGATGTTTGCTCAAACTCTTCTTCTTTTATCCTAGATTTTCTCCTAAAACTAGTTCTGAAGCCACTGTGATGTGACTTCTTTGTGAAAAAGGAGAGAGAAAGTGAAAAACTGAGGTCCTTTACACTGAGCATAGGGCTTCCCAGGTGGCGCTAGTGGTAAAGAACCCACCTGCCAATGCAGGAAGCGTTAAGAGACGCAGGTTTGATCCCTGGGTTGGGAAGATCCCCAACCAGGAGGAGGAAACGGCAACCCACTCTGTATTCTTGGCTGGAGAATCTCATGGACAGAGGAGCCCCGAGGACTACAGTCCATGGGGTTGCAAAGAGTCAGTCACAACTGAAGCGACTTAGCGCACACGCACACTAAGCACATGCCCCTCCGAGGAGAGAGACCGCCTCATGACTGTCTGTAATTGCTCCCAGTCCTGAGTTTAATGTAAAACTGGCTTTTCTCCTCTTGGTTCCACTTTCAGGAATTAAAGGAAACTGTGGGCTTCCTGCTCAGGAGAAATCCGTACCTACTCTCGGAGTACGAACCATCTTCATGGCGTTCTGACAGCATGAACGAGCTGCTGAAGCTTTTGTCTGGCCTCATCTGTTCTTACTTAGAGCATCCAGGCTGTCACCAGCAGGCAGGACCCTACTGGGCAAATGGTAAAGTTCAGTAAGTTTCAGGATCTGATCTTTTATCAGCCCCACCCCCGCCACCCTTACTGTCCCATTCATTTTACCTCTCAGCATAATCAACAGGCATGATACCACCTTCTGCAGCTTTTTCATTTCCTTAAACTCCCAGTAGAGGGCAGATAGCTCTGCTACCTCTCAGAGCTTTTGAGACAGCATATCTGGTCTTACAAAGTAAAGGTTAAAAGAAAAACCCACCAAAAATGTTCTCTGTATCAGACCCCCCATATTTCATCTGCTTCGTCAGAGGCTGTGAAAGTGTATTGGAATGATGAGATTCTGTGATTTATGAATTCTTGAATTTAGTTTGGGCCTTCTAGGCACTTACAAGTTCACATGTACTGTAGTTCTGGTGAAAAAACTCAATTAGCTTTAAAAATTACTTTGATTCCCTATCAAAGTAATATAGGATTTTACAAATTGTTGCAAATACACCATCATGCTCAGAGAATACAGTTCTGTAGGTGCTGGGTTCAGTCTTCACTGACTAGGAAATTTAACCTCATCATCAATCAACAGGAGCTTCCCTGATAGCTCAGTTGGTAAAGAATCTGCCTGCAATGCAGGAGACCCTGATTCAATTCCTGGGTTGGGAAGATCCGCTGGAGAAGGGAAAGGCTACCCACTCCGGCATTCTGGCCTGGAGAGTCCATGGAGTCGAAAAGAGTCATACACGACTAAGCGACTTTCACTTTCAGTTAACAGATTGCTCATTTCTACCAAGAATTTCTGTTTCTTGAAATCTTCCACTTGTTCATGTGTCACCCTGGGCTGTATTTTCAGTTGTTCCTGAAAACCACCGTCATTTCTGCAGTTACCTGCTCAGAATTCTGCAGAGGCTCCAATCTCACTCACAGACACTGGGTCCCACCCAGGCCGATCACCCCAGTGACTTTCTCAATGCAATCCACCAAATGCAAAACCTCCAGGAACTCTTGGAAACCCATGTTATTCCCACAGAGCAAGGGCTATCCAGGTAACGTACTGCACTGGGCTTTACCACATGTAGTCTTCCTAAACCAGTCAGCTGTTGACTAGGTTGGTTATTCCTTCAACTTCTGTTCCTAAGGGAGGCAACCAGTTTCCCCATCCTGAGCCCAGAAGAAGGGAAGCAGCATGTCTCTAAAGGCTGGCACAGATGGTTGACATACTTCTGCTGGCTCCTTCTCGGTGTCACTAGCCTGGCCTCAGCCTTCTTTACAGCACTTTATAGCCTGGAACTGAACAAAGACCAAGCCACCAGCTGGGTTATTTCGATGATACTGTCATTGCTTCAGAACACCTTCATCAGCCAGCCAGCAAAGGTACGTGAGAAATTGTCACACCAGCATGGGAGGAAACACTATAGTTGCAGGAAGCTTGGGAAACCAAGATCTGTGGGTGTCCTTCCAAGGTGCCTCATGGTTCTGACAACTTGACAAAACAACAGAAATTGACAGAATTGACAGGGTAAAATTTGTTAGGGGTGTGTGTGTAGCGGTCATGGAAAAAACTAACAAGAACTGGTAAGACTGGAAGAAGTTTAGCAGAAAAGGATGGGGGAGTTAAGAGAGACAAGTTAAAAAATCAATAATAGGGCATCCCAGGTGGCCCCTCCTGCCAGTTCAGGAGACCCAGGTTCAGTACCTGGGTCCAGAAGATCCACTGGAAGAAGGCATGGTACCTGACTCCAGTACTCTTGCCTGGAGAATTCCATGGACAGAGGAGCCTGGCAGGCTGGAGTTCATAGGGTCACAAAGAGTTGGATACAACTGAAGGGACTTAACATGCTTGCAAACAAAAAATCGATAATAAACTACTAAATAAGAAAACTTACTTTGTAAAAAATCTTCCTTTTCCTTAAACTTTAAGGAAAATGTCACACACAAAAGTGTAGGAAGTAGTATAATGAATCCTAAATTCCTATTACCCAACTTCAACAGTTACCCCACAATTCATGGCCAGTCTTGTTTCATCTATCTTGGAAAAAAAAAATACCAGGCTTCATATCATTTTATCCATAAAGATTTCAGCCTGTGTATTTTCAAAAGACAAATACTCTTCTTTTTAAAACAAAAATATAAATATATATATATATATAAATCAAAAATATAAGCCATTATCACACCTAAATAAATTAACAATTTCCTGATATCCACACAAAAACAGTGTGGATGTCTGTAACACTGCTGAACTGGTCACCTTAAAACTGTCAAGGTATATTTTAAACTTAAAATGGTAAGTTTTTTGTTATATGTATTTTACTACAGTTTTTAAAAATCCAATCAGTGTTCACATTTTCCCGGTTGTTTCCTGAGTGTTTATAGTTGTTTTGTTCAAATCAAGATCTAAATGAGGTCCATGTGTTGCAGTGAGTTGCTCTGTCGCATGTATTTTTTTTTTTTTTAACTGTGCCAGGTCTTTGCTGCTGCACGCAGGCTCTCCTTTGAGGCCTGAGGGCTCAGTAGTCATGGTACAGCTACCTAGTTGCTCTGTGGCCTGTGGGATCTTCCTAGACCAGGGACCAAACTCATCTCCTTTGCACTGGCAGGCAGATTCTTAACCACTGGACCACCAGGGAAGTCCTGTCTCATGCATTTTTATACTTAATCTAGGAACTTCCCTGGTGGTCCAGTGGGTAAGACTCTGTGCTCCCAATGCACGGGGCCCAGGTTTGATCCCTGGTCAGGGAACTAGATCCTACATGCCACAGCTAAGACCCAGTGCAGCCAAATAAATAAATAATACTTTTTTTTTAAAGAGACTTTAAAAAAAGGTAATCCATAATTTCTTCGTCCCTTGATCTCTCTCCCTTATTCTCTGTTCTTGCTACTTTTCTTACAATGTCCATGTGTTGAAGAAACCAAGTTTTCCTGTAGAGTTTCCAGCATTCTGAATTTTGGTGACAGGATTACTTCTGCTTTAAGAACCCACAAGCAGACCTGGGGAGCTTTTAAAACATTTGGTGCCAGGTCTCTCTCCAGATGAGTCAAATCGTAATCCCTGGAGATGGGATCCAAGGCCCAGAATGTCATAAACTTCCCAGGTGATTCCAAAGAAGAGCCCCGCTGGAGAAGCACTGATCCTAAAAGATGAACAGAGTACAAGGAGTAGGTAGACTTTAAATAAGAACTGCTGGAAGAGACAGACCAAAAAAGTAACAGGGGCTCTTAAAGAGATTCTGTTATAGCAGACACACATGGAAGACTTTGAGGAAATGAAAAACGTGATTTGCAGATTTTAAGAATTCAGAATTTGAAGTGAAGATGTCATTATTGAGAATCAAATTAATCGACCAGGATGATCAAACTTAAAATAATTAGAAACATAAAGGAAAATAGACTTAGTAGCTCCAGTTAAGAGGAGTGGTAGTGATTAAATAGTCTAAAAAATTCCATTGTTGTAAACAAATACTCAATCTGTTGAAAGGCCTTAACTATTTCCAAGCATAACTAATTTAAAAAGATACACACCAAAATGGAGAACAGGCGTTCTGGAGTGGGGCCCAAGGTTCTGAAATCAGCTACTTGCCAAGTGATGGCTGCTCATCCGTGGATCACACTTCGGGTGGTATCACTGTGAATGCAAACCTAGTTTCTCTGAAAAGTCAGTATTACAAGAGAAAAGTTAATGAGGGAGGGCTGTTCTAGATCCTTGAAATAAATGAGCATTTTTAATATGGATCAGACAGTATTCTAGGAAGTTATTGGTCATTTCCTTAAGTGTGATAATATGAAAATGGCCTGATTATTAGGAGGCCTTGAACCTCGTACATGTGTGCTCAGTCACGTCCGACCCTGTGTGACCCCGTGGACCGTAGCCTGTCAGGAAAACCCCATGAGATTTTCCAGGCAAGAATACTGGAATGGGTTGCCATTTCCTTCTCCAGGGGATTTTCCTGACCCAGGGATCAAACCTGCATCTCCTGCATCAGCAGGCAGATTCTGTACCACTAGCACTCCAGTGGTAAGCTCCAGTTTTTAGAAGGCACATGCTTAAAAACAGGCAGTCCTGGCCTTGAACTGTTGTAGTTTGTGCATGAATTTCAGTTACCACGGTTCAGTTAAATAACACCGGTTGTCAGCAAGACAGTTCAAATCTCAGCATGGTGTATCAACTATGAGTGATTACATAAAACACCAGCCACTACTAGACCTTCAGCCCATGATTCACTACATACACAACATGTATTTTTAGGTGTCCGTCATGATCCATGACCAGTCCTGTCACATATCAAAGCCTGGGTGGCTGGTCACTGGCCATCCCGTTTATGTACAGACAGCATATTGTATAGTTTGTTACTTTCTTGTCTCTGTCATAAACTGTGACATTTGACCGTAAAATGGATAATGGAAAGAGGAATTTGGCCCAAAAAGACAAATGCAACAAATTAGCAACATGATAATGCAAAGTGAAATTTGAAATAGAGTGTGAATGGAGTTATCCGAGAAGCAGCTCCCATAGGAAGATTGCCTGGTGGCCAGATGAATTTAGTAAAGTTGAACTTACCAACCTAAATAAAGAAATTGGTTATGAGGAAAAGGATGATGACCTCCTGGAGGAAGTAACACTGGCAAAAAAAAAAAAACTAATATTAAATGAACTCTAAGAGATATTTCGCAGCATCGAAAGCAGAAAGGATAAGAGGCTGGAAGCCAGTGCAAACTTAAAACAGTATGACAGTTCACCAAACGGACAGAAAAGATGCTGTCCCCAAATTCTAACTTATACAATAAGAGGAAGGAGGGCATTGTTCAAATTAGTCTTGATGAGTTTTTCTTTTCAAGAAATAACTTTAACTCTTAATGTTTCTGATGTTTTAAATTACATACTAATTCTACTGCTTTTAAATCTTTCCTTGTACCTTTATAGCCCATGATAAGAGATTTTAATGTTTTGACATGTCTTTTTTTTTTCCTGAGGTAGAAGATTGTCTTTATTTTTTATCTCTTAATTTAGTTGGCTGCACCAGGTGTTAGTTGCAGCATGCAGGATCTAGTTCCCTGACCAGGGATCCAACCCAGGCCCTCTGCTTCGAGTGCAAGGAGTTGTAACAACTAGCCACCAGGGAAGTCTCCTGAATTTTTAGATGTCACAGAACAATCATAATTTTCCCCACTGATGATTAAGATCACCTTGCACAGTTTCAGGTTGCAAGATCATTTATGTGATCCCGTACTGCCATGCAAAGTGAGAACTACCTTTAATTAGGTATGAAATGTCATGATGTCTGTTATTTTCAAATGGTTCCAAAAAGTAAATACGGTGAAATGTTAGCTTTTGTATCTTCCAATTTTTATGTATGTTTAAAAATTTTAATAAGGAATTATATACTCAAATGTAAGAGTTTGTAGAAAAAAAATTATATAAAACTATTTTTAGAAGAAAATATACGGGAAAATCTATGTAACCTTCAGTTAGGCAAAGAGTTCTTGTGTTGTTCTGTCGTTCAGTTGTGTCCAACTCTTTGCAACCCCATGGACTGCAGCACACCAGGCTTCCCTGTCCTTCACTGTCTCTCAGAGTTTGCTCAAATTCATGTCCATTGAGTCAGTGATGCTATCTAACCATCTCACCGTCTGCTGCCCTCTTCTCCTCCTGCCTTCAATCTTTCCCAGCATCAGGGTCTTTTCCAGTGAGTTGGCTCTTCACATCAGGTGACCAAAGTATCAAAGCTTCAGCATCAGTCCTTCCAATGAATATTCAGGGTTGATTTCCTTTAGAATTGACTGGTTTGATCTCCTTGCATTTCAAGAGTTCTTTTATATTAACTCTACCGAAAGCACAATTCAAAAAAGAAAAAATTGATAAATAGGGCTTCATCAAAATTAAACATTTTGCTCCATGAAAGACACTTTTTAAAATTTAAGCATAGTTGATTTACAGTGTTGTATTGGTTTCTGTTATACAGCAAAATGACTCCATTATATGTGTAACCTTTTTCATATTCTTCTCCATTGTTTATTAATGGGATACTGAATGTAGTTTCCTGTGCTATAGAATAGGACCCCGTTTATCTATTTTATAGATAAATAGTATGAACAGTATGAGAAGGCAAAATGATAGGATACTGAAAGAGAAACTCGCCAGGTCGGTAGGTACCCAATATGCTACTGGAGATCAGTGGAGAAATAATTCCAGAAAGAATGAAGGGATGGAGCCAAAGCAAAAACAATACCCAGATGTGGATGGGACTGGTGATAGAAGCAGGGTCCGATGCTGTAAAGAGCAATATTGCATGGGAACCTGGAATGTTAGGTCCATGAATCAAGGCAAATTGGAAGTGGTCAAACAGGAGATGGCAAGAGTGAATGTCGACATTCTAGGAATCAGTGAACTAAAATGGACTGGAATGGGTGAAATTTAACTCAGATGACCATTATATCTACTACTGTGGGCAGGAATCCCTTAGAAGAAATAGAGTAGCCATCAAAGTCAACAAAAGAGTCTGAAATGCAGTACTGGAATGCAATCTCAAAAACGACAGAATGATCTCTGCTCGTTTCCAAGGCAAACCATTCAATATCATGATAATCCAAGCCTATGCCCCAAACAGTAACGCTGAAGAAGCCAAAGTTGAACGGTTCTATGAAGACCTACAAGACCTTTTAGAACTAACACCCAAAAAAGATGTCCTTTTCATTATAGGGGACTGGAATGCAAAAGTAGGAAGTCAAGAAACACCTGGAGTAACAGGCAAATTTGGCCTTGGAGTACTGAATGAAGCAGGGCAAAGGCTAATAGAGTTTTGCCAAGAGAACGCACTGGTCATAGCAAACACCCTCTTCCAACAACACAAGAAAAGACTCTACACATGGACATCACCAGATGGTCAACACTGAAATCAGATTGATTATATTCTTTGCAGCCAAAGATGGAGAAGCTCTATACAGTCAGCAAAAACAAGACCGGGAGCTGACTGTGGCTCAGATCATGAACTCCGTATTGCCAAATTCAGACTTAAACTGAAGAGAGTAGGGATAACCACTATACCATTCGGGTATGACCTAAATCAAATCCCTTATGAATATACAGTGAAAGTGAGAAATAGACTTAAGGGACTAGATCTGATAGCCTGATTAACTATGGACGGAGGTTGGTGACATTGTACAGGAGACAGGGATCAAGACCATCCCCATGGAAAAGAAATGCAAAAAGGCAAAATGGTTGTCTGAGGAGGCCTTACAAATAGCTGTGAAACGAAGAAAAGCTAAAAGCAAAGGAGAAAAGGAAAGATATTCCCATTTGAATGCAGAGTTCCAAAGAATAGCCAGGAGAGATAAGAAAGCCTTCCTCAGCGATCAATGCAAAGAAATAGAGGAAAACAACAGAATGGGAAAGACTCGAGATCTCTTCAAGAAAATTAGAAAAAAAAAAAAAAATTAGAGATACCAAGGGAACATTTTGTGCAAAAATGGGCTCAATAAAGGACGGAAATGGTATAGACCTAACAGAAGCAGAAGATATTAAGAAGAGGTGGCAAGAATACACAGAACTGTACAAAAAAGATCTTCACGACCCAGATAATCACAATGGTGTGATCACTCACCTAGAGCCAGACATCCTGGAATGTGAAGTCAAGTGGGCCTTAGAAAGCATCACTACAAACAAAGCTAGTAGAGGTGATGGAATTCCAGCTGATCTATTTCAAATCCTGAAAGATGATGCTGTGAAAGTGCTGCCCTCAGTATGCCAGCAAATTTGCAAAACTCAGCAGTGGCCACAGGACTGGAAAAGGTCCGTTTTCATTCCAATCCCTAAGAAAGGCAATCCCAAAGAATGCTCAAACTACCGCACAGTTGCACTCATCTCACATGCTAGTAAAGGAATGCTCAAAATTCTCCAAGCTAGGCTTCAGTAATACGTGAACTGAGAACTTCCAGATATTCAAGCTGGTTTTAGAAAAGGCAGAGGAACCAGAGATCAAATTGCCAATATCTGCTGGATCATTGAAAAAGCAAGAGAGTTCCACAAAAACATCTATTTCTGCTTTATTGACTATGTAAAAGCCTTTGATTGTGTGGATCACAATAAACTGTGGAAAATTCTGAAGGAGATGGGAATACCAGACCATCTGACCTGCCTCTTGAGAAACCTGTATGCAGGCCAGGAAGCAACAGTTAGAACTGGACATGGAAGAACAGAATGGTTCCAAATAGGAAAAAGAGTATGTCAAGGCTGTATATTGTCACCCTGCTTATTTAACTTATATGCAGAGTACATCATGAGAAACGCTGGGCTGGAAGAAGCACAAGCTGGAATCAAGATTGCCGGGAGAAATATCAATAACCTCAGATATGCAGATGACACCACCCTTGTGGCAGAAAGTGAAGAGGAACTAAAAAGCCTCTTGATGAAAGTGAAAGAGGAGAGTGAAAAAGTTGGCTTAAAGCTCAACATTCAGAAAACTAAGATCATGGCATCTGGTCCCATCACCTCATGGGAAATAGATGGGGAGACAGAGGAAACAGTGAGAGACTTCACTTTTTTGGTCTCCAAAATCACTGTAGATTGTGACTGCAGCCATGAAATTAAAAGACACTTGCTCCTTGAAAGGAAAGTTATGACCAACCTAGATAGCATATCAAAAAGCAGAGACATTACTTTGCCAACAAAGGTCCGTCTGGTCAAGGCTATGGTTTTTCCAGTGGTCATGTGTGGATGTGAGAGTTGGACTGTGAGGAAAGCTGAGCACCAAAGAATTGATGCTTCTGAACTGTGGTGTTGGAGAAGATTCTTGAGAGCCCTTTGGACTGCAAGGAGATCCAACCAGTCCATCCTGAAGGAGATAAGTCCTGGGTGTTCATTGGAAGGACTGATGCTGAAGCTGAAACTGCAATACTTTGGCCAACTCATGCGAAGAGTTGACTCATTGGAAAAGACCCTGATGCTGGGCGGGATTGGGGGCAGGAGGAGAAGGGGACAACAGAGGATGAGATGGCTGGATGGCATCACCGACTCGATGGGCACGAGTTTGAGTAAACTCCGGGAGTTGGTGATGGACAGGGAGGCCTGGCGTGTTGCGATTCATGGGGTCGCAAAGAGTCGGGCACGACTGAGCGACTGAACTGAACTATCTATTTTATATACAGTAGTTTGTATCTGCTAATTTATCTAATTTGTCTCCTAGTTTATCCACCACCCCCCCACAGGTAACCATATGTCTTGTCCCTCTTTTTAATAATTTTATTTGTTTATTTTTGGCTGTACTGGGTCTTCATTGTTTTGCATGGGCTTTCTCAGGCTGTGGTGAGTCGGGTCTCCTCTTCATTGTGGTGTACACGGTTATCATTGGGGTGGCTTCTCTTGCTGTGGAGCATGGGCTTTAGGCCTGCAGGCTCAGTAGTTGTGATGCACAGGCTTAGTTGCTCCACAGCGTGTGGAACCTTCCCAGAGCAGGGATCAAACTCGTGTACCCTGCCTTGACTGGCGGATTCTTATACACTACCGCCAGGGAAGTCCCATATGTCTTCTATGTATGTGAGTCTGTTTCTGTTTTATGTAGATAAATTCATTCGTATCACTTTTTAGATTCCACATATAAGTGATATACTGGTATGGCGTCATTCTGACTTCACTTAGTATGATAATCTCTATGTCCATCTTTGTTGCTGCAAGTGACATTCTTTTATTCTTTTTTAATGGCTGAGTGGAATTCCATTGTAAATATGAACCACATCTTTATCCATTCATCTGTCGTTGGACATTCAAGTTGTTTCCACATCTTGGCTGTTGTAAGCAGTGCTGCTGTGAACATCAGTCAGTCAGTTCAGTCACTCAGTCATGTCTGACTCTTTGCGACTCCATGGACTGCAGCATGCCAGGCTTCCCTGTCCATCACCAACTCCCAGAGCTTACTCAGACTCAAGTCCATCAAGTCGGTGATTCCATCCAACCATCTCATCCTCTGTCATCCCCTTCTCCTGCCTTCAACCTTTCCCAGCATCAGGGTCTTTTCCAAGGAGTCAGTTCTTCGCATCAGGAGGCCAAAGTATTGGAGTTTCAGCTTCAGCATCCTTTAGGATTGACTGGTTAGATATCCTTGCAGTCCAAGGGACTCTCAAGAGTCTCCTCCAACACCACAGTTCAAAAGCATCAATTCTTCAGCACTCAGCTTTCTTTATAGTCCAGCTCTCACATCCATACATGACCACTGGAAAAACCATAGCCTTGACCAGACGGACCTTTGTTGGCAAAGTAATGTCTCTGCTTTTTAGTGTGCTGTCTAGGTTGGTCATAGCTTTTCTTCCAAGGAGCAAGCGTCTTTTAATTTCATGACTGCAATCACCATTTGCAGTGATTTTGGAGCCCAAAATCACTGTTTCCATTTTTTCCCCCCATCTATTTGCCATGAAGTGATGGGACTGGATGCCATGATCTTAGTTTTCTGAATGTTGAGTTTTAAGCCAGAACAATTTGTAAATGCTTTGAACATTGGGGTGCATGTACCTTTTTGAATTAGAGTTTTGTTTGGATTTATGTCTAGGAATGGGTTTCCTGGATCATAAGCAACACTATTTTTAGTCTTGAAGAACCTCCATACTATTTTCCTTAGTGGCTGCACCAATTTACATTACTACTAATGGTGTAGGAGAGTTCCCTTTTCTCCATGCCCTCTCCAGCATTTTGATGATGGCCATTCAGACTGGTGTGAGGTGGTACCTCACCTGTAGTTTTGATTTGCCTTTTTCTAATAATTAGTGATGATAAGCATCGTTCATGTGCCTGTTGGCCATCTGTATGTCTTCTTTGGAGAAATGTCTATTTAGGTCTTCTCCCCATTTTGTAATTGGATTGGTTTTTTGTTACTGAGTTGTATGACCTGTGTGTATATTTTGGAGTTTAATCCCTTGTTGGTCACAGTATTTGCAATTGTTTTCTCCCAGTCTGTAGGTGTATTTTGTTGTTGTTGTTGTTGTTGTTTTCATTTATGGTTTCCTTCCATGTACGAAAGCTTAGAAGTTTGACTAGGCCCCATTTGTTTTATTTTTGTTTTTATTTCTATTGCCTTGGGAAACATTGGTACCATTTATGTCAGAGAATGTTTTGCCTGTATTCTAACAGTTGTATGATGTCATGTCTATTTAAGTCCTTAAGCAATTTTTAGTTTTATTTTTATGTATGTGTTCTAATTTTATTGATTTACATGTGGCTGTCTAACTTTCCCAGGACCACTTGCTAAAAATACTGTCTTTTCTCCCTTGGATATCCTTGCCTCCTTGTTAGATTAATTGACCATAAGTGTGTGGCTTTATTTCTGAGCTCTCTATTCTGTTCCTTTGAATCATATTTCTGTTTTTGTGCCGGTGTCATGCTGTTTTGATAACTGTAGCTTTGGAGTATTGCCTGGAGTAGAATGACTAAAATATTGATGATACCAAATGCTGGTGAAGATGCAGAGTACCTGGGAACTCGCATTCATTAGTGGTAGAATGTGTAGAAATGTAAAAATGGCATAGACACTTTGAAAAACAGTTTGCCAGTTTCCTGCAAAATTAATAACTTAGAAATTTCACTCCTAGGTACTTACCCAAAAGAAATAAAAACCTATATTCACACAAAACTCTGTGAATACTTATGGCAGCTTTATTATTCATAATTGCCAAGAATGGGACTTCCTAGGTGGTCCAGTGGTTAAGACTCCACACTTCCACTGTGTTAGGCACAAATTTGATCCCTGATCAGGGAATTATTAATAAGATGCCACATGGTGTGGCCAGTAATAATTGCCAAGGATGGAACTAACTCAGATATGTGTCAACTGCTAAATGGATAAACGGGAACATCCATATGGTAGAAGACTACTCATCAATGAAACAAACTACTGGTATGTGTAATGACATGGATGAATCTCAAATGTACTATTGTAAATGAATCCTAAGTGAAAGAAACCTGTTCCCAAAGCATACTTTTCGTTTCCATTTATATGAGTCTGCAAGTAGTAAAAACTACATGGATGGAGAATCACTCCGTAGTTGGCAGAGATGAGGGTTGGAGAAAGGGTTGATCACCAAGGGAATTTTTTGGGGTGATGAAACTGTAAGGTATATTGATTATAGCAGTGGATACTCAGTTCTATATATTTGTCAAAAGTTATAGAATTATGCACCAAAAAGTGTGGGGTTAAGTATGTGTAAATACTTTTTTAAAGCTAAAAAAAAACCTTTGTTATTTCAATGACCCCCCCCCCAAAAAAAAAACTGTTAAAAAGCTCCTCTTCACCGGTCAAATAAATTAGAACAACAAGATTCAATTTTGCTTTTAACAGTGGCAGAGAAAAACAAATGAATACACAGTGATTTGCATTGTGTATTTGTGTTTCCATTTGTCAGGGAAAATAGGCACTCAATGCTGGTTGAGGAAAATTAGGCAGTCTGTACAGTGAAAGCCTTCAAATTCTACATCCCTTTGCTAAGTTTCACTTCTAAGGGTCTCTTCTGAGAAAATTCAGAGTGGTTTTTAATGATAAAATTGACAACAATTTAAATGTTCAAGAATAGTTCATTGCTTAATGTGTTATAAGACAGCCATATCTGTGTAATAGGATACTAAGCAACCATTTAAAATGTTATAGAAAATGTAATGATGTGGAGAACTAGTTCAGTTGAAGACAAAAATAATTAATGGATGGCTCAGACAGTAAAGAATCAACCTGCAAATATTGGAGACCAGGTCTGATCCCTGGGTTGGGAAGATACCCTGGAGAAAGAAATGGCAACCCACTCCAGTATCCTTGCCTGGGAAATTCTGTGGACAGAGGAGCCTGGCGGGCTATAGTCCATGGGGTAGCAAAGAGTCAGACACGACTGAGCAACTAACACTTTAACTTTCCAAATTTTTAAAGTTTCTTAAAGTCTCTAAATTTTTTCAAACTTTTTATAATGTATGTCAGTTTTTAAAAGTTAGAAAGTATAAAAAGAGGGACAGAAGAGATAGAAAACCAATGTGATAGCTTAGTTATCAGTATTGCTACAGAAAGAACTTGGTTGAACTCCTATGGCCCAGCTGGTAAAGAATGCATCTGCAACTCGGGAGACCTGGGTTCAATCCCTGGGTTAGGAACATCCCCTGGAAAAGGGAAAGGCTACCCACTCCAGTATTCTGGCGTGGAGAATTCCGTGGACTGAATAGTCCATGGGTCACAAAGAGTCAGACACGACTAAGCGACTTTCGTTTCACTTATGGCCAAATTTTTTTTGGCTGCACCGGGTCTTATTTGCCTCACACAGGATCTTTCGTTACGGAGCACGGGACTCTGTAGTTGTGGTGTGTGGGCTCAGTTGTAGCACGTGGGCTTAGTTACTCTGCGGCATATGGGATCTTAGTTCTGCGACCAGGGATCAAACCCACATCCCCTACATTGCAAGGCAGATGGACTTAACCACTGGACTACCAAGGAAGTTCATCCAGTGTACTTTGTAGTAATTTCCCAGTGGTGCTAGTGGTAAAGAACCCACCTGCCAATCCTGGGTAGATGTAAGAGATTCGGGTTCAATCCCTGGGTCGGGATGAGAAGGACACGGCAGCCCACTCCAGTATTCTTGCCTGGAAAGTCCCACGAACAGAGGAGCCTGGTGGGCTGCAGTCCATAGAGTCGCACAGAGTCGGACACTGAAGCAGCTTGGCGCGTCCGCCTCAAGTCTAGTCCTTGAGACCGTCCACTAGAGGGCAGCTCCAGGTCTGCAGAGCAAACACACCTGTGACACCCTCACAGCGAGGAGTGCGGCAGTGGGCCAGAAAGAATTACTCTTGTCCTTTGTTCTCTGAGGACTGGAGCACTTCCTCCTCTCCAAGGAAATTTAAGGAGTGGTGGGGGGTACTTGTTTCCCCTAACAGAGGCTTACTCAGTTCTAAAATTCCATGCCTTCTTCAGCAAAACTGGCACTTTCAAAAGCATAGCTTCTTCAGTCTTGCTCATCAAAGTTGTCCCAAAGACAGGTGTTACTGAACAATTTATACAAAGCATCACAAATCATTTGATAGTTTAGGAGGTTTTCCTAGCCAAGCAGATTAAAGACTACAGGCAAAAATATAAATATCAACATATCAGCCATGTCTTTGTAGTTATGCAAAAATAACAATGAAATTAATCCTGAGTGTTCCATAAATATAATGGGCCAGATCACTGAGATGTAACAGTCATACCCACCTTCACCTCTACCTGTCGGTGCCCCCTTCTTGGATTCTATGACGTCTGCTCATTATTAGTGCCTCCTCTGACTTTCCTGTCTAGGTGATCTTCCTCACACTGTTCTACTCACTGATGCTGAACAGGCTGCCACAACTTCACAGGGAGAAGGAACATCAAACCAGGAGGATCTTGGCACTCTGGGGTAATTCAACTAATACTTGTAACTAATATCTCATTTTGCAAAGAGCAAATTATATATCAGAACAGTGTACTCCCAGCCACCTCACTGACTAAGATAAATTTATCCACTCAGGGATCTTGTCTCTAACCAGCCATCATGCCCCCTCCCTGACCCAAGACCAACCAGTGGGTCACCAGAACTCCTTATGATCCGTCCCTCTGGAGGTCACTCAGAGCTTCAACTCTCCCCTGTATTCCAGATTCCTTCCTCGTGTTTCTAGCTTTGAGCCCCAGGTGCTATTTCCAACTGCTCACCCTCTGTATTTGAATGCCTACAGCTGTCTCAAACACGCCCCAAGCAGAATTATTTGCCTGCCCCACAAATTCACTTCTTTACTGTTTTCTCATTTCAGTTAATAATATCACCATTGGCTATAAACTAAGAATAATCCTAAATCCCGCTCCCAACTCAGTCACCAAGGCTGAGGAAGTCAGAATAAAACTGACTAGAGCCACTCATTCCATGCAGATGAAACTCCCAAACAAAAGGTGGCCAAAAAGCAAATGGCAGAAAAATTAACACAACATTCTGTTTTCAGCCAGGCTACACCACATGTGTGATCTTAGTTTCCCGAGTAGGGATAGAACCCACCCCCCGCTACGGGGAAGTCTTTTTAACACAATATTTTAATCATGCAAGAAATGCATGCCTTGCTTAGAGACACATTTTTTTTTTTTTTTCCTTTTGTTTTTTTTTTTTAGAAAAAAAATATGGAACGCTTCACGAATTTGCGTGTCATCCTTGCGCAGGGGCCACGCTAATCTTCTCTGTATCGTTCCAATTTTAGTATATGTGCTGCCGAAGCGAGCACGAGACACATTTTTTAATGAAGTGCATAGGAGGATAATTTTAGGAGAGGATTAGCTCTGAAGAGAAAGAAGGGATACCATCAAGGAGGTACACAGCAGGTTTTGTCTCAGCTGCCACTTATTTCTTAAGCTGAGTGGTGGACAAGCTGCTAAGGGGTTGGCATCTCATTCCTTGTGAGATTAAAAAACTAGTAATCTGACTTCAAACTGCCTTCCCAGTCCTCATTTCATTTCTCCATCTCTTGAATTGCTGTTCCCTCTGCTAAAGTGACTTTCTTTCTTTCTTGTCCTCATCTTTATCCATCTAGAGAATTCTGTCTGACTCATTTAAAACAAATGTCCTCTGTCACTGCCTCTGGGCCACCTTCTCTGAATTCCTCAAGGAGGTTTATTTTTCTCGCCAGTGACCCCTTAGCACTTTGCTCCTACAGGCTGACATGTTTTAGGTTACAGTCTAACTCCCTCTCTCTCCCCATCTTGATTTACACGTCTCTAGATTCTTCTGCCCACAGTGTGGGCTGGAGAACAGCACTGGCATTTCCCTGGAATTGTCAGAAATTCAGGCTGTTAGGCCTTACCCCAGAAACTGCATTTTAACACAATTCCAGGTGATCCCCCTGCCCATTTTACAGTGAGAACCACCACTCTGGAACAGCACTCCCATTGGGTAATCGATTGACAAAACTGTTTGGTTCTGGTCCAAGATAAGTGGAGAAATTCAGAATAAGCCTTTAGAAACATAGCAATAGGGCAGCCTAATTTTAGGCCTATTGAATCTAATTTTCAAAATGGGGCTTCTATGTCATTTTTCTTGTATTTTATAGGTCTCTGTTCTGTGTCAGTTTTCTAGTTTTTACTGTATTTTACAAAAGTATTAGTCCCTGATGGATTGGAAATATTTTAAGTCTTTGATGGTAGTTTGGGAAGTATTGCTTGTGTAACTTCTTTTCTCCATTTCAGCATTTAATAGGAGATACTCATAGTAGATGCTCAGCAGATGTTGATGAATAACTACTTAACGAAATATAACCTTTTTGTGACCTACATTTGAATTTTTGACAGCAAGATGTCCTTCATCATTACCCGGTTCAAGAGATAAGAGCAACTCCATCTATATAGCCCCCACTATGAACAGTCCAGTTAAGCGCCCAGAAAGAACCTTGAAAGAGAAGAAGTTCTGCAAGTTGACAGGAGATGTTTTAGGTATGGAGAGAAGACGGTAACATGTTTATACATCAACACATTTCCCAGCAAGGAAAGGGGGAGTGAGAATAAAATGGAAAACCTAGAAGGGGGGGAAGTATATTAAAGTATTCACCTCAAAACAGTCTGGATGCTATTAAGGCTGAACGTAAGGCTTACGTAAGGCTGTACGGTGAATGGAGGGCCTCCTGAACTTATGGTCTAATTGTGTGCTTGAGGAAGTCACTTCCTCTGTCTGCAGAATGTAATCTTGAAACTTGATCAGCATCACAGGGAGGAGGGAAAATGAATATGCTTTGAAAAATAGCTGTCCTGTAAGTACAAGGTCCAGCACACCTAGTGTTTGGGTTGTTGGATTCTCTGGACCAAAATAGACAAATTCTGTTTTTGTCACGTGAACTGAGACAATCTATAGATAACGAGGGATGGGAAGAGACCGAGGGAGTTGTCTGGGGGGTCATTTAGACCTTAGAACTAAAATAAAGCATTTTTGTGGGAGATTTTATGTATCTCAAGTATAATTTCTGATCAGTGGCAAGAGAATTCTGGGAAGGAATATATACATATCTATTGCTGCACCTACAGATATCACCAGGAGCCAAATGCTTTGGCTTATCTCTGACAATTAAGTTGAGTCACGTGAAAGTTCAATTTTTGACTGTTTTTGACCTGTGAGAGTCTATATGCTTAGGGAAAAATGAAGAAAAATGTATAGAGAATTTTTTTAATTGAAGTATAGTTGGTTTATAATGTTGTGCCAATCTGCTCTACAGCAAAGTGACTCAGTTATACATATATACACATTCTTTTTTTATATTCTTTCCATTATGGTTTATCCCAGGAGATTAGATATTGTTCCCTGTGCTGTACAGCAGGACCTTGTTGTTTATCCATTCTACATATAGTAGTTTGCATGTACCAACCCCAAAATCCCAGCCCATCCCTCTCCCTCCCCACCTTCCCCTTGGCTTCCATAAGTCTGATCATATAGAGAATTTCAAAGAATTGAAATTTGATTTTCAAATTCACCTATGGTTTTCTCGCTTCTGTACTAGCACAAATCCTTTTCCTTACTCTGTTGATGACTACAGTCTACTCGACGCAGAACTCCAATAGATTTTACCTCCGTCAAGCTATCCACAAGAGCTTTTCTCACCATTTCTCAGAGATCAAACTTCTTAAGCATTTCTACACCTGGGCCAATAGCACCCTCCTTCCCAACCTGTATGGGGATTACAGAGGTAAGAATACAGTCCAGGGGCCCAGCCCTGCAAATGTGGGATACAGTTGGTTTCCCGAATGCTCCTACAGTAACCATTAGAACACTGGAGAAAGTTTCACTGGCTGTGTCAATATGACTGCACCTCTGTGGGCACCCAAAGGTCCACTCCTAGGGACCCGTCTAAACAGTTTCAGGTTTATGTCTGTTCACCCAAGGGTGATCAGTCCCCGAGGGCTGATTCCCACTGAAGTTTCACTAAAGGCTGATAAACAAAGTTGAGAATTTATTCACTTACAGCATGAGAAGTAACTAAAGTGGTCCTTGGGGTTGCTGGCCTCCTTGTGAAGGAAGGAACCACATGCAGCTGAAGTTTGTTCTCTAACCCCAGATGTAATCAGAAGATCTCACACCAGGGTGATATTTTGATACATTGCCTGATGTGCAGTCATTCCTTAGTCTGTGATGTGTGACTTTTCTTGGTTGGTTATCTAGTTCAACTCCATGAATATGTAGTGAACAACTGGTGTACTGGGAACTGTCCTAGAAGCTAATGATAAAAAGATGAGTATTATGTGGTTTGTACCCTCAGAGAACCTCACCATCAAGAGGAGTTAGTATGAATGCTTCTTGTTCAGTATTTCTCAACCAGGTACCAAAACTTTGTCGTATTATAAATTTGTGTCTTATTAAGTGAGTTGTGCTCTGGAGATTGCTGCATGCATTAATCTCAGGATTGGTGCCTTTCTGTTGAGATTTGGAATATCTCCTAAGTTCCTGAAAAAAAATCTGAGTGATGTGTCATCTGAGTAAACATGTATACTCTTCTTTTTTTTAAATTAAATTTTATAGGCATATAGTTGACTCACAGTGTTGGAAATGTTGGTTTCAGGTATACAGTAAAGTGAATCAGTTATGTGTATACGTATATCCCTCCTTAGATTCTTTTCCCATATCGGCCACTACAGAATATTGCGTAGTTTCCATGCTATCAGCATGTTCCTATTAGTTGTCTGTTTTACTTATAGTAGCATGTATATGTCAGGCCCAACCTCCCAATTCATCCCTCTCCCACTTTCCCCTTTGGTGACCGTGAGTTGTTTCCTACATCTGTACAGTCTTTTCTTAAACGTGTGTCCTTTCTTAAGTTGCTCCAGTTGTGTCTCACTCTTTGTGACCCCATGGACTGTAGCCCACCAGGCCCCTCTATCCATGGGGATTCTCCAGGCAACAAATACTAGAGTGGCTTGCCATGCCCTCCTCCAAGGGGATCTTCCCAACCTAGGGATCGAACCCGCGTCTCTTACGTCTCCTACACTGGCAGGCAGGTTCTTTACCACTAGCACCACCCGGAAGCTCTTAATGTGTATGTGGTGCATTTAAGAGATTTTACAGGTGGCAACTCCTATGCATTGCATGTTGATTCTTTCTAGCCGAGTTTCATTTGCTTTTTTATTTTATGGCTGTGCTGGGTCTTTTTTGCAGCACGTGGACTCTTTGTTGCTGCACCTGGGCTTTCTCTAGTTGCAGAGAGTGGGGCCTTTCTTTCTAGTTGCAGTGCAAGGGCTTCTTGCAGTGGCTTCTCATGGTGCAGAGAGCTCTAGATGCACGGGCTAGACTAGATGCAAAGGTGCAGACTCAGAAGCCACATCCTTGCTCTCCACTTACCAGCAATGTGTTTCTGAGTGAATCACTCAACCTCTGGTGCCTCAGTTTCCCTGTCTATACAATGGAGATAATCTTAGGATCTATCCTTTAAGATTGATGTGAAAATTTAAAACTTAGTAGATCTAAGTGCGTAGAGCAGTGTTAGGCACTCAATGGGTCTTAGCCATTATTTATTTATTTATTTATTTTTTGGCTGCACTGGGTTTTCACTGCTGTGAGCAGGCTTTTCTCTAGTTGTGGCAAGCCAGGACTACTCTCTAATTGTAGTGTGTGGGCTTCTCATTGCTTCTGTTGTTGTGGAGCACAGGCTATAGTTGCGGCTCCTGGGCTCTAGAGCACAGGCACGATAGTTGTGGCGCGCAGGCTTTATTGCTCCGAGTCATGTGGAATCTTCCTGGACCAGAGATTGAACCCATGTCCCCTGCATTGGCAAGCAAATTCTTAACCACTGGACCACCAAGGAAGTCCCAGTCTTAGCTATTATTAATTGGGGCAGTTGGAGCTCTGGTTCTCCTAGAACTACAGAGGTTACAGGAGTTACCTGGACATACTAAGGAAGAGCAACAGCAATCTGAGATATAGATAAAGAAATAGAATTAAGTAGATGATACTGATGGACATTTAGATTGTTTTCAGTCTTCTACTGTTAACAACAGTACTATTAAATATCCTTTTACATATATAATTTCACTCGTGCAAATATATCCGTAAGATAAGTACCTTGAAAAGACTTGATAAAACTGTACATCCAGCTTTCCCTGCCGCATGGAGGCTCGGATGCATTCAAGATTCAGTTCCACCAATAACCCACCGCCATGGCTGAGGAAGGCATTGCTGCTGGAGGTGTAATGGACGTTAATACTGCTCTGCAAGAGGCGCTAAGACCACCCTCATCCACGATGGCCTAGCACGTGGAATTCACGAAGCTGCCAAAGCCTTAGACAAGCGCCAAGCCCGTCTATGAGTGCTTGCACCCCACTGTGACGAGCCTGTGTATGTCAAGTTAGTGGAAGGACTTTGTGCTGAGCACCAAACCAAGCTGATTAAGGTTGATGACAACAGGAAACCAGGGGAATGGGTAGGCCTCTGTAAAACTGACAGAGAGGGAAAACCCCGTAAAGTAGTTTGTTGCACTTGTGTGGTGGTTAAGGACTATGGCAAAGAGTCTCAGGCCAAGGATGTCATCGAGGAGTACTTCAAATGCAAGAAATGATGAAATAAAAAATTGAGTTCTTGTTTTTTCTTTAAAAAAAAAAAACCTGAATATCCATTTTTCATTTAAAAAGCTATATATTGCCAGTAACATTTTTTCACTCTTTAACTGCTAAAAATTTTTTTGTTCTCAGAACTGATGTAGCCCAGTCCCGTTAGTTCACTTGTTTGCAGAAATACTGAGAGCCAAGCCATTTGTGGCAAGTAATTGTATCCTGTAAATACATAACTTTGCTAAATAGCCTAATCCAAAGTCAAAACACATTTGGGAAGAATTTTTTTGGTAAGATTTAATTAAAATTCCTCTTGTAGCAATTTAAACTTGTTTCTTCTCTTGTGACTTTCTTCTCAGATGGAAAACCATTAATCTCACAATTCTATTATTGCATACTTTTAATTTAGGGAATATACAGTGAGGCTACCTTTGAAGGTTAAATCATCCCTTACCTTCCTCTTACCTTCTTTAGAATCCTCGGTCCTTTGATAACTACTGCAAACTTTTCCCTGCCAGATTTTCTAACAATCTTTTTCTTTCATGTTAAAACATCTTTTTAATAATTAAAACATGAACATGGAGAAAAACAGTATACACCGCAAGGTATGCTGTGCAACTCTCCTTTGTCCCCTGGTCCCCCTTCTCTCTTTCTGAGAGGCAACCTCATTACCAATTGATTATACGGGCACACCTCACTTTATTGCATTTTTTTTTTTTTTACCTTTATTGCATTTTGCTTTATTACATTTCAGAGATTCTGCTCTGTCTGTTTAACAAATTGAAGGTTTGGGAACCCTGTGTCAAGCAACTTCATTTGTGCCATTTCTTCAACCGCATTTGCTCACTTTGTGTGTCTGTCACATTTTAGTCGTTCTTGAAATATTTCAGCTCTTTATTATATTTATTATGGTGACCTTGTGATCAGTGATCCTGGGTGTTACTATTGCAAAAAGATTATGACTCACTGAAGGCTCAGGTGATGGTTAGCATTTTTTATAGAAATAAAGTACTTTCTTAGCAATTAAGTTTTTAACTAAGGTATGTACATTGCTTTTTTAGACGTAACGGTATTGTATACTTAACAGACTACGTTTCAATCTAAACTTTTTTTTTTTCTTGGCCACACCACATGACTTGCTGGATCTTACTACCTAGACCAGGAACTGAACCTGGGTGCTGGCAAAAGTGCCAAGTCCTAACCACTGGACAGCCATGGAATTCCATAAACATAAGTTTTCTATGCCCTGGGAAACCAAAAAATTCATGTGACTTGCTTTGTAGCAGTGGTTTTGAACTAAACCCATAGTATCTCCAAGCTATATTTATAAATTCTTTCAGAGGTAACCTGTCTATTTGCAAATACATTTGATGATAAACAGCATCCTGCTATAAACACTGCCATGCATTTTTGCCTTTTCCCCTTAGGCTGCCTCGAGATTGTTCCATCAGCATGTGTAAAGCTGTCCCTTTCTATGTTTTATTCACTTACTGTATAGTATGCCATTGCATGGATGTACCATAAATTGTATAACCAACTCCCTATTGATAGACATTTAGATTGTTTCCAGTCTTCTACTATTAACAACAGTACTATTATTAATATCCTTTTACATAATTTCACTCGTGCAAATATATCTGTAAGATAAGTATCTTGAAAAGACTTGATAAAACTGTATATTCATTTTTCATTTAAAAAGCTATTGCCAAATTGTCCTCCTCAGTTGTACCAATTAACATTTCCATGAGCACCGTGTAAGATCTGCGCACATCCCCAGTAGTTCACACCATACAGGTAGCTCTGAGATACACAAAAGGTTTGCAATTGCACTCACAAGAAAATGCAAGTCAAAACTAAACCGAGGAGCCATTTTTCACCTCTCATATGGACAAAACTTACCTCCACTCTTGCCCTTCTTCATTCCATTTTCCCCATATTGTTTTTTTTTTTTTAACATATAAATGCGTTTTGTCCCTGTTCAAAAGCTCCCAATGGATTCCATCACACTTAAAAGCTTAAACCCTTTCTAAAGCTTACTCTAGGGCCTTCCCCACTCAGGGCTGTTGCACCTACCTCTGTTCCTTCTCCTCACCTCACTCCGCCTCTCATTCACTCTACTTCTGCCACACAAGCTTCTGTGCTCTCCCTAACCAGGCCACACACACTCTTGCTTCAGCGCCTTGGAACTCGCTCTTGCCCTTACTGATGTCTGCATCGGGTGCTCAAGACTTTGTTAGAGTCTCTCTCATAATCCACTCCAGTATTCTTGCCTGGGAAATCCCATGGACAGAGGAGACTGGAGGGCTACAGTCCATGGGTTTGCAAAAGAGTCGGACACGACTTAGTAACTAAACAGCAAACTCTCATAAGCCACCTCCTCAGAGAAACGTCTAATCATCCCTGCTCCCTCCCCACAGGACACTGTCCCCTCATCCTACTCAGCGTTTCTTCATAGCACTATTACTACCTGAATATTGTTTGGTTATTGCCTGTCTGCCTCCCTCCTCAAGTGTGAGTGCTCTGTGGACGGGGACTCTCGCCCACTGCTCTGTGCCTGGCACCTAGAATAGGACCTGGTGTATGTGAGCACTCGGTACACGCTGACTGAGACAAGAATGAATGAATGTCATTCTGTAAACTGCCTATTTTTCTTTGGGCTGCTTGGTTTTGTTTGCTTGCTTTGATAAATGGGAGCTTTTTATATATACTTAGTTGTAGATAGAGGTTTAGATATTTACACAGAAACAAAATGAGGATTTATAAAAATTTAGAGAATGGATAGCATATCAGTAGCTTAGCTGATAAGCTATTGATATCTTACCTGGGAGTGTGATATGCTTTTCTGTTCTCATCTTCATTTGTATCCCTCAGTCATACTGAATTCTCTTCATGTAATTCTGGTACATCTTATTAGGTTTATCTTTTGTGTTCTATGGTCAATAAGATTTCACTATACTAACTAGTGTTTGAAGGCTATTGGTTTTACCATATTTAATACCCAGATACCTTGCTGAATTTTTTTCGGTATGTGTATTTAGGTTGATTCTCTTTTCTCCCCAGCTTTATTGAGGTACAGTGGAGACACTGAAATTGTATGTATTTAAGGTACACATGATGCTTTGATATATGAATTGTGAAATGATTACCACAATCATACTAATCAACACATCCCTCTTTTCACATAGTTACATGCTTTGTTTTTGGTGTGATAAGAACTTTTATTCTCTTATCAAATTTCAAACATACAATATATCACTATTGCTGTTAACTCTAATCTATAAACTGTAATCATGCTATACATTAGATCTCCAGGACTTACTCACTTTAAAATTGAAAGCTGATGTGCTTTGACATCCAGCCATCCTTCTCCCCACCCCAGTCCCTGGTACCCACCGTTCTGTCTGGTTCTGTAAGTTCGACTTTTTAAAATTCCACTTATGAGAGACCATACATGCTTCTTTGTTGGCCAATTTTGTATTTTCAGTTTTGTGAACAATCCTGCTATGAACACGGGAGTGCAGCTCTCTCTTCAAGATGGTGATTTTATCTCCTTTCCTTTCCATATATAGCCATTAGTAAGATTGCTGGATCATACAGTAGCTCTATTTCTAATTTTTTGAGGAACCTCCATGCTATTTTCCTTAACGGCTGTAACCAGTTTACATTCCGATTAATAGGATTCCTTTCTTCAGACCCTCACCAGCACTTCTTATTTCTTGTCTTCCTGATGATAGCCATCCTGATAGGTATGAGGTGGTATCACAGTGCAGTTTTGATTTCTGTATATCCCTGTGGTTAGTGAGTTTTATGTATACCTGTAAGTCATTTGTAGGTCTTCTTTAGAAAAATGTGTGGTTTGTTTATTTTTTGGTATTGAGTTGTATGGGTTCTTTATGGATTTTGGATTTTAACGTCTTGTCAGATACATAGTTTGCAAATATTTTCTCCCATTTCATAGGTTTATTTTATTGTTTCCTTTGCTGTGCAAAAACCTTTTCATTTGATGTACTCCCACTTGTTTCTTTTTGTTGCCTAAATGTTTAATGTCATATCAAAAAAAAAAAACTGTCAAGACCAAGTGTCAAGAAGCTTTTTCTCTGTTTTCTTGTAGGAGTTTTGTAGTTTTAGGTCTGAGGTTTAAGTTGTTGATCCATATAGAGTTGATTTTTTGTATATGGCATAATAAAAGGGTTCAGTTGCGTTCTTCCCCCTTTCCTATTTGGATGCCTTGTAGTTATTTTTCTTGCCTAACTTCTCTGGTTGGGACTTCCAATACTGTGTTGAATAGACATGGTGAGTAGGCATCTTCATCTTGTTCCTTATCTTAGAGGAAGAGCTTTTAGTTTTTCACAACTGAGTATAAAATTTAGCTGTGAGCTTGACATATATGGCTTTTATTTTCTTGCAGTACATTCCTCCTTGCCTAATTCATTGAGTTTTTATCATGAAAGGATATTGAATTTTGTCAAATGCTCTTTCTATATCTGTTGAGATTATGTTTTTAATCCTTCATTCTTCTAATATGGTGTATCACATTTGTTAACTTATGTATTTTGAATCATCCTTGAATCCCAGGATAAATCTCACTTGATTGTGCTGTGTGACCCTTTCAAGGTGCTGCTGAATTTTGGTTTTCTAGTATTTTGTTGATATGCATAGCATCTTTTTCCATGCTTCTATTTTCAGCCTATGCGTACCCTATGTGTACCCTTAAAGCTTAAGTGAGTCTCTTATAGACAGCATATTGTTGGATCTTGTATTTTTTTTCCATTTAGCTACTCTGTGTCTTTTGAGTGGAGAATTTAGTCATTTACATTCAAAGTAATTATTGATAGGTTATGTTTAAAACTGTAATTTTGTTCATTTTCTGGTTTGTAATTCCTTTGTTCCTTTCTTGTCTTCCTTTGTGATTAATTTTTTGTAGTGGTAGGCTTTAATTCCTCTCTCCCTTTATCTTCTATGTATCTACTATAGCTTTTGCTTTGCAGTTACCATAGTGAAGTGAAAGTCGCTCAGTCATGTCTGAATCTCTGCGACCCCATGGACTATACAGAGACTATACAGGACTACACATGCTCCAGGCCAGAACACTGGAGTCGGTAGCCTTTCCCTTCTCCAAGGGATCTTCCCAACCCAGGGATTGAACCCAGGTCTCCCGCATTGCAGGCAGATTCTTTACCAGCTGAGTCACAAGGGAAGCCCAAGAATACTGGAGTGGTTAGCCCACCCCTTCTCCAGCGGATCTTCCCTACCCAGGAATCTAACCGGAGTCTCCAGCATTGCAGGTGATTCTTTACCAACTGAGCTATCAGAGAAATCCATAAGGTTACCATAAGGCTTACATAAAACATCTTACAGTTACTGTAAATTTATTATTTTAAGCCAATAACAACTTACCTTCAATCACATACAAAACTACACTCTATTATCCCTTTTATGCTCTTGATGTCACACTTCACTTCTTAATGTTTATCTAGGTCATTGTCCTCATTTATTTATTTGGCTACCTCCAGTTTTAGTTGCAGCAGGCTGTTCTTTGTTGTGTCATGCAGGACCTTCCGTTGCTCGCACAAACTCTCTAGTTGAAAGGGCTCATTACTCGTGGCACGTGGGCTTAGTTGCTCTGCAGCATGTGGGGTCTTAGTTCCTCTATCAGGGATCAAACCTGCGTCCCTTGCAATGCAGGGTGGATTCTTAACCACTGGGCCGTGAGGGATTTCCCTCATTATTTTTTACAAATTGCGATAATTTCATATCCTTTTAAAAAATGTTCATATCTTATTTCTTTTGCTTATCTGATTGTATTAGCTAGCTAGCAACTCTAGAAATGTTTTTAAAAATATTGGTGAAAATAGGCCCTTTTTTTGTTACTAACTTACTGAGGCAACTTTTTTTTAAATGGCTTCCTGTATTCTCTCACTAGGATTTATTACTGATGGAAACTCCTTTCTTTTGGGCAATGTTCTACTTCGTCAGATTCGCTTTCCTGGTGCCACATTCTTTTCAACTAGACTATCTCTCCGAGAACAAGAGAAGCCATCTCACCAAGTTCAGGAGGATACAGAGAACTATGGGGTTAACTGGGGCCCCTCTGATACAAACAACACGAAATCAGACAGCATCTGGCATTACCAGAATCAGGAGGCACTGGGTGGCTATCCCATCCAGGGAGAGTTTGCCACTTACTCTGGAGGAGGGTATGTTGTGAGACTTGGAAGAAACTCCAGTAATGCACTCAGGTGAGTGAACCTGAACAGGAGGTCCAAGATGTTTGCTCCTGTCCATTCTTAGGACAATTAGGAATTAAGCACCCTTTTGAGTAGTTTTGACAGCCACTATTATGCTACTATACTATGTATGGCACTTGTAGACACTTTTATTTTAGATTTCTAAGGAAATGTACCTTTAAGTTTAAAAATTCCTGTTCAACCTCAAACTAAAGGTATCTTTGGGGTTGCCACTTTGCCAAATCTCCTTCCTTTTCTCATCTGGAAAAACACATCAGTTTCAATTCTGGCTGCAGTTAGACTAAACTCTAGCTTAAGCAAACTGTATTCAAAGGAGAGGAAACACCATGTCATGAACAATCCAAAATTAAAATGCCAAAATTAAATTGCCAGAGACTTAGAATGGTGTTATATACAAATCCTGAGTCTTTGTCATTATGTACGAAAAGCCCAAATTAAAATGATTATCTTTTCATTGAATTTTTCAACAAGAAACTAACTTCTCGAAAACAACAACCAAATGGCGCTCTGACTGCTTACACCTGAATAGCTGTTAAAAGTAGTGCTTTAGTGACTGACACTGTATTATTATTAGCCATTTCATGAATCTTCAGTTTTAGATATTGTCTAAAACAAGTTTTTAAAAGATACTAATGTAATTAATTTTGAAGTAGAATTCTTAATTGAGGTAAAATTAATTCTACCTCAGACCTGAAATGCCAAATACCTTTTCTTGAACATTTAACTTTGGTGTGAATACTAGTGAAAGTTTGGGCGTTAGTAAGCATAAGCATTTTACAGGGTGAACCTAGATTGGGAAATGTCACTTCTCACCTCCTCTGTGAGTCATACTGGAAATGCCAGAGCATTTTCCTCCTCTGTAGAGTTCAGTGGAGAATATAGCTGGCCTGTCTGTTTTTCCAGAGTTCTTCAGCAACTTGAACAGAGCCACTGGCTAGACCATTGCACCAAAAGCCTCTTTGTGGAATTTGTGGTCTTCAATGCTAATGTGAACCTGTTCTGTGTAGTGACCCTGATTTTGGAGTCCAACAATATAGGTATGAAGGCCTCTTCTCTCTTCCCTCTGTGACCTGGTATCACTGAAGGCCCCATTTCTTTTATCTTATGTCATTAAAACAAATTATTTAAAGCTATTGCACATAACTTTAAAGGTCAGATATTTCAAGGCAAAAATTAGCAGGTCTCTGTTCATCCTCACTTCATTCCTACTCTCCAAAGGCAGATTTAACTGATTCTTTGGTATTTAAAAATTACTCTAAAAATGCAACATGCTTAAAAAGATAGTCTCTTTTTTTGGCGGGGGGTGGGGGGTGCTGGGTGTTCATTGCTGCACACGGGCTTTCTCTACCGGCAGCGAGCAGGAGCTATTCTGTGTTACAGTGCCTGGGCCTCCTCTTGTGGTGTGGTGGCTTCAGCAGTTGTGGCACATAGGTTCAAGAGCACAGGCCTAAGTAGCTGTGCTTGGCCAGTTGCTCTGTGGCATGTGGAAGCCTCCTGGAATAGGAATCGAACTCATGTCTCCTGCATTGGTAGGTCAATTCTTATCCACTGTACCACCAGGGAAGTCCCAACAGTATCTTCTTATGATGATGATGATAATTCAACTGTTTTATACCCACACATACCCCAACATACACACACATAAAAACATTCTCCCAATAGTTATCATTCTGCCAATATAGTAATGTAACTTATGACTAATTTAATATTTCTATTACAGTGATTATATAAATATTTTCTAAGGATGAGCCTAGTGGCTCAGTTGGTAAAGAGTCTGCCTGCAGTGCAGGAGACCCAGTTCAATCCCTGGATCAGGAAGATCCCCTGGAGAAGGAAATGGCAACCCACTCCAGTTTTCTTGCCCAAGAAATCCCATGGACAGAGGAACCTGGTGGACTAGTCCATGGGGCTGGAAAGAGTTGGATACCACTGAGTAACTAAACCACCAACCTCCGTGTATTAAAATTAAATATCTTTTCTCTTAGAATATTTCTCCCTAGAGTTTATAGTCACTTCTTTTTCTTTTTTCACTTTCTTGGTTTGATATGCATCTATCATTGATTCACCTCCAGACTCTTCCTAGAAGTAAAAATTTCATTCTGTTCAAAACTATCAAGTAACCTATCATTTTGTTTTTTCCTTAGAGACATCTCTCAGGCCCACTATTCTTTTGGTATAGTCCAAATTGGTTATTTTCTAGGCCTGCTTGAGAGCTCTTGAACTTAGACTCTCCCTTCGCTATCTCCTCTCTCCTCTGTTGGATCACCTTTCTCCTAAATCCCATGTCTTCCCTTCTTGGTTTACTTTCTCATTTTGCTGGAGCACATCCAGCTGGTATGTTTGTTGGTAACTTCCTGGAAATGAGCAAGGGAAATAAATTTTCTTAAAGCCTTCAGTTCAGTTCAGTCGCTCAGTTGTGTCCAACTCTTTGCAACCCCATGGACTGCAGCATGCCAGGCTTTCCTGTCCATCACCAACTTTCAGAGCTTGCTCAAACTTATATCCATTGAGTTGGTGATGCCATCTCATCCTCTGTTGTCCCCTTCTCTTCCTGCCTTCGATCTCTGCCAGCATCAGGGTCTTTTTCAAAGAGTCAATTCTTCTCATCAGGTAGCCAAAGTACTGGAGCTTCAGCTTCAGCATCAGGCCTTCCAGTGAATATTCAGGACTGTTTTCCTTTAAGATTGACTGGTTTGATCTACTTGCAGTCCAAGGGACTCTCAAGAGTCTTCTCCAACACCACAGTTCAAAAGCATCAATTCTTTGGCGCTCAACTTTCTTTATAGTCCAACTCTCACATCCATACATGACTACTGGAAAAACCATAGCCTTGACTAGATGGACCTTTGTTGGCAAAGTAATGTCTCTGCTTTTTAATATGCTGTCTAGGTTGGTCATAGCTTTTCTTCCAAGGAGCAAGTGTGTTTTAATTTCATGGCTGCAGTCACCATCTGCAGTGATTTTGGAGCCCCCAAAAAAGCTTTTTTTTCTGCCATCACATTTGGTTGATCAATCATTTGGCTGGATACAGTAGTTTTTCAGAGTTTAGCTCCACTGTCTTCTAGCTTCTCATACTGCTATTAACAAGTATGATGATCCCCTTACTCCCAAAAGTTTTTAAAATAATCTCTTTGTCCCCAGAGTTAGGAATGGAGTTCACAGTGCGTCCTTTGATCTGGAAATGTATCCCTTAAGTTCTAATAGATGTTCTTGCATTTTTCTATTTCTTTTTCTATTTTTTTCCTTTTCCTGATATTCTTAGCATTTTGATGTTGGAATTCATGGATGGATCCTCTGATTTCCTCATGTTTTTACTTTATTTTCCATCCTTCTGATTTCTGAGCAATTACTTCAATTTCCAAACCACTATTGGAATATTTTGACTTCTGTTCTTTTTGGATGCAGTATCCTCTTCACTAAGGATATTACAGGTTTTTGGTTTTTTCTGCTCCTTCAAGGCTTTCTGTAATTCCTCTGAGCTTTTTTTGGTGTTTTGATCTCCGGTTTTCAGTGTTAGAGATTCAAGTGTCCTGTCATATTTGGTTTTTACTGCCTCCCTCTTAAGTGCGTGCTAATTAGAAGCACCATGTGCATGGACAGAGCTAGTCAGGTAGTATGTCCTTTTGGGGAGCAGTTTGTAGAGAAAACCCCTCCGTTCTCCTGCCTTGAGGATGTAAGCCTTTACGACTCCTCAGAGCCAGCTAAGGGAAGGGAAATGGGAATGGTCTCACCATGCAATATTTAAACTTTCTTTGAATTCCCTTTTCCAGTGGACTACTACCCACAGATGTACCTGGTGTCCTGAGTTCAGATTCTCTCTGGCTTAGTGTTACTAGGAAGGCAGGATGGGTAATAAATAGCGTGGTTGTAAAGGGGAGGGAGGAAAGCTGGGTTTTAACTGTTTACGTCCAGACTTAGGATTCTGTTAGTTCTATGTGGTACTTCTGAGGTACCTGATGCCTCCAGTTTCTCAGCCTTTGTGGGGTTTTGTGGTTAAGAACCCGCTTCCTTCTAGGTTTCCTGTGCTGCTGGCTTAGGTTTCAGCTTTCTTGATTCTTCTCAGGCAGTGTCATTCAGCTGTTTTCCAGTTCCAGGCTCATCTGCTCATCTGCCCACCTCCTCTTTATCTTTGGGTCATTTTTTTTATTCCTTTACTGTCGATGGCATTTTTTTTTTTTGGTAAGGCATTAGGGGGAAACTGGGTATGTTCAATTCCTCCCCCTTTAACAGGAAGTCTGCCCTAATCCTCCTTCCTTTCCCCTCTCCCCCATAATTTGCCCACAAGTGTCCTATGACCATAGGTTTTACTTCTAATCAGAATTTTTGTCCTCACAGGCCCACATACAGTAGACCACTTCTGCTATACTTGTTTCAAAATGAAACATGAAAGCTTCCCAAGAGTCTTCATAGGGTTTTTATTTTAACTACTCAAAAACTAGGGGTAAAATAAACATGGGAAAGTCTGGCTTTCCCCATGAGAGCTAGCTATGTAAGGTAGGAATTCCTTTTGTTCTTAAATGTACTTTCTACTACAAGGGGTACATCTTAGTTCTAGCATTTGGAAAAGTTATATCTATAAACATTTCATGATCTTATAAAGCTTTTTAGTCTGTCTTCATAAAGATCTGAGTATGCAGGGGATACTGTTCGTACTCATGGGATAATGTTAGTGCTTTACATATAGTAAGTGTCTAAATGTTAAAAGCTTCAAATCTTTTCCATCATACTAATTTCTGAAATGTATTTTTAAAAGCTTTAAACAAAGGTACCACACTTCCATTTAATTCCATTGACCCCAGTTTACATTGCAATCATCAATTCTCTGAAATATCATTTGCAACAGTACTGCTAGTCAGTTTGTTTCTGTAGCCATTCTGACTGGGTAAGAGTAACACCTGTTAACAGCTGTGAAGCCACTGTCCTCTATGTGGGATCAACAGTATAATCCTCTCCCGACTTTCAGTGCAATCCACACATTCCTCCAGTGGCTTTGCATACATGATCCCATTTAATATTCATGCAGTTCTAGAGGAAATACTAAGTGGCATGTAGAGACTCAGGAAAGTTTAAAATGAATGGTACAGGAACACTTGGGGTTATTTGAGAGAGAGCTGGAAGGGCAGAAGGCAAATTTAAAGGCTCTTAACTCCAAGCATTCTTTCTTTTTCTCAGGTGCTTTCTTCACCTCCGTGAGACTGGACATTTTAACTTCCCTTCAGTTATCAAAGAACTTTGCCTGGTCTGTCATGTCACAAGTCATCTACTATCTACTGGTCTGTTACTATGCCTTTGTACAGGTGAACTGAAAATATTAGATGTAAGAAATTCTCAGTGTTGCCAGGTATTACTTGGAGAACCACAGTGAGCTGCTTTTAGGATTATGGCTATGATTTTGGTCCTTTCCAGAAGACTGAGTTCAGTTAAATCTACTGGCTTTCCAGCAAGTAGTTCTTTCAGTTTTCTAGAGTTAAAAAATTAAGTTTATAGAAAGAATTTTTTGTACAGTTATATGACCCCTATCTGGGGCTTCCCAGGTGGCGCTAATGGTAAAGAACCCACTTGCCAACACAGGAGATGTTAATAGATGCAGGTTCCATCCCTGGGTTGGGAAGATCCCCCGGAGGAGGGCATGGCAACCCACTCCAATATTCTTGCCTAAAAATCCCATGGACAGAGGAGCCTGACGGGCTGCAGTCAGATGCGACTTAGCACACACATGACCCCTATATAAGGTAACATGTACTCAGATGACTGCACCCAAAAAGCATTTCTTAGGCCACACGCAATATTTTGTTTTCTGAGTTTTAATTAATTGAGAAACTTTATTGTTAAGTTTAAGCAACATGATGAATGTATACAATTACTGTTGTTTTAAGGAAGGCCAACTTTTCTGTAAGTGGCAGTTCTGAATGACTACAAAGTAGAACCAGAACTGATTGTGTCCAAGTTAGGGATCTGAAAGGTCCCTGGCTGAGTGCTTTCCCAGAGTTCTTAATACTTCATTGGGGAAAGACCTAGGTAATCTTTCAGGCAAGCAATAGTGACTGTGGTGTCTTATATTTAGGGTCGCCGGTTGAAACAGCAGAGGTGGAAGTTCTTCATGAGGAAAAGAAACCTTCTAGATATGAGCATAATCCTCATTAGCTTTGTCATCTTGGGACTTGACTTGACACTTATTTCTCTACATAAAAAACACATGGTACAATACCACTATGACCGGGACAGGTAAGAAGGACCCCGAAGGAGCAAAGGATATTCTTACTCGATGCTCAGAATTTACTGCCTACACAAGTATTCCTTCAAACTCCCCTCTTCCTCTCTGCCAGATCTCTATTTGTATAATATCACAGGTAAACACAGACTACTGTCCACAGTGAAGAACACAACCAACTAGAAACTGGGAACTGCTAATTACATATGAAGAGCTCTTCTGCCTTCACAGTACTTAGGTACATGTTAATCTAGGGTGATGATACAATTAAATTTCACATAGCAAGGGCCTGGAATTGGGTCATTTTGCACCTTTGGCCAAGGAATGAAGTCCTGACATGACAAATGATCATTCTTTGAATAAAACCCTAACACACAGAACATCTCTAAATCCAAAGAGGGTTGTTTTCTGGGAAGGGATGTTCATCCATTAGCTCATCCTTACCAAGCAGCAGTCTGGTGCCCCTTTGGGATAACTTCTCTGGTCTTTCTCATGGGAAAGACCAAGTACTTTATTTCCCAAAGTACTGCCATGTGGTGCTTCTCTAACCTCTCAGTGCTCAGTAGCCAGGGCTGCGGATCTGTGTTACGACCGAGGCGGTGTCCCAGGACGGCCTTGTAGAAGGTTGTTCATGCAGGGACAGTGGTGTAGTGTGCAGTCTGAATGGTGTTGGCAGAGGTCCTGCCTGCTGTGTGGCACTGCCAACGTCTGATCACAATAAATGTGCCAGTTCACTCATGTCTGTGGAGGTCTTTCCAAGTAACCTAGTTGCTGCAACTTAAAAGTATCAATGCATCTCTCACGTAACTACAGAAACCAGCAACAATTGGTGAGTAACACCCCTTACTTCCATAGTTTAATCATCTCTCTACTCAGCACTGTTAAATCTATTAGAGGATCAATTACCACTGTTAGAGAACAACATAGGATTAGACTGTTACAGAAAACAGACTGGCGTTATTATACGTCTCGTTAGGTTAACGCATCTCTTCTGAAAGGAGAGATCTGAAACTAGAGCAGTGGTGGAGGCCAGCCCCGATTCTTGATAGCTCCAGATTCAGGATCGATAGGGTGAATCGGGAGTAACCAGCTGGAGGCTGCATTCCAAGGTTTCTTCAGCACAGCTCCCAGTCGAGTATGTGGCCTTGTGCCAGTGTGCTCACATCCACGGGAGGAAGCCACTGGAAAGAAGCGTTCTTCTGTCAACAAGAATGGGTCTTACAGAGCTGCCGCACTTGAGCAGCAGGAGCCCTGGAGACACTGACATCACAAGAACTGATGGCACAGACTTCGTACTGAGTGTCTGCTTTCCATGGTACAGGTTCATCAACTTCCATGAGGCAGTTAAAGTCAGCTCAGCTGTCATTCACCTCATGGGTTTCCTAGTTCTTTTGGCAACAGTTCGGCTATGGAGCCTGCTCTATCAAAACCCCAGGCTGCGGGTCATTGGCAGAACACTCAGCAAAGCCTGGGACGAGGTAGTGGGCTTCTTGCTGGTCATCTTGATCCTGCTGACAGGCTATGCCTTTGCGGTAAGCACCTATCCCAGTGTGTCTTGTCCTGAGTGCTGTGGTCTTAGAGTCACGTTGCTTTCCTTAGAAAAGGTAACTAAATGGAAAGTTGCAGTTCAAGCTGGCAGTGTTTTGGAGAAGATAGTAGAGGAAAAGAGCTGGTTTTAGTTGTGTTATGTCCATACTTCACCAGCAGTATTATAAGCTCAAGACATTTCTCTCATCTTTAAAATGGGGATTAAAATTTAACTCACAAGATATGAAAGTCAGGTAAATTTATATGAAAACACTGATCACATAGGAATTCTGTATAGTTTTTAGGCATAGTAATTTGAATGGCCATAAGGATATTCTTTAATTTCCATCCCATTGGGTCTACACTGACCTCCTCATTACAACCATCTCAGGACCCAAACTGCAGCCCCCTCTGCTGCTTGCCAACCCCACCTGACTATTCTTTTTTTCAGTTTAACCTGCTGTTTGGATGGAGCATCTCTGACTACCGAACTTTTCTCAGTTCAGCAGTAACTGTTGTCAGTCTCCTGATGGGAATCTCTCATCACAAGGAGGTAGAAAAAAACTCTTCCTGGTTTCCTTGCAGAATTATGTTTGGTTTAATACAGCAAATGAGAATTGCTTAGAAAAGCAACCCCTACTGTACCATTGCATGCTGGAAAAGGGAGAAATTTAGAACCTTTGCCATCATTTTATGGTACTACCTATAGATACAGCTTTTGAGTGGCTGTTACCTCCTTTTCTAAGCACATAGTCCCACATTCCTCATTTCTTGTATCCTCAATCTTACTGCCAAAGACACAGGGCTCTCATACCTAGACAGAATAACATGATTGCTGCTGCTTTCTCAATAGCCTTTTGAAGTGTACAGTTGGAAATCACTTGAAATAATAATTAGGGAGGTACAGTTCCACAAAGAACTACAGTATTTGTTTACAAATACTGTCACAGGACAAATACTGTCATCTTCCCCCAGGAACTACCTACACAAATCCCTTTCTATTCGACATAAAAAATAAAGCAGGAAACCCAGATGAGGTTTTGGGTCCCCAAAACTAGCATATATAGATTTGATCAGGGAGAAAACCCTGTAATTCAAATTAGTGAAACTGGCAAGATTTTGATCAAAGCTTATCATTGATATCCTATGTTAAGAATAGAAATTGCATGGAATGGCAGAGACCATTTCCATTATCATTTCTGGTTTCTATGTATTCTTTCAATATGCCCTTGCTATTCCTTGAAACTTCTGTATTTAGATGTATTTTCCAGATTTGCCAAAACTCACTAGGGCTTTGAGTCTATTTATTTAGCAGCACAGCTTGTGGAATCTTAGTTCCCCAACCAGGGACTGAACCTAGGTACTCAGCCATGAATGTGCAGAAGGAGAGAAAGTGAAGTCGCTCAGTCATGGCTCTTTGTGACCCCATGGACTGTAGCCTACCAGTCTCCTCAGTCCATGGAGTTTTCCAGGCAAGAGTACTGGAGTGGGTTGCCACTTCCTTCTCCAGGGGATCGTCCCAACCCAGGGTTTAAACCCAGGTCTCCCGCATTGCAGGCAGACATTTTACCATCTGAGCCACCAGGGAAGCCCGTGAAAGTGCAGAGTCATAAGCAGTGGACCACCAGGAAATTCCCATGAGTCATTTATAATTCCATTACAACTTACCTGTTATTTTCTTGTGGAAGCCCTGAAGGCATAATTATTTATATACTTTTAGAGTCAGTCACTCTTGCTCTTCTGTCCACTCAAAAGTATTTTCCTTTTTAGTATGTTTGCTTTTCTAGTTTCTGCCAGGCAGAAATGTTTTCTTATGTGAATATATCCCAAGTATTAGCACATGTTTTACATTTTTAAAGCAGAAATTAAACTATCAGTGTTTAAACCCAAAGTGTTCCATTGTCTTTCCAGGTTACTGCTGTAAACCCAGTCCTGGGCTCCTTTCTTATCTTCACCAATGTTGTTTTGATGGTACTTGTGATCATTAATCTTTTTGTTTCTGCCATTTTAATGGCCTTTGGTAAAGAAAGGAAATCCCTTAAGGTAAGTAACTCAGTAACTAAACTATAAGCTGTATCATGATTTTTTATCCCTGGGAAAGCTCAGATTTAGCTGTTCTTAAGATTACAGATTGACATAACACACGGATTCAGCATATTCCCTTTATTAGTCTCCATTATGCTGTCAACCATTTTCCTAGGAAACCCAATTTACTAAAGTACATTATTCCAGTAGTCATGTATGGATGTGAGAGTTGGACCATAAAGAAAGCTGAGTGCTGAATTGATGCTTTTGAACTGTGGTGTTGGAGAAGACTCGTAACAGTCCCTTGGACAGCAAAGAGATCAAACCAGTCAATCCTAAAGGAAATCAGTCCTGAATATTCATTGGAAGGACTGATGCTGAAGCTCCAATACTTTGGCCACCTGATGCCAAGAATGGACTCACTGGAAAAGACCATGATGCTGGGCAAGATTGAAGGCAGGAGGAGAAGGGGACAACAGAGGATGAGATGGCTGGATGGCATCACCAACTCGATGGACATGAGTTTGAGCAAGCTCCGGGAGCTGGTGATGGACAGGGAAGCCTGGTGTGCTGCAGTCCAAGGGGTCACAAAGAGTTGGACACGACTGAGCTGACTGACGTTGTTTTATATCCAGTGTCCTAAAATATCTGGTTCTCAAATGTTAAGTAGCAGAAACACTGCTGACAAGGCCTGACAGTAAACCATTAAAGGAAACAATATCTTTATGTCTACTTTAAAAAATTACATCTTTGGCACTTTTTCCTTCCAACATTAGCAACAACTTCAGTTTCCTCACTTTTTTCCTTTTGTCTTCCAGCAGACTGAGACAGAGGCCACACTGATGGATATGCTGCTGCTGAAGCTGTCAAGCTTGTTAGGGATCCAGCAGCATCAGAACACATGTAAGCAAACAGCCCTAACAGCAACAGCCATGGACAAAGGAAGGTTTAAAAGGTGAGTTACCTTAATCCTGTGTCTCCTCACGTGGCTCATTACTTCTGAGTATATTAACACTGATCTTTGCATGGTGTACTTTGGGAAATGTTTATAGTATACTTGGTTAATTTTCCTAGTGAAGAATCAAAAATCCCCTTGGCACTACCAGAAAAGGGTTAACACTACAAGGGTGATCCAGGATGAACCAACTCTGCTGCCCAGCAGCAAGTTAGAGAGCACTTACCATTCATGTTCCAAAAACATGAGACACAAGCAAGCTCACTGCAACTTTACAATCAAAGACACAAGCACGAGATCTGGCTCAGGGGGAGCACTGTCACAGAGGAGTAACCATGCCAGCTCCCAGATGACTATCTGGGCTTCTTACTCCCCAGCTGTCCGTCCACATTACCCAGAGAGCAGAAGTCAGGTGTGGCGTGTACCCAGTATTGTGCTTGCTTAAAATACTCTCCACTAAAAGCTGAATTTGCCCCTCATCATTTTACCCAAACAGTGGGAGAAACCAGGGCACAATATTTTTAACTTTATTAGCAGCTACTGAGCCATGATACAAATCAACCAAAAACATTAAAGTTGCTTGAATAGACTATGTACAGATTTACCACACAGAAGCCGAAGTCATGTCTTCTGATCCCAACGCCACCCTTGTGGGGAAAGATGGCCTTAGCTAGGGGGCAAAAGGGTTAGTCTCATCCGTTGAGGGAAGCAGCAAAACAATTAGAGCCATATGGGCACCAAAAATTTGAGATCAGTTTGTAGAGGTTTTCTTGATCATAAAGTCTTCAAATGAAAACAGGAATCCCTCTTCAATAATCTGTAGGCTTTCCAGCTCACTACTCAAGAGACTTGAATATTTCTAATTAAGGCTACTGGAAGCCCACCTTAGCCTTGACTGGTGACTTCTGCTCAGTACATAGCCAAATGCAATTCAACAGAATGCCATGGGGAAAAAACAGGAATTTACACAGTGCTGCCCTCTATTAAAAGGGAAACATAGCACTCAGTAAAGCAAAGGCCACAGAGGGCTCCCTGAGAATCCAGTAGAACTATGAGAGGCCTTCAACTTTCCAAATAAACTTTGCAACTGGATCCAGATGGAACAGTGCCCTGCAGCAAGGAGTAGTGTGCATGTCAACGAGAAGACCCAGCTTCTGAGAACTGTTATAATGGCTTCCTGAGCCATTTTTTTCTCTTCCCCATTCATGTTAGAGTGTGAAAATACACACCTTGGCCTTGAATCTCACTCACCACAAATCCCTCTGTACAGAGGGTTTGTTTCTAAGTCTGGAACCTCAGCACAGAGCTGAGATGCTTCAGGAAGTCCTCTCCACCACCATCCAGCCCTCTCTCCCCAAAATGATTTCACCTTCTCATTGCCCTGTGGAGGGATGGTAGGACAGGAAGGAGAGAACCTGGGATCACACTGACAGGAAACGGACAAGAAAGGCTGCCAGGAGCCAGCTGCTCCAACCTCATCATCCCCAGTTGGTAGTCTCTTGGGAGCAATGGAGAACTGGAAAGCAGCAGAGTCTGGTAGAGCAGGAAGAGAGCCCAGAGGGAGAGTGTGCTCAGTGATGGTTAACAGGTAAAACAATTTCATGGAGATTCTTTGTTACAAGGAAAAACTGCTCAGTCTCAACTCCCAGAACTTGGACCTTGCCTGGTTTAGGAGGCCTATGTTTTCTTTTTCAGCTCCTCAAATCTCCGGGAAAGATCATCGAAGTCAATGTCCTCTGATGCTGAGGTGTTGGCACCAGCAGATGCAGTTGGGAGTGTGTCTGGCACAGACGGCAACTCTGGCAGCACAAAGTTGTCGTAGGTCTCTGTGGGCCTCGAAGCGGGCTTTGCAGGAGCCTCTGGCTTGGGCCCAGGACCTAATCAGAGTAAGGAGCACAGTGTTACACATACCAGAAAAACGGCTCAAAGCCCATCATGGCCTTTGGCAGGAAAAAATAAACTACTGAAGGAAACACTGCTTTTAAAAAAAATAATTCTAAAAGTCAATAAAAATTTTCAGGACAATTAACAGCTACATTTTCTAATTATAGTTGAATATATGTTTTATTTTCCTACAGTGAGAAAAAGTTTAAGGAGAAGTCAAAGTGTGGTGCATAGGGCTTAGGTACACAGGATTCATTTAAACGGACTGTCCCCTTTCACAAAGGTCTGCTCCCGTAATAAGGAATTCCAAGGAGTGGTACTAGAATTCTATTGGGAAGAGCAAAAGAATTTATAAGGAATGTTAACATCCATACTGTCTGATGTAATAGAATGTGATCTTGTTTCTAATCTTCCATTTTATACAAGTTAAAATCATCATGCTCTCTACCTACTATATGTTTCAGTTTCTATTGAAGTTCTAGAACAGGCAACCTAAACTGTAGTTGTAGAAAATAAGAACAGTGCTTGCCTCTAGAGTGGAACTAACTGGGAAGGAACACAAGGTAATTTTCTGGGGTGATGGAAATGTTCTCTTTACTAAGGTGGTGGTTACATGATGTATGTGTAGATACACCTAAAAAATGGTAATATACATTTCTATATTTTTTTTGTACATAAATTATACTTTTAAAAATTGGAGACGGTTTTATTGAGGTATGTTTCTCTGGGGAGAATGGATACATGTGTATGAATGGCTGGGTCCCTTCACTGTTCACCTGAAACGGTCACAACATTGTTAATTGGCTGCACCCCAATATAAAAGGTTTTAACTTTAAAAAAGTACCCCCCAACTCTGGGTTTCTGGAGTGCTGGTAGTAGTTTTTCAGTGAATGGCTACATGAACATGCTTTGTGAAAAATCACTAAGCCATTCACTCATGATATATGCCTCTTTCCCCCTCTTTAATGCCCAAATTTAAAAACTTTTTTGGTACTTCCAAGCACAGTGGCAGTTGAAGCAGCAGGAACATAAAGAACTTGAGGGTAAAAAATAAAAAAGAACTTGAGGGTGATGGACAACTAGAAAGTGACAATAATGATAACCATTAACAGGAAAAGGTAATTTGGGAGATTCCTTGAAGGCAGAATAGACCTTTTCTCTTTGGAAGTGGGAAATCCTTAGTTTTGTTTCCACCATACTGCATTTGGGGAGAGTGGGGCATGTGGGTAGAATCCCACAAGCATAAAAACAATCTGACGAAGGAAAGTGATGAGAAAACAGCAAACAACAGTACTGAGAAAACCTTCAAAGGATTTCTGACTCACACTCACCAACAATCTGTGTAGAAGACACATTCTTATCAGCATTAATGTCATCAACCTGAAACACAAGAGATCATTACCACAAGAGAAAGCAATGGCCTCACTGGTGAAGGTAATGGTATAGGCCCATGTGTGTGGCAAAAGCTAAGCTGCTCAGCAAAATCAACAAACCTGCTCCAAGAAACTGCCCCTCTGCCCCCCTGTACTCCTTTCCTGATCTCCTTCCCACCGGACAGATACTATGTTGAAGTCTTTAACTGCCAAGCAGAGGAAAAGAAAATTTTTACCACGTTGTTAACATCTCTCTCTAATCTGATACCTTCACCTTCCAGACAGTGAGAAAGCATTCTAAACCACCACATTCACCTCCAAGAACCAAGTCCTCAAATACTTACAAAGATCATCTACTTCCTTCCTAGGAATAGTTGTGGGCAAAGCGTCAATGCGTGCAAAGCCAAAACATAAAAATTCAGGCCCAATGTAAAAACCAAAGCAAAGGACACTAAGCAAGCTCAGGAACAGGGGAATCTCCCTAGATAAGGAAAGAAGGCTGGCAGGAAAGTCATCTAATTCTGAACCAAAGCCGTGACAACCATTTACAGTTCAAGGCATCATTAGCATATTACTGATACCAGCAAGTTTTAAGTATAAGACTAAAATAAAATTAATGCTATAGGCCAAAATTTACTAAACAAATATCTGGCTGTTATTCCTTTATAATGTGTTGAGAATTTATAAAACTGGTATTTTAATTATATTCTACCATCAAGACTATACCAGGTCAAAATGATTCTCAGCCTAGTTAAGTGCCCCACTAGAACTTTCTAGGATCTGCAGCTCCTTTCTGATTCCTGGGCTTTTAACTGCAGACAAAGCATTGCCACCAATGATGCTGCCGCCACCACCACGCCCCATTTCCAGGGTAATATTAAAAGCAACACAAAAATCCAAAGCATACAGCAATGCCAGTACTAGGAGTTGATCAAAACTTTGCCTTCCCTGTGGCCATTATTTTGCTCTCTCTTCCTGGGATTCACTCTCCTGCTGCTTATAAAAGGCTCAGGCACTTACAGATTCATACGATGGGGGAGTTGCTGGAATCTGAGGTGGATGAATATTGGGAAAGGCCTGATAAGTTCCCACTGGCAATCCATTGAAATCCGACTGCAAGAAAAGAAAGGCAACATAAGAGACACTGCCCCATCTGCAATTTTTGAAGTGTGTATATGGGAAGAGAGAAATAAATATGTGTGTATACAAATATTTTCTCAATGTGAATATATTCATATTGAATAATATATATTTAAGATAGGTGTTGAATATATTGAATAATATATATTTAAGATAGGTATTTAATATGTGTATTCAAGAGCCCCAAAAGAAAAAAGTGCCTAAAAGGACATGACAACATGTGATCAGGAAGATTCTAGATTTTTAAAGATCTGCAGCCAAAAGACTATCAAATTACTAATTGCTTTTATATTCACAAACGGCGATTACTATCCCTTTCTCTGGGGAGGTGGGGGATGCCACACTACATGTGGGATCGTAGTTCCCCAACCAGGAAATGAACCCACACCCCTGCAGTGGAAGCTGAGTCTTAACCACTGGACTACCAGGAAAGTCCCCAGACTTTCTTACTAGCAGTGACTTTCATCTTCGTGTTTACAATGGATATTTTTCTACTTGGTAATAAGTGATGATTATTCAATTTTGGAAAAAGCTACTAGTATTCCTACAAGTCCCAGAAAACCTACATGAAGTTTTTTCTAGCACCATCTCTCTAGATTTTCCTGCTTCATTACCTGTAGGTTAACGAAGACTTTCTCTAAATCCCAATGCTATTTTTTTCCACAGTATAATCAATAAATTATACCAAATGTTAAGGCTAAAATCTTCTAGATAACCTACAATTCCTGGGTGCATTCACAGAACCAGCTTGTCATCTACTACATTTTCTAGAGTTCACATCCACACTTATTCGTATGTATACTTACAGGTCCCTTTGGAAGCGGGTATGAGAAAGGAGTGTTTGGAGATGGCATGGGCATGGGCATAGGCATTGGCACTGTTCCGTCAGGTCCACCAACTGGTGCTGTGAAGCCGCCTCCACCTCCTCTTCCAGGGCCCCCTTTCTTCACATCATCTGTGAATCCCACATCAATAAGATCTGTCTCTACTCCAGGAGGAGCTTCTGCCTAAGAAAAAGAAAGAAACCCGTATCATCAGGCCCTGTCACAGGCTAGTTTCCCCAGGGAGCTCCGAGATGGAGATCAGCATGACTCAAGTTTATTGGAGAGATCTCTTGGGATAGAGAAACTGTGGGGATATGAAGGAAGCAGGCCTAAGCAAAGTAAGAAGTTGGGCTGCCATTCCTTCACAACAGAGGGCTTGGCTAATTCCCCCAAAGAGTTCTGGGACTTGGACGGGCCTACAGCACATGTTCCCAACTGGGGCAAAGGGGCAGTCTTTAATCCCCCCAAATAAATACAAGCTGCCCCCAGCAAAAACCCTGGGTAAGGAAGCTCTCTCTCAAGAGGGCCACTGCTGGAGGGACACTCAGCTGTGCGAGCCACCAGTCATCAAAGAGATGGGGGAATAAATGCTTCTGTCCTGAAGTGTGTCTGTAACTGGGGCGGGGGGAGGGTTGTCTGAGCAGCACACCAAAACATCTACTATCCCCCATCAACCTTAACCTCTGAATTACTGTTTCCATATTTGCCTTTCACTCTAAGCCTCTTTAGGACAGTGGCCTTGTTTATATCTTTTCTGTATTCTCAGCTTTCTGGGGCACAGGGCAGGCACCCAAAAAATGTTTCAAGATCTGTTCTGGGTCTTGGGGCTTTCCTTGCTACCCAGTTCCTTGAACTTCACTGAAAAGTAGCAATAATGCCATTTTATATTTGAATCAAAGTTTGTACCTTTTCAAAGTGCTTTTGGTCATTCATCTCTTCTGATCCTTAAACATACTGTGAGAGAGACGCAGGCTTATTTATTGCTACCCCAAAAGCACTAACTGGATAAAGACTTCAACTCCCACACACAAACTTGACTGCAAAGAATACGGTTCTTTTTCAAAGACAGTAATCTAGAAAGACTCATTTTCTGTTGTATTCTAAAGACTCTAAACTCACCATGACCACAGAGTCGGGCTCATAGGGCACATTGTAGTTCTTGGCAATTTCAATCAGGTATCTCTCCACTAGGATTTTGGGTGGGGCCTCCACACTCAGTTTGTGCATTAACTGTAAGTGAAAGATCCAGGGTTAACATGCATCTATATAAACCAGCCTAAGCCTATCCTATATCACTTTAAAACTTTGTTTCTCTCATTTTACAAGTCAATGGAGAGAAAAGAAGAGTTCCAACCAGCTATTCTTTTCTTCAGTCACAGAGCACAACATGCATCTATGTCTCACATTCTCTGGTTACTTACACCCAAAGACTGACACTGGCATTCCACATCTGAATTCACCAATCCTTCTCCCCACCTCACTTCTACCTCCATATATCACAAGTGGCACAAGGGACAGAATCAGGAATGATGCAGGATGACAGAGCTTCACAATCAGAGGTGTCAGGCAGCGTTAAGGAATTGACTGACTGCACTGCCAGACAGCCTTCTATCTATGAAATGTGCAATCTTAAATGAATGCTACATTACAATGATACCCACTAGAAACACTGCAGGCAGTAAAATAACCTGCCCCCATCCCACCCACTGGTCCATGTTTAACAAGTACATTCATTACCCTATCATTCACAGTTCCAATCTGGTTGGTCCGACATAACTTGCCATATTCCTTGCTATACTTGGCACAGAGTTGATCAGCAACCTACAGAGAAAAAGAACAGCAAATAAAAATGGAAACCACTCCTACAGGGGGCTTCAAGCTTCCTCCTATCAACAGCAAACACGCTTCTACTCAGGATTTCCAAAAGACTGCACCTGCAAAGCCTTAAAAGGTACATATTAATTCATTTAGTTATTTGTTTATTCATCCATCCACTGAACTGCACAGCAGAGACCAGAAATAGCTACTGGAACAGGAGAATTAAATGAAAGTCTTCTCCAAGAGAATGATACCTTGGGCTTCCTTCTCCCCCATGCTCTCAAAAATGCAGCTAGCTTATACCTTCCATGTATAAGATAGGAAAATTTCTCTCTGAGGAATACGACCAACCCAAGGAAAGGAAAACTAGCTCCTGACAGTCTGGAGGCCCTTGAGAAATGGTTTAAGTTATCCAACAATGAATTGGTGCTGGAAGTATCATGCTCCCTGATTTCAAGCTATGCTAAAAAGCATAGTCATCAAAACACTATGTACTGGCACGCACACACACATAAACAAAGAAAACAAACAGATCAATGGAACAGAATGGAGAATTCAAGAATGAACCCATAGTTACATGGGCAATTCATTTACAACAAAGGAGGCAAGAACAGGAAAAAGATAACCTTTTCAATAAATGATATTGGGAAAACTGCACTGCTCTCTCAACCCATATACAAATGAATTCGAAATGGATTAAAGACTTAAATGTAAGATGTGACACCATAAAACTTCTAGGAAAAAATATGGCAGTACACTCTCCTGACACTGGTCTTAGAAATATTCTTTTGGGTATGTCTCAGGCACAAGAAATAAAAGCAACAATATACAAATGATACTATATCCTACTAAAAAAGTTCTGTACAGTGAAAGAAACTATCAACAAAATAAAAAGGCTATATCTACTGGTGGGAGAAGGTATTCACAAACAATGTATCTGATAAGGGGTCATTATCCAAAATATACAAAGAACTCAATACAACTCAGCACCAAAAAAACAATCCAATTAGAAAACTGGCAGGTAGACATTTTTCCAAAGACACCTACAGATGGCCAACAGGCACATGAAAAGATGCTCAAAATCATTAATCAAGGAAATGCAAATCAAAACCACAATGAGATATCCCTCACACCTGTCAGAAAGGCTATCATTAAAAAAAACACCAATTAAGTGTTGGTGGTGATATGGAGAAAAAGGAACACTCATATACTGTTGGTGGGAATGTAAATTGGTGTAGCCACTATGGAGATCAGTATGGGGATTCCTCAAAAGATTAAAAACAACTACTATCTGATCCAGTAATTCTACTCCTGGGTATTTATCCAAAGTAAATGAAAACACTAATTAGAAAAGACATATGCACACCTATTCTCACTGCAGCATTATTTACACCAGCCAAGATATGAAATCAACCCAAGTGACCATCAATAGATGAATAAAGATGCGGTACACATATGCAATGGAATATTACTCACCGATTAAAAAAAAATGAAATCTTGCAATTCGCAACAACATGGATGGACCCGTAGGGTATTTATTATGCTAAGTGAAATAAGTCAGAGAAATACAGTATAATGTGATCTTACTTGTAAGTGGAATTCTAAAAAACAAAACAAACGAACAAACAAAACAGAAACAGTTACAGATAAGGTGGTTACAAGAGGGGAGCAGGAAGAGGAAATAGAGGGATTTGAGATACAAAGTTCCATTTGCAAAACAAATGAGTCATGAGCAGGAAATGTACAGCTTGGGGAATATAGTCAATAACTACTCTGTTTGTATGGTGACATATCGTAAATGGAATTATCATGATCATTTTGAAATGTACAGAAAAATCACTAAATTGTGTAACAGGAACAACATAGTGCTGTAGGTCAATTACACTTAAAAAAGAAACACACAAACATGCAACAAACTCATAAAGAAAGAGATCAGATTTGTGGTTAGAGAATTGATGAAGGCAGTCAACTACAAACTTCCAGTTGTAAGTAAGAAGGCCAACAAACACATGAAAAGATGCTCAATATCACTAATTATTAAAGAAATGCAAATGAAAACTACAATAAGGTATCACCTTACCATGGTCAGAATAGCCATCATCCAAAAAAAAAAAAAAATCCACAAACAATAAATGTTGGAGAAGGTGTGGAGAAAAGGGAACCCTCCTATACTGCTGGTGGCAGTGTGAATACATACAACTACTATGGAAAACAGTATGGGGAGTCCTTAAAAAACTAAAACAGAACTAACTACCCTTTGACCCAGCAATCCCACTACTGGACATAAACCCAGAGGAAACCATAATTCAAAAAGATACATGTACCCAATGTTCACAGCAGTATATTTAAAATAGCTAGGACATGGAAGCAACCTAAATGTCCATGAATTTTGGAATGGATATTGGTATACAGATACGATGGAATATTATTCAGCCGTAAAAAGAAACGAAGTTGAGTCATTTGTAGAGACGTGGATGAACCTAGAGTGTCATAAACAATGAATAAAGTCAGAAAGAGAAAAACAAATATCATATATTAATCACATATGTAGAATCTAGAAAAATGGTATAGATGATCTTATTTGCAAAGCAGAAACAGAGACACAGAGGTAGAGAACAAGTATATGGCTACCAAGGAGGAAAGGGCAGGGCATGGGAGGAATTGGGAGACTGGGATTGATACTCTATACAAAACAAATAACTATTGGGAACGTACTGTATAGCACAGGGAACTCTACTTAATGCACTGTGGTGACCTGAATAGGAAGGAAGTCCAAAAGGGGGGGCAGGGGGCAGGATGTATGTAGACACATGGCTGACTCATTTTGCTGTATAGTAGAAACAAACAACACTGTAAAGCAACTATACTCCAATAAAAATTAATTTTAAAATCATAAATAAGGACTACAGATGCAATGTACAACATGATAAATATAACTAACACTGCTGTATGTTATACATGAAATTGTTGAGAGTAAACTGTAAAGAGTTCACTTCAAAAAACTAACTTCTTTTCTATTTCTTTAATTTTGCATCTACGCTTCAAAAGTACATGAACTGAGAACTTCCAGATATATAAGCTGAATTTAGAAAAGGCAGAGGAACCAGAAATCAAACTGCCAACATCTGCTGGATCATAGAAAAAGCAAGAGAATTCCAGAGACACATCTACTTCTGCTTCACTGACTACACCCAAGCTTTTGACTGTGTGGATCACAACAAACTAGAAAATTCGTAAAGAGATGGGAGTATCAAACCATCTTACCTGCCTCCTGAGAAACCCATATGCAAGTCAATAAGCAACCATTAGAACCAGACACGGAACAATGTTCAAAATTGGGAAAGGAGTACGTCAAGTGTGTATATTGTCACCCTGCTTATTTAACTGATAAGCAGAGTGTATCATGCAAAATGCCCGGATGGACGAGATGCTTGATCCTTGGAAGAAAAGCTATGACAAACCTAGACAGCGTATTAAAAAGCAGAGATACCACTTTGCCGACAAAGGTCTATACAGTCAAAGCTATGGTTTTTCCAGTAGTCATGTACGGATGTGACAGCTGGACCATAAAGAAGGCTGAGCACGAAAAAATTGATGCTTTTGGACTGTGGTACTGGAGAAGACTCTTGAGATTCCCTGGGACAGTAAGGAGATCAAACCAGTCAATCCTAAAGGAAATCAGTCCTGAGTATTCATTGGAAAGACTGATGCTGAAGCTTAAGCTCCAGTACTTTGGCCACCCGATGCAAAGAACCAATTCACTGGAAAAGACCCCGATGCTGGGAATGACTGAAGACAGAAGAAGGGGGTGACAGAGGATGAGATGGTTGGATGGCTCAATACTCAACCAACTCAATAGACATGAGTTTCAGCAAACTCCAGGAGATAGTGAAGGACAGGGAAGCCTGGCGTGCTGCAGTCCTCTGGGTCACAGAGTCAGACACGACTAACATCTAAACAATATGAGATGATGGATGTTTACCAAAATTATTGTGATAATCATTTCATGATATAAGTCAAATCATTATGCTGTACACCTTAAATTTATACAGTGCTGTATTTTCAATTATATCCCATTAAAACTGGAAGAAAAAAAAAGGGAGACAAAAAAAATTGGCATCTGGCATTAAGACCCACCTAAGCGCATAAGAGGTTCCAATCCATTTTCAGTACCTCAGTCTTTAATAAATAGCCAAGGGCCAAGCCACCAAACCTTTCAGAAAAGCCTCTACTATAAAAACAGTTTAAATCTATGAAACAGAAGTAAACATTAGAGAAACAAGAAAAGCTTACAAAGGACTATAATATTCCTAGAGTTAGAAGACAGTGAAGCCATGAAACAACAACAACCAAAAAAATAGACTATTTAAAAAATAGATACTCAGAGACATAAAAAGAGCTCTTAAAAAAATAAAAATATACAGAGGACAAGGAAATTTTATGATAGGTGGGAGATGAGACTGAGACAGTATCCAAGTGAATAACTGGCAAAGACGGAGAAGACAGGAAAGACCGCAGCTGGACTGCATTTGTGCCTGAGCAGTCAGTACCACACCCATGTTGCTGCAGTAAGTTTTCAGTTAATGCCTGTCTCTTCCCCCAGACTCTAAGCTACAGGAGTAAGACTGGTGTCACAGTTTACTCACCAATCCACAACACTGACTCAATAAATACTTCTGGAACAAATGAATGAAACAAAGCATCTGTTCCCTTAATATTACTGTAACTCTACTGATTTACATTTGTTTAAAAACATACTTAAATGACATTATAATAAAAGTAATTTAAGACAAAACATGGGTTATATGTAACTTTGCCCCTTAGAAAAACTATTCAAGTTTAGAAAACACTGTTCTACTCTATGAACAGTTCCATTCTATGAACAATTTCACAAAGCCTTTTTCAAAGGCAGCATGAGAAGGGTACAAAATAACCTGGTCAAGTAAGCAGACGTTGACATATATAAACCAACCTTTCTAACAACAGGAAAAACTACACGCATCACTGAAACTGGTTGTACTCACAATTTTCAGCTCTGCCACTTCTGACTGGAGTCGAGGAGCAGCCCAAATCAATGTAGACACAGATTCAGCCAGACCAGAATCTAACTCCCTATTAAGGTGGGGGGGGGGGGGGGGGGGCGGAAATCAGTAAAATTTAATATTCTTTCAAACAAACAAAACCCCTTCATCTGTATCATACACTTGATAGCTTCCTCTAAGGCAATTTCACAAATCTCACTGAAAGTGAAAAGTGAAAGTGAAGTTCTCAGTCATGTCCAACTCTTTGCAACCCCATGGACTTATAGCCTACAAGGCTTCTCCATCCATAGGATTTTCCAGGCAAGAATACTGGAGTGGGTTGCCATTTATTTCCTTCTCCAGATCTTCCCGACCCAGGGATTGAACCCGGGTCTCCCGCATTGTAGGCAGATGCTTTACCGTCTGAGCCACAAATCTCACTGGAACCTCACAATAACTGTAGGCTTATAGCCATTTCTGTCATCCAATTTTGGGGGAAAATCTCAAACCAAGAAACCAGCCCAAGGTCACAAGAGTCAGCAAATGGTTGAGCCAAGGCTCAAACTCAAGCCTCTTGATTTCAGATTGCACATTTTCAACAGCTGTCTACACTGAGGTCAGGCCTTCAAGTGAATAGTAAGAAAAATGTCGTTGGGTACATGAAGTGATAGTCCCCGAGTGCTAGCTCCCCACACACAGGAAGAGGCCAGTATCACTCCTTTCTCAAATTCCAGAGGTGATGTGATTTAATCTTCAAATCAAAATACCTTACTTCATCATAGTTCTACAAAATGAAAAAGATCTAGAGGTCTACTGAGTAACATTACGCCTACAGTTAAACAGTACTGTACTGAGTGCTCAAAAATGTTTTAAGAACTGACTTCCCTGGTGGTCCAGTGGTTGAGAATCTACCTGCCAATGCAGGGGACACAGGTTTGATCCCTGGTCCCGGAATATTTCACAGGCCACGGAACAACCAAGCCCGTGTGCCACAGCTACTAAGCACACGAGCTCTAGAGGCCATGCTCTGCAACAAGAGAAGCCACCACAAAGAGAAGCCGGAGCACTGCAACTAGAGAGCAGCCCTCACTTGCCACAACTAGACAAAGCCCATGCATAGCAACAAAGACCCAGAGCAGCCAAAAATAAATTTTTTTATAAAAAAAATTTTTTAAACTGTTTAAGGCAGATCTTATGTTAAGTGTTCTTATCAAAAAAAGGGATATAAGGAAGTTTTTGGAGATGACGACTGCTTTTTTAACATATGATGAAGTGTATAGGTATATATATGCCTATGCCCAAATTCATCAAATTGTACACCTGCACACACTAAATACGTGAAATTTCTTCCGAAATCAACTACACCTCAATGAAGGGAAAAAAAGGACAAAACAGCTTACTTCATAGACTGGATGAGGCCAAATCGAGCCAGCAGCAGGTCACAGTACAGTTCCAGGATCTCCATGGCCTCCACAAGGTAGTCTTCTCGAATGATGTGCTCCACTCGGATTCGAGCTCGTTCATCCTTCCCAGCAGCCAGGTAGTCCGCAATCTCTTTCCTTGCTTTCTGGGCCAATTCCGCTAAAGCACAAATCCCACTCCAGTCACACAGCTGTAGTACATGGGCCCTGGCCTGCAGGCAGACATCCACCCCAAAAGAGAAAAGTCGGTGTTTCTACTATATCCTAGCTCACCCTTCCTTAGCAAACGTAGTCTCATCTATTCTAGAATTTGCTACCTTGTCTAAGTGAGAACAGTGTTTGTGTAGTCATTTTATCTATTCCATAGAAAAGAGTATGTCCCTTTCCCTGTTACAAAGTGATTCAGTCTAACTAGTCACGAAAGACAGCAGAAATGTATCTAAAACTTAGAGGATATAGGGTCCCTAAGACTTCAGACTGCTAGCCTGAAAGAGCTAATAATAGGGTGCTAGGAATCAACGATGTATTCTGGGGAAAAAAAAAAAATGGAAGGCAAACACGCACTACTCACTTTTTTTTTTCTCCAACAGTTTAAGACGGTTTATGACTAATCTCAAATTGACTCGTAAACGCTCAGCTTTAAATCCAGAGCCCAGCATGCTGTGTTGTTCCTCCTGGGAAAAGATAAGAAGCACAATGACTTTCAAGTCAAAATTAGTTCAGGAATTAAGACAAGTAAGATAGTGAATTATTTCACATTATAAACCAGAATAATTTTTAAATTCAGATAAATAACATGATGTGACTCACATTTTTTAAAGGTCATTTGGCTGTAGTGTGGAGAACTGATTGGGGTAGGATAATAATGGAAGTAAGAGGACCAAGGACAAGGCTATTAGAGCAGTCCAAACAAAAGATGAAAACAGCTTAGGATGGGACAGTCAGCAGTAATGGCAGAAGTGATTGCATTGAGATCTATTTTGAACACAGAGATGAAAGAACTTGATGATGGATGAAATGAGTATCTATATCTATGTACTGGCATAGGAGTACGGTGATGAAAACAGAAGCAGGAAGGCCTCCTACTTCTCCCATAAAACACAAAGGTAGTGATAAGAAGAGATTATCAAATTTATACCTAAATTCAAAAATATTACCACCTTAAGTCCTCATCAAATCCTCCTACTAAGTCTCAACCTTTAGAAAAAGCTACAGCCCAAGATAACAGAAATATCATTAATATCTACTCACAAAGAAATATACAAAGGGGTAAAAAGCTAAAAAAAAAAAACTTTATTAATATAAAATTCAACAACAAGGATCCTACTGTATAGCACAAAGAACTAAATTCAATGTCCTATGATAAACCATAATGGAAAAGAATTTTAAAAAGAAAGTGTATATATGTACAAGAATCACATTGCTGTACAGCACAAATTGACACTGTAAATCAACTATACTTCAGTTAAAACTAAGAACAAAAACCAAAATAAAATAAATTCGACAACAGAAGGCTATTATTTACCAAGACTTTTGCTGAAGAGCAGAGTTACCGTCAACAAAACCACCCCTGTGGCATCCACAAGACTTTAGGGTGTAGCACTGTGCACTGACCACTGTGCATTCTGTGTGAACACAGCACTATTTATTCCATTAATTGTAAACATGAACTTCAAAACGTAACATCCAAACAAAAAGTGAAAAGCGAAAGTGTTAAGTCACTCAGTCCAGACCAATTCTGTGACCCTTTTGACTGTACCCCGCCAGGCTACTCAATCCATGGGATTCTCCAGACAAGAATACTGGAGTCGGTTGCCATGCCCTACACTAGAGCATCTTCCCGACCTAGGAATCGAACCCGCATCTCCTGTGTCTGCTGCATTGGCAGGCAGGTTCTTTACCCACTGACCCATCAGTGAATCCCAACATCCAAACAAAAGCTAGGTCTAACACAGTAGAAGGGGTGCAATCACAATAAAATCAAATCCCATACCCACCAGGTGTGTGACCCACAGACTGCAGAACAATAATACCAAAGAAGTTCTGAGCCCCATTTCAGGATTCCCAGCCTGGAGAATCCCCAGGGAATCTGGCGTTGCGGGCCAGTGCGATTTGATTATAGGACTTCCAGAGGACTGGGGGAAACAGAGACTCCAGTCTTGGAGGGCACAAACAGAATTTTGCACACAGCAAGACCCAGAAGAGAGGAGCAGTGACCACACAGGAGACTGAACCAAAACTTAACTACTAGTGGAGGAGGGCCTCCTGTGGAGGTGTGGGTCAGCAGGGGCTGACCACAGGGATAGGAGCATGGGAAGGTCCCCCTTGGTGTAAACCCTCTTATAGCTAGAGAGACAGGAATAATAGACCACTTTACCTGCCTCCTGAGAAACCTGTATCCAGGTCAAGAAGTAACAGTTAGAATCGGACATGGAACAACGGACTGATTCCAAACTGGGAAAGGAGTACATCAAGGCTGTATATTGTCACCGTGCGTATTTAACTTATATGCAGAGTACATCATACGAAATACTAGGAGAAACATCAATAACCTCAGAGATGCAGATGACACCACCCTTATGGCAGAAAGCGAAGAGGAATTAAAGAGCCTCCTGATGAAGGTCAAAGAGGAGAGTGAAAAAGCTGGCTTAAAACTCAACATTCAAAAAACAAAGATCATGGCATCCGGTCCCATCACTTCATGGCAAAAAGATGGGGAAACAATGGAAACAGTGACAGACTATTTCTCTATTTTCTTGGGCTCCAAAATCACTGCAGACAGTGACTGCAGCCATGAAATTAAAAGACACTTGCTCCTTGGAAGAAAAGCTATGACAAAGCTAGACAGCCTATTAAAAAGTACAGACATTACTTTGCCAACAAAGATCCGTCTAGTCAAAGCTAGAGTTGGACTATAAAGAAAGCTGAGTGTCAAAGAATTGATGCTCTGCAACTGTGGTGTTGAAGAAGACTCTTGAGAGTCCTCTGGACAGCAAGAACATCAAACCAGTCAATCCTAAAGGAAATTAGTCCTGAATATTCACTGGAAGGACTGATGCTGAAACTGAAGCTCCAATACTTTGGTCACCTGATGTGAAGGGCCCACTCCTTGGACCCTGATGCTGGTAAAGATTGAAGGCCAAAGGCGATGACAGAGGATGAGATGGTTGGATGGCATCACTGACTCAATGCACTTGAGTCTGCACAAGCTCTGGGAGACGGTGAAGGACAGGGAAGCCTGGCATGACGCAGTCCATGGAGTCACAAAGAGTTGGACAACAACGACTGAACAACAAGAGAACCCATTGACCCACAAGCCAGACAACTACAAGGAAGGGAAGGAACCCTACCCATCAGCAGATAACTGGATTAAAGCTTTATTGAGCAAGACCTACTTTTTCCCATTGCCAGTCCCTTCCTCTTAGCCTCATCAATCAGAGGGCAGACAGAAGAAGCAAGAATAAGCACAGTCTCACAGTAGGTAAAACAAAAACCATATTACAGAATGTTAATCACGATGAAAAAGCAGAAAGGTATGTCCCAGATGAAGGGACAAGATAAAATCCCAGAAAAACCACTAAATGAAGTGGCACCCTTCCAGAAAAATAATTCAGAATAATGATAGTGAAGATGATCCAGGATTTCGGGAAAAGAACAGAGGCAAAGACTGAGAAGATGTAAGAAATGTTTATCAAAGACCTACAAGAACTAAAGAACAAACAGATGAATAATACACTAGAAGGAATCAATAGCAGAATAACTGAGTCAGAAGAATGAATAAATGACCTGGAGGACAGAATGATGGAAATCACTGCCATAGAAAAATACAGAAAAAAGAATAAAAGGAAACGAAGACAGCCTAAGAGGCCTCTGGGACAACACTAAACACACCAGCATTCGCATTAAACGGGTCCCAGAAGGAGACAAGAGGGAGAAAAGGACCTGAGACAATATTAGAAGAGATAACAGCTGAAAACTTCCCTAATATTGCAAAGGAAATAGTCAATCAAGTCCAGGAAACACACAGAGTCCCAGAAAGGATAAACCTAACGAACACACCAAGACACAGAGTATTCAAACTGACAAAAATTAAAGACAGAGATAAAATATTAAAAGCAACAAGGGAAAAATGACAAATAACATATACAGGAACTCGCATCAGGCTATCAAGTTGACTTCTCAACAAACTCTACAAACCAGAGGGAACTGGGTGATATATTTAAAGTGATGAAAGGGAAGAACCTACAACCAAGAATACTCTACCCAGCAAGTCTCTCCATATTTGATGGAGAAATCAAAAGCTTTCCAGACAAGCAAAAGTTAAGAGAATCCAGCACCACTAGCTTTACAACAAATGTTAAAGGAACTTCTCTAGGCAGGAAACACAAGAGAATGAAAAGAGCTACAGAAAATAAACCTAAAACAATTAAGAACTAAGACCATGCATATTGATAACCACTTTAAATGTAGATAATCACCTTAAATGTAAATGGGTTAAATGCACCAACCAAAAGATAGAGGCTGGCTGGGTGAATGAAAACATGTGCATGTATGCACTTCCACTTACCACATACATCACTCTGCCTGATCCCCCCACCCAAATTGTATGTAATTATTTTATACTGTAGAGTTAATCATGTTTCCATTATGGCTTGCAACTGTAATTATCCTTTTTTTTTGGGGGGGGGGGTCTGGCTATTGATTGTGAAAACTGATAAACATCTTTTACTATTGTGATTATGTAACTATTACTCACTTAATACTATTTTATCATGATTGGTCAACAGAAAAATAATACAACTATATCACCAAAGTGAAAGTGAAGTCACTCAGTCGTGTCTGACTCTTTGCAAGCCCATGGACTGTAGCCCACCAGGCTCCTCTGTCCATGGGATTCTCCAGGCAAGAATACTGGAGTGGGTTGCCATTTCCTTCTCCAGGGGATCTTCCTGACCCAGGAATCGAACCCAGGTCTCTGCATTGTAGGCAGACGCTTTGCCATCTGAGCCACCAGGGAAGTCATATCACCAAAACTAGGATCTAACAGAAAAATCTGTAATCACTTTTTAAAATCCAGATGCGTACCAGAATTATCTTGAAATTTTTGAAAAATACACAAATGCTCAGATATTGCTTTTTTCCTTCAGAGCTCCAGGTATGTCTCTAATGAGCAGTCATGTTTTAAAACAACTGGTATATGATTATCTTTTACTTTTAGCTAGTTTGTTTCACTTTTTCTACTTCATATTCAGTGCTTCCATTTCATTTAGTTTATGTTCTCCAATAACTCCATCTCTTTTTTTTTTTTTTTTTTTTCTCAAGGCTTTATCAAGTGAAGCTTGGTAAGAAATGTATACCAAAGACCTACAAGCACTAAACAACAGAAATGAATAGAAAAGCTTTTGTATACCTATACATGTGTATAATATATATATACTAGAATAGTTATTAATTTTGCCTAACTAAAAATTATGACGTTCTGATTCCCCCTGTTTTAGTATGAATAGAATGCTAGATTTCTAATTTAAAAAGTTATGCTATGTGACAAGCAACAAAGGTTTACTGTACAGCATAAGGAACTAGTCAGTATCTTATAAAAACCTATGATGGAAAACAATTTCAAAAATAATATGCGTGTATTTGTATAACCAAATCACCTTGCTGTGTACCTGAAACATTGTAACAACTATACTTCAATAAAATATACATCTTTAAAGATGGGGGGGGGGGGGAGCTAGGTCTAACAAAGTAACCAAAGGACAGACAAACCAAAAAAGATACCCAATGTAAGGAGGAACATTAGGAATAGTATGTCTGCCTGTGTATAAACCAATAACCACTATCTTCTTTTTGTGAAACTGCCCTTCAGAATCCTTCATCCTTCATTTAATAATTAATCCAAGCTCCAGTTTACAATGGTAAATATCTGGGATGCATTATACTAAATTATGTTCAATCCATTTAACAAATATTGCTGATTATGACAGACAATGGCTAGATGCTGGAGATTAAAAAAAGAAAAAGGCACAGTCCTTGTGATCAGAGAAACTTACATTCTACTTGAAAAAACAGCTAAGAAAATCTGGCAACTACAATACTATTTGCTAAGAACCATACCTCTAGACGAGGTGTCAACTGAAAATTATTTTGCCCACAGTCATTTGGCAATGACTGAAGACTTTTGGGTTGTTATGACTGGAGAAGATGCTACTAGCATATATAGTAGGCATCCAGAGATGCTAACATCCTACAATGAATAGGATCATGCCTCTGCCCCAAACAAAAAAATATCTAGCCCAAAATGTCAAGTGTCAAGATTAGAAACCTACTTTACTGAAAAGACATGTAATCTACCCAGGGATGTTACAGAATTCTTTCTAAGGGAAGGAAGGAAAAGCCCAAGCCAAGTCCTGAAGGACAAACAAAATTCATAAAGTAAAAACATGGTGTGACTATCTTGTGCAGAGGGAGTGATGCATCTAAAATCCAGGTACCAGAGAGAACAAGAAGTTTTATGAGAAACACAAGTTCAACACAGTTGAAGTATGACATTAATTACATTTTATGCCACCTGTCTCATAATCCTAAACTGAAAACGTCAATTCAAAAATCAGAAGATGTCAGCTGCTACAGTAGGTTCTGTGCTGCCTAGATCCATACGGTATCCTTGTTCTGAAGGCATTCATAACCAGAGATAGATGGGAAGCAGAAAGACAGGCAGAAAAAAGAGCAACTAGGGCTGTCATTTACTCTACCAGGCACTTGCCCAAGATCAGCCAGCAACTAAGTGGTAAGAGTTCAGAATAAAATCTAAGTGCATCTAAATTATCAATCATGATAGGGATAGACGATAGTTATACAAGTAGTTGTAGAAGTCCCAGCTCAGTTCAGTCGCTCAGTCGTGTCCAACTCTTTGTGACCCCGTGAATCGCAGCACGCCAGGCCTCCCTGTCCCTCACCAACTCCCGGAGTTTACTCAAACTCATGTCCATCGAGTCGGTGATGCCATTCAGCCATCTCATCCTCTGTCGTCCCCTTCTCCTCCTGCCCCCAATCCCTCCCAGCATCAAGGTCTTTTCCAATGAGTCGACTCTTCGCATCAGGTGGCCAAAGTATTGGAGTTTCAGTCCTTCCAGTGAACACCCAGGACTGATCTCCTTTAAGATGGACTGGTTGGATCTCCTTGCAGTCCAAGGGACTCTCAAGAGTCTTCTCCAACACCACAGTTCAAAAGCATCAATTCTTCGGCGCTTTCTTCACAGTCCAACTCTCACATCCATACATGACCACTGGAAAAACCATAGCCTTGACTAGACGGACCTTTGTTGGCAAAATAATGTCTCTGCTTTTTAATACGCTATCTAGGTTGGTCCTAACTTTCCTTCCAAGGAGTAAGCGTCTTTTAATTTCATGGCTGCAATCACCATCTGCAGTGATTTTGGAGCCCAAGAAAATAAAGTCTGACACTGTTTCCCCATCTATTTCCCATGAAGTGATGGGACCAGATACCATGATCTTAGCTTTCTGAATGTTGAGCTTCAAGCCAACTTTTTCAGTCTCCTCTTTCACTTTCATCAAGAGGTTTTTTAGTTCCTCTTCACTTTCTGCCATAAGGGTGGTGTCATCTGCATATCTGAGGTTGTTGATATTTCTCCCCGAAATCCTGATTCTAGCTTGTGCTTCTTCCAGCCCAGTGTTTCTCATGAAGTCACAGCAGGGGACTATAAATAGAGAAGGAAACCTAGGAAACTCTAGGAGGCCACTGTAAGTTAAAGAAAGCTATTGGAGCAGTGTTCAATGAAACAGGCTTGTTTAATTATAAAACTATAAACAAAACCACAAGATATGCCCCAGGCCATTGTTGTTCAGTTGTTCAGAGTCATGTCTGACTGTTTGTGACCCCATGGACTGCAGCACGCCAGGCTTCCCTGTCCTTCACCAACTCCAGGAGCTTTCTCAAACTCACGTCCATTGAGTTGGTGACGCCATCCGGCCATCTCATCCTCTGTCATCCTCTTCCCCTCCTGCCTTCAACCTTTCCCAGTATCAGGGTCTCTTCTAATGAGCCAGCTCTTTGCATCAGGTGGCCAAAGTATTGGAGCTGCAGCATCAGTCCTTCCAATGAATATTCAGGGTTGATTGCTTTTGGGACTGACTGATTTGCTCACCCTCCTGTCCAAGGGACTCTCAAGAGCCTTCTCCAACACCACAGTTTGAAAGCATCAACTCTTCGGTGAAGACGACAACATCAGAAGTAGACAGCTGATCCAAGATCTGGATCTGATTCGTATGGTTGTTCATAACGTTTTCTTCCTGGTTTTTTGGACTTTTACACATGAATCAAATGTTTTTCTATCATGGGCATGATCTGAAGCAAATTTTATAAATCAATCATATTGTTGGGTTGTGGTCAATTACCTGCATCCAGTACCTCTAGTTTACTTTGGTGGGTTTCTCCCTCCAAGGCTCTGATTGGCTGGCTCTTACAAAGTTTATTTTAGAAGAAAGGAATTATAGCTCTCTCTGGGCTACTACTGATAATCATTAGGTAAGACCAACTCATTTTGCCAAACAAACATACTTATTCCGACCCTGGCCATAAATATGAATTTTCCCTTAAGGTTACTCAAGCTCAACAAGAGCAACAGGCTAAATCCTAGTTTAAAAAGATAAAGTAAACTCTAAACTATTAAGAGGGATGCTTCCTCAGTTATGGGATGGGTTTATCTGGCTAATACCAGGCTATGATCGTTTATCCTAAAGGCCACCCTTATGCTGAAACCAATTAAATCATACCAAAGATAATCAACCTAATAGCACTAGAAAATTAGGCTGGGTGTCTTACGAAAACTGCCAATGTACCATTTCTCGTAAAAGACAGTGAGTGATATGCAACAGATTGCATCAGAAGACCAGAAATACACTGGCTGGCACTTAACAGAACTAAATGGCTTTGTGGATCCAATCTATGACCCTGGCTTCTACCAGACTGTCTAGGAAAGTGTACTTCAGGACTCCCTTGGGTTCAAGGCCACTTATGTACAAACTTAGATATGACTCCAGCAAATTTACCATCAATACAAACTTGATGGACCAAGAGATCACTATTTCACTGGTATAATCACTTAGCAGCTATTTTTGCACCTTCCATAGGACTGGAAAATGTTATTTCTCACATTGAAGCCTTACCAAAATTCAAACAAAGGCATTAAATGATTAATGCAACCAGGCTATTAGCCCACGAAACTCTGAGGTCTCTGCGATAAGAAAAGCTGTCTTACAAAATCGTATGGCCCTTAATATCCTTACGGCGGAAACAGTCAGACGTTATTTTCTTGGGCTCCAAAATCACTGCAGATGGTGATTGCAGCCATGAAATTAAAAGACGCTTACTCCTTGGAAGGAAAGTTAGGACCAACCTAGACAGCATATTAAAAAGCAGAGACATTACTTTGCCAACAAAGGTCCGTCTAGTCAAGGCTATGGTTTTTCCAGTGGTCATGTATGGATGTGAGAGTTGGACTGTGAAGAAAGCGCCGAAGAATTGATGCTTTTGAACTGTGGTGTTGGAGAAGACTCTTGAGAGTCCCTTGGACTGCAAGGAGATCCAACCAGTCCATCTTAAAGGAGATCAGTCCTGGGTGTTCACTGGAAGGACTGAAACTCCAATACTTTGGCCACCTGATGCGAAGAGTCGACTCATTGGAAAAGACCTTGATGCTGGGAGGGATTGGGGGCAGGAGGAGAAGGGGACGACAGAGGATGAGATGGCTGAATGGCATCACCGACTCGATGGACATGAGTTTGAGTAAACTCCGGGAGTTGGTGAGGGACAGGGAGGCCTGGCGTGCTGCGATTCACGGGGTCACAAAGAGTTGGACACGACTGAGCGACTGAACTGATCCTTACAGCATCTCAAGGGGGCACCTGTGCTATAATTCAAACTGAATGCTGTGTTTGTATACTAGATGAATCCTCTAATGGGTGCTGTTTCAGGAAGATGATTTGGTTCTGAAAGCTCACGGCTTAAATCCCTATCTGAAATTTTAACCATGTTCAGTTCAGTAGCTCATCCAACCATCTCACCCTCTGTCATCCCCTTCTCCTCCCGCCTTCAATCTTTCCCAGCAATAGGATCTTTTCAAATGAGTCAGCTCTTCACATCAGGTGGCCAAAGTACTGGAGTTTCAGCTTCAGCATCAGTCCTTCCAATGAATATTCAGGACTGATTTCCTTTAGGATGGACTGGTTGGATCTCCTTGTGGTCCAAAGGACTCTCAAGAGTCTTCTCCAACACCACAGTTCAAAAGCATCAATTCTTCAGCACTCAGCTTTCTTTATAGTCCAACTCTCACATCCACACATAACTACTGGAAAAATCATAGCTTTGATTAGATGGACCTTTGTTGGCAAAGTAATGTCTCTGCTTTTTAATATGCTGTCTAGGTTGGTCATAGCTTTTCCTCCAAGGAGTAAGTGTCTTTTAATTTCATGGCTGCAATCACCATCTGCAGTGATTTTGGAGCCCCCCAAAATAAAGTCTCTCACTGTTTTCATTGTTTTCCCACCTATTTCCCATGAAGTGATGGGACCAGATGCCATGATTTTAGTTTTCTGAATGTTGAGCTTTTAGCCAACTTTTTCACTCTCCTCTTTCACTTTCATCAAGAGGCTCCTTAGTTCTGCCTCACTTTCTGCCACAAGGGTGGTGTCATCTGCATATGTGAGGTTACTGATATCTCTCCCAGCAATCTTGATTCCAGCTTGTGCTTCATCCAGCCCAGCGTTTCTCATGATGTACTCTGCATATAAGTTAAATAAGCAGAGTGACAATGCACACCCTTGACATACTCCTTTCCCGATGTGGACCCAGTCTGTTCTTCCATGTCCAGTTCTAACTGTTTTTCCTGACCTGCATACAGGTTTCTCAAGAGGCAGGTCAGGCGGTCTAGTATTACCATCTCTTTCAGAATTTTCCAGAGTTTGTTGTGGTCCACACAGTCAAAGGCTTTGGCACAGTCAATAAAGCAGAAGTAGATGTTTTTCTGGAACTCTCTTCATTTTTCAATGATCCAACGGATGCTGGCAATTTGATCTCTGGTTCCTCTGCCTTTTCTAAATCCAGCTTGAACATCTGGAAGTTCACGGTTCATGTACTACTGAAGCCTGGCCTGGACAATCTTGAGCATTACTTTAGTAGCGTGTGAGATGAGTGCAACTGTGTGGCAGTTTTGAGTTTCTTTGTTTGGCACTGCTTTTCTTTGGGACTGGAATGAAAACTGACCTTTTCCAGTCCTGTGGCCACTGCTGGGTTTTCCAAATTTGCTGACATATCAAGTGCAGCATTTTCACAGCATCATCTTTTAGGATCTGAAATAGCTCAACTGGAATTCCTTCACCTCCACTAGCTTTGTTCATAGTGATGCTTCCTAAGCCCCAGGACTTCACATTCCAGGATGTCTGGCTCTAGATGAGTGACCACACCATCATGATTATCTGGGTCATGAAGATCTTTTTTGTACAGTTTTTTTGGTATAGTTTCATGCAAAAATGGGCAAAATAAAGGACAGAAACGGTGTGGACATAACAGAAGCTGAAGAGATTAAGGAGAGGTGCCAAGAATACAGAGAAGAACTATTACCATGGGGAGGTGCTAGGAAATTAAAATACCTCCTGCCGTATCAATAAACAAGAAATGTCATGGCCATCAGCGATTTCTGGCCTCCAAATGTGAATGAGGGCTCCCAAAACTGCCATCCAACAGATGCTGCCAACCCCCATGGTGACTGCTAAGCAGGGGATGGGGGATGTTGATGCAAAAAAGCAGCCATCTGCCACTCCTTCAGGTGAACAAGGAAAACAGAATTTGGCCCTGGGTAGATGAGGTGCATATGGAAGGAATGAATTCAGTGCATCCACAGGCTTGCCTCTTCCCATACATAGAATGCAAAACTCAACTTGATAAACTCATCTTTGATGTTCAAACTGCCTGCTCCCTTTGTTACAAACTTGTTCACAGCCTCATTTCCCCTCCTGCTGCCTTAGAACAGTCTCTCAGAACTGAGGTGCTGTCTCCTGGACTGCAGTTCTCATTTTATCCCAAACAAAACTTAATAGGCAACTCTCAAGTTGTGCGTATTTTTTAGTCAACACCTATATGTAAACTCTTTTCAAATCTAAGGAATTTGGACTAACACTAAAACCAAATCTACCTCAGAAAGATGTAATTTGGAATTTCTATCAAAAGACAAGTAATATAAATAAATTCATTTGCCTCCTTAGAAAAGTAAAATGTTAACTCCTCAGCAAACATTATCAGAACAGGTATCTAAAGTGGCTAGACACTGAAAGACACCACCCAAAGAGACAGGTAATAAAGGGTAGCTTTTGTAACATGGAGAAACTCTGGAGGGTATAAGGACACCTTTACTTCACATATTTATCAAAGATGGGTCAACATCCACAAATGTTAGTTTGGGACCATGCTCAAACAGCTTGGGAACAAAAGGAACCCAACCAATCACACAAATAGGGACTTAGTTGCTAAAATTCTCTGAAAGAGGAACTGAATGTTTTATGCTACAAATATAAATCCAACATTGTGAAGGAAGTTGAAAATACCAAAAAGGTGTCTATATTTCACAGTGTCTCTTTTGGCTGGGAATGTAAGGAGAGACTTTCTCTCCCCACATAACCCTACTGTAAACCTACTACAGAAAGTAGATAAAAATAAACCTAAATTACTAATCTTATGATTCAGGAATAACATTTTTCAGATTTACAAAAGTAAAATCATAAGGCCCCTTTGAAGGAGTCTAAGAATTAGGGTACAAGCTAGAAACACACAGTATCCACACCTGGTTAAAGTGAGGAGAATTCAATAAAGATACTACTTACTAAGGTGTGGGTAATGTTTAAAGAAAAGAACAAAGGATAATGAATTGCCCCAGAACCATATATACACCTAGGCCTGAATGGGCAAGATGAAGAAGTGGAACCTGGGCAGGGTAGCTATCCAGAAAGGGCCACCAGCAAAGATTTACACTGGTGGAGGCACAGAGAATTTGCACCCGTCATTCTCCTGCAGGTCCATCTGTCCCTTAACTGGAAGCCAGGAAGCAAAGGGGCCCACACACACAGTACACATGAATGAGCCTCCAGGGATATAGATCAGAGGGAAGAAAAAAAGTATGTGGCTTTGGAGGAGGGAAGAGAAGATATCCAGCCAAAGACTTGATTTTTACACAAGACCAAAGAAGCCAGAAACTAGATCTAACAAAGCAACCTCTGGTTCACACTGTACTAAGACTTGTTAATCAAGCTAGAAAACTTAAGCTAAATGGTGTTTCTACGATAATAAAGGAACATAATTTAAGTTATTACAATACAATCTCTAAAGTCCCTTTCAACCCTAAGGTTCTGCAAGACACTAAATATTCTACTGTACTGAAACAGGCCAAAAGGCATCAATAATCAAGATTAACCCTCAAGACAGCTCTTGAAAATCTTACTTCTTGAAAGAAACATAATTTGTACACCCATGTTCATATCAGCATTATTCATTTTAGCTAAGAAGTGGAAACAATCTGTCCAATGAAAGATGAATGGATAAACAAATTTATATATATATATGTGTGTGTGTGTGTATATACACATACACAGTGAAGTACTAATATTAATATAGTCCAATAGTCCATGTTGTAGCACATCAAAGAACTTTCTTCCACTTAAGGTTAAATAATATTCTATTCATCTATCAGTATTCCAACAGTATTAGCCTATTAGTATTTAATAATATCCATGTCTTTAATAGTAAATATACACATATACCTTGCTAAGTCACTTCAGTCGTGTCCGACTCTGTGCGACCCCATCCCTGGGATTCTCCAGGCAAGAATACTGGAGTGGGTTGCCATTTCCTTCTCCAATGCATAAAAGTGAAAAGTGAAAGTGAAGTCACTCAGCCATGTCCAACTCTTCGCGACCCCATAGGCTGCAGCCTACCAGGCTCCTCCGTCCATGGGATTTTCCAGGCAAGAGTACTGGAGTGGGGTGCCATTGCCTTCTCCGACACATACCTTAGGATCATGCAAATTCTATTCCTGGACATATACCCCCAAGGAAATTTGTACAGAAGCCATGAAGACACAGGTATATGGATTCTGTGGTAGTGAGGTGGACGAATGCCAAGTCTCCATTACAAAATGAAAGATAAAATGTAACACAAACATGACAGAATACCATCCAGCCAACAGAATTAATGAACTAGCTATATATACTTATAGCAACGTGAATAGTCCTTAAAAGCAGAAGGAAAAAAGTAAAGAACAGGGAGGGTTCTAGCTTCAATTCCTTTCACTGAATGAAGCTATAAATCCTGAAAAGCATATATGGAGCAGCTTTTTGAAGATTCTGAAAAGTAAGTAATAGAAGTTGGATAGAGACCAAATTTGATACACCAATAAAGTGGCAGTGAGTTTATCATTTTTTCCCTCTATTTCCTAGATGCAAGGCAGTCTGAAACCAGAAGTGAGCACTGACACAGGAAAAGTACGAACAGCAAGAGAAGCTCAACTCTCTAGTCCTGTCTTGAGAAGCCAGAAAGAGGATCCCTGGTGTGGACAGACTGAGTGAAATACACCAAATCAGTAAAGTCAACTCACAGAAAAAACAATCAACGTACATCAATGCTGAGATTATACAGTTGCTGGAATTGACAAAGGCTTTAAAGCAGCTACTATAAAAATGTTTCAACAATTCAACTACACTTCAATAAAAAATAAATTTAAAAAACATTGCAACAATTAAGGGCAAATACTCTTGAAATGAATGACTAGAAAATCTCAGTAAAGAAACAAACAAACAAATAAAAAAAAAAATCAAGAGGAAACAATTTTTTTTTTTTTTGGCCCTCTATGCACCTTGCGAGATCTTAGTTCCTTGACCAGAGATCAAACCCAGCCCCTAAACCCAGGTCCTGGCAGTGAAAGCACCAAGTCAGAAGCACTGGATCACCAGAGAATTCCTGAGGAAACAAACTTTAGAACTGAAAAATACAATAATCAAAAGAGGGGCTTCCCTAGTGGCTCAGTGGTAAAGAATCTGTTTGTCAATGCAGGAAACATGGGTTTGATCCCTGACCTGGGAAGATCCCATATACCACATAGGAACTAAACCTGTGCACCACAACTATTGAGCCTGTGCTTTAGAGCTGGGGAACTGCAACTACTGAAGCCTGTATGCTCTAGAGCCTGTGCTCCACAACAAGAGAAGCCACCTCAATGAGAAGTTCGCACACAGCAACAAAAGAGTAGCCCCTGCCTGCCTCAATTTGGGAAAAGCCAACACAGCATCAAAGGCCCAGCACAGGCAAAAATAAATAAAATCTGTTTTTAAAAAATGTTAAAAACTCATCCCATTGGAAAAAAAAAAAAAAAAAACTCATCCTATGGGCTGGATGAAAAAAAAAGTGAAGTCGCTCAGTCGTGTCTGACTCTTTGCGACCCTGTGGACTGTAGCCCACCAGGCTCCTCCGTCCATGGGATTCTCAAGGTAAGAACACTGGAGTGGGTTGCCGTTTCCTTCTCCAGGGGATCTTCCCAACCCAGGGATCGAACCCAGGTCTCCCGCATTGCAGGCAGACACTTTAACCTCTGAGCCACCAGGGAAGCTATATGGGCTGGATAGCAGAAAGGAAATGACAATGGAAAGTGCCAATGCACTTGAACATAGATCAATACTAAGTATTCAATCTGAAAAAGAGATTTAAAAAAAAACACTGAAAAAAGTGATCAAAGTCTCAGATATCTGTAGAAACATTAAAGGGTCTAATATTGCATTGTCAGAATCTCAGAAGGATGGGAGAAACAGTTTGGTACCCAAAAACTTTTGGAAAAATATTGGGTGAAAACTCTCCAAATTTAGCAAAATAAATAAATCTACAGACTAAAAAACTCAGAGAGCTCTGAATAATCCCAAAGAAACATATGCTCAGAATCACCTTAATCAAACTGCTTATAACTAAAGACAAATTTTTAAAATTCTGAAAGCAGCCCAAGAAAAACACATTACCTATAGATCATCTATTCAAATAATAAGACTTCCCATCAGAAACCACAGAGGCGAAAAGGAAGTATGACCAGAAAAGAACTGTCAACCCAGAATTCTATACCCAGTGAAAATACCCTTCAGAAATACAGGGGAAATGAGTCATTCTCCAGTTTTCCCAGGTAGTTCAGTGGTAAAGAATCTACCTCCCAGTGCAGGAGACACAGGAGATGCAACTTCCACCCCTGAGTCAGGAATACCCTCTGGAGGAGGAAATGGCAACCCACTCCAGTATTCTTGCTGGGAAACTCCCATGGACGAAGGAGCCTGGTAGGCTACAGTCCATGAGGTCGCAAACAGTCAGACACTACTCAGCACACACACAAGTCACTCTCAGATGAGGGAACATTAATAAGAAAACTTGGAACACTAAAATAAAGGAAGAAACGGCAAATATTTATATCTTACATTACAGAAATGGCAGATACCTGGGTAAATACAATAGATGATTGTTCTCTTGAGTCTCTTAAAATGTATTTGACAGTTAAAAGCAAAACTAATAACACTGATGGGTTTTTTTCCCAACACATGTAAACATAATACATAAGATAACCACAACATAACAGTATAAATGGGGAGGGAGCAAGGTAAAGGGAACTACATGATATTTCTATTACTATATTCCACAAGAAGTGATAAAATACTAAGTAGATTGTGAAAAGTTAAGTATGTCCACTATAATTCCTAGATTGACCAGTAAAACATATTATATCAAAAAAAGACTAAAAAGCTGGACAGATTTTAAACTTGACTAAACTGCTCAAATAACCCAAGATAAGGCATGCAAGCAGAAAGAGAAATGAAAAACAGAAAACAATAATAAAGTGGTAGACCTAAATTCAAATATACTAACAATTACATAAGTAGAAATTATCTAAACATGACAATTTTAAAAAGAGGTTGTCAGAAATGTAACTATGTATGGTGACAGATGTTAACTAGGCTTACCAGATGGTTCAAAAAATGATCAAACTATATACTGCCAAGATTAAATTCACATCAATAATGCAGGAAGGTTAAAAGTATGAAAAAAAGTATATCATGCAAACAGTAGTCAAAAGAAAGCTGAAAGTTGTACCTTTCAACCCCTCCACCCATTTCATTACAAATTTCCAGTTATAAAATACTGTAAATGAGTCATGGGATGTTATGTACAATGTGGTATAGTGACTATGATTAATATTGTATTACATATTTTGAACTGTGGGGTTGTAGAAGACTCTTGAGAGTCCCTTGGACAGCAAGGAGATCAAACCAGTCAATCCTAAAGGAAATTAACCCTGAATATTCATTGGAAGGACTGATGCTGAAGCTCCAATATTTTGGCCACCTGATGCAAAGAGCTAACTCACTGGAAAAGATCCTGATCCTGGGAAAGATTGACGGCAGGAGGAGAAGGGAACAACAGAGGACGAGATGGTTGGATGGCATCACTGACTCAATGCACATGAGTTTGAGCAAGCTCTGGGAGATGGTGAAGGACAGGGAAGCCTGGCATGCTGCAGTCCATTGGGGTCGCAGAGAATCAGACACAACTGAGCAACTGAACAACAACAACAAATTACAAAGCTACTAAGAAAAAAAAATTTTTTTTTTTTTTTTTTTTTTTTTTTCATTTTTTTGGCCCAGGTGCCGAGTATGTGGGATGTGGGATCTTAAGTTCCCTGACGAGAGATTGAACCTGCACCACCTGCAATAGAAATGCAGAGTCTTAACCACAGGATCGCCAGGGAAGTCCCAAGAGAATGGATCTTAAAAGTTCTCATCAAAAGAGGAAAAAACTGTAACTATGTATGGTGACAGATGTTAACTAGACTTACTGATGGCATCACTGACTCAATGGACATGAATTTGAGCAAACTCCGGGAGATGGGAGGACAAGGAAGCCTGGGGTCAGAAAGAGTTGGACTCGAATTAGAGACTGAACAACAACAAAAATTTAACGTGGTAATCATTTTGCAATATATACAAATATCAAAGCATTATGTTGTATACCTCAAACTAATGAAGTTATATATCAATAATACTTCAACTTTAAAAAAAAACTGAAGGGGCTATGCTGTTAGACAAAGTAGACTTCAGCAAGAAAAACCAGGGATACAAAGGGATATTATATAATCACAGAAGGGTGAATTCACAATGAAAATGTAACAACCTAATAGCGAATGCAACCTAATAATGAATGCACAATAAAGCTTCAAAATACAAGAAACAACAAAAGACAGATAGGACAGGACAAAGAAACAAATCCTTAACTGTAGTTGGTCACTTCCAACATACTTCCCCTTGAAATTTCTTAAATTAGCAGACAGAATATCAGCAAGAGTACAGAACTGAACACCAATAATAACCAACTATATCTCACAGACATTTACAGAACACTCCACTCAACACAGCAATGCACAGGGAACATTTATGAATGTAGACCACATCCTGGGTTACAAAACAAGCTTTAACCAATTAAACAGAACTGAAGTCACACAAGGTATATTCTTTAACTTCAATGGAAATTAATCTAAAATCAGTAATAAGAAAGATAACAGAAAATCTCCAAACACTTGTAAATTAAACACTATACTTCTAAATAATATATGTCAAAGAGGAAGTTTCAAGTGGAAATTATTTTTAAAAGTTTAAACTGCAAGAAAATGAAAGTTAAAATATAACATCAAAATGTGTGTGTGAAGCTAAAGGAGTGCTTGGGGAAATTTACAATTTTAAATGCTAGCATTAGAAAAGAAGGAAGGTATGAGAGACATTTTTTTGAGGTTGAAGCCTGGTGTCTCTCTCTTTGCCTGATAAAGCAATAAAGTTATTATTTTCTACTTCCTGCCCCACCCCCCCAAAAAAGGAAAAGAAAGGTCTCAAATTAGTAAATTAAGCTTCCACAAGTAACTGTAAAAAGAGAAAAATTAACCCAAAGCAAGCAGAAAGAAACAATTAAAAGGTAAAAATCAATGAAACTGAAAAGAGGAAAATCAATGATATCAAACACAGGTTCTTTGGAAAGAAGGATGGAAGTGGCAGGGGACACACACATTACCAGTATCAGGACTGAAAAAGAGGGATACCATTACAGGGCCTATAAATACTAAAAGGGACATTATTACTAACTTGGGCTTCCCAAATGATGCAGTGGTCAAGAGTCTGCCTACCAATGCAGGAGCTCAAGAGATGTGGGTTACAAAGAGTCCCTGGAGTAGGAAATGGCATCCCACTCCAGTATTCTTCCCTGGAAAATTCCATGGACAGAGGAGCCTGAAGCACTACATTTCATGGGGTCAGACACAAATGAACACAAGCACACACACGTATTACTAACTTACACCTATAAATTCAACAATGAGACAAAATGGACAAATCTGTTAGAAGTGCAATTTACCAAAACTGACGCATGAAGGAACTATATTCAACATTTGTAATAACCTATAATGGAAAAGATTCTGAAAAAGTAAATATATGAATGACAATCACTTTGCAGTACATCTGAAACTAACACAACATTGTAAGTCAACTACAATAAAAAAAAAAAAGCTGGACTTCCTTGCTGGTACAGTGACTAGGAATCTGCCTACCAATGCAGGGGACATGAGTTTGATCCCTAGTCTGGAAGATTTCGCGTGCCACGGAGCAACTAAGCCAGTGCACCACCACCACTGAAGCCTGAGCACTCTAGGGCCCTTGAGTGACAACTACTGAGCCCTCAGGCGGCAGCTACTGAAGCCCAAGAGCCTAGAACCTGTCCTTCAAAACAAGAGAAGCCACCACAATGAGAAGTACATGCAGCACAACTAAAAGTAGCCCCACTCATCGCAACTAGAGAAAACCCGAGTGCAGCAATGAAGACCCAACGCAACCAAAAGGTAAAATAAGTGATTTTTAAAAAACTGACTCAAAAGAAATACAAAATATAACTGCCCCTTATACAATGACAAAAACTGAATCTAAAATTAAGAAACATTCCAAAAGAAAATCCAGGCCCAAGTGCCTTCTCTGTTAAACATTTAAGGAAATTCTATCAAACACTTAAGGAAATTTAGCACCGATATTTACATGAACTCTCACACCTCAAGGGCTTCCCAGGTGGCTCAGTTGTAAAGAATCCACCTGCCAAGCATGATCCCTGGGTCAGGAAGATCTCCTGGAGAAGGAAATGGCGACCCACTCCAGTATTCCTGCCTGGAGGAGCCTGGCGGGCTACAGTCCAAGGGGTCACAAAAGAGTAGGACACTAGACTTAGAGTCCAAAAACAACAACATACCTCAAAAGGCTGGTATGAGGATTAAATGAAAATTTGTGGATTTTAGGGCATTTCCTGGCGGTCCAACGGCTAAGACTCCACACTTTTCACTGACTAAAGCCAGAGTCAATTCCTGGTGAGGGTACTAAGATCCTGGAAGGTGGCAAAAAAATAAGTAAAACTACAGTCAACAGACCCATACCTAAAAGGTCTAATCATCTAAAGATTAGCTGATAGGTTATTAGCTAATAGCTGGTGGCCCACTAGTTCAGAATCCACCTGCCAATGCAGAGGATATGGGTTCAATCCCTGGTGCAGAAAGATCCCACATGCTGTGGGGCAACTAAGCCCACCACTGAAGCCCGAACGCCCTAGAGCCTATGCTCCACTACAAGAGAAGCCACTGCCATGAGACACCAGTGCACTGCAACCAGAGTAGCCCCTGCTCATTGCAACTAGAGAAAGCCAGTGCACAGCAATGAAGACCCAGGGCAGCCAGAAATAAAAATTTTAAAATAAAGATTAGCTGATAAATGAACTTTTTCAAAACTGAAGACTAGGACTTCCCTGATAGTCCAGTGGTTAAGAATCTGCCTGTCAATGTAGGAGACACAGGTTCAATCCCTGGCCTGGGACGATTCCACATGCCTCGGGGCAGCTAAGCTCAAATGCCACAACTGCTAAAAAAAAAAAAAAAAAGAAGAATACTTGAGGTACAATATAAGTTACAGGTATACAATACATTGGCTCACAATTTTTAAAGGTTATACTCTGTTATTACATGGAATTTTAAATGTTTTGGATTAAAATTAAAAGTTAATGTATTTGCATCTTTTTTCCCTTGCTTTAACTGTTTCAACCTCATTGGAGAATTTCAGCTGTAATGAGTTTAGCTCTTCTCAAGGTTGCTGCTGCTTTTAGTCACTATGCCGTGTCTGACTCTTTTTTTTTCTCTTGACTCACTATTTCTAAGGTTCCACTGTTACTCCCACACTGTCTCGTACAGTACTTAGTACAAAGCTGTCACTTGTTTATTATGTTAATAGGAAATTTAACTAAAAATAAGTCTTTTGAGTTCCACAAACTTAAGAGAATCTAGTTTTGTTTTAGATTTAAGGAAAGGAAAATAATTTGCCAAAATATTTTGTCAACTTGAGTTCTGAGGACTTTCAACTTTCAGAAATTAGACTCCTATTCTACAAAAACTAATCATTAAGGACAATGACACTAAACCACAAGGTATTAACTATTACTTACCTTATTTAGGACATGTCCAAAATAACTACCAATATATGTAAAAATAAAAACATTAGACTCAAAGCTTATCTAATAAAAAAGGTCGATTTAATTATCATTTCAGGGTTTTTTTTTCTTTTGGCCCTGCCTTGAAGCTTGCAGTATCTTAATTCCTCGACCAGGGAGCCAACTCATGTCCCGGCAGTAAAACCACCAAGTCCTAACCTCTGAACTGCCAGGGAATTCTTCCAATTCAGGATTTGAACTTGTGTTTCCAAAGCTACCATCAACTTTGTATCCTGAGTGATTCAGAATACTAATTTTAGGAATAACCTAGAAGTTAATAAACTATTCTGGTCAAGTCACTATTTTATACATGCACAAATAATTATATACAGAAAAAAAATATGTAAACACATGTGAATACACTTAAATGTTACCATATACTAATACTGCCCAATAACCTAATTTAAAACTGTCATTTGATTCAGAGCTTATTCTAAACTCATTTTGTACCTCAAGATTTTTACTGCCATTCATCCACTCAAACATTTTTGAGTGCTAGTCAATCAAGTAAGGCTTCCCAGGCAGTTCAGTGGTAAAGAAACTGCTGGCCAATGCAGGAGACTCAGGTTTGATCCCCAAGTCCAGAAGCTCCCCTGGAGTAATAAATGGCAACCCGCTCTAGTCTTCTTGCCCGGAGGAGCCTGGCAGGCTACAGTCCATGGAGTCCCAAAGAGTCGGATACAACTGAGCACGCACATATGCACATTCTATCAAGTACTGTGCCAAGCAGATAGAGACAACAGACATTTAAGTAATACCCTAGTGTTTTAAGGAGTTCACAGTTTAATGAAGATAAGTGACACAAAAACAACTATAAGACACATAAACACCTATAACATAAACCTTATAGGGATTTCCCTGGTGGTCCAGCGGTTAAGAATCCACCTGCCAATGCAGGGGATACAGGTCCAATCCCTGGTCTGGTTGGGAAGATTCCACGTGCCTTGAGGCAACTAGGCCTCTACACCACAACTACTGAGCCCATGCACTCCACAACAAGAGAAGCCACCACAACGAGAAGCCCATGCACTGCAACGAAGACCAAGTGCAGCCAAAAATTAATTTTTAAAAAAGGGAAACTATAAATCTCCTAAAAGGATTATGAACTAGTGATTGTGAAATTACTTCTCAGTATTTTAATTACATCACCATTATGTCACACACTGGTCAGCAACCTCATGTTCTCTTCTGGGCTCTTTCAAATCCTTCATTTTACCCCAGTCCTTAAAGTTGGAACAACAAACTGATCTAGTCCTTCTTTTATCACCCAGCTTCAGGAGCCTTTTAAAACTGGATAAACTCTCCATTCTGAATAAGGGAAAGTGTAAAACCATGGACTGGGCCATTCCTCATGTCACCCTTGGAGAGAGAAGGGAGAGACTGCTGCAGCTCAGAACAGCTTCCCAAATTAGTGAAGCTGCCCAGAGACAGTAATCCTGAAAACTTTAAAGTGTCTAAAAAGTAGCAAAACAGACCATTAAGTCCCAAGAAACCAACTTGAGAGTCTTGTAGCTCCAAAAGAACCAAACTGGGAAAGGAGGCAACAGTCTATAGTACACAGAATACCATTTTTTTAGTATATAGGAAAACTGTATTTGAAATGTATTATTTTATTTATCCTGAACACCTCTTTCTTATAAGGGATATGAACAGATTCAGGTATCATTTAGGCACTGCAGATATGAATAAGTGACATAAAAGTACAAACAAGCTAGAAGACATTTCCACAATACAGCCCAATTCTTAAAACCATCTCACGTACAGAAACGTCAAGTTTACTGTATTTTCAAACTGTACTCAAATCATCAGTGACCAAACTAATCAAGATTAAAAATTTAATAAAAGACCACAAAACCAGCTATCATGTATAACTCACAAGAAAAGTACAGACTTCAGAATTCAGAGACCATCAAGATTTTCCGGAAGGAGCTATAAATATTGAAATGCGTAAGACTTTATGACAGTAACTTTATCTTGTTTCTCAATAAAAGTAATATAAAAAGCAATACAAAAAATTCGTTGGACATACTTTCACAAAGAGTTTCTCTTAAGGCTTATTTTTACAAAGTTGTAATCACAGACTCCAATCACTAGTGAATTTTATCACTTAACATCATATCTGCTACAGTCTTCAGTATTATACTTTAATGGCTGCCTAATAGTACATTGAGTAATCATTTTTAATAATTTCCCAACCTTTTTTATATTTGCCATATAAATGCTGAAATTAGTATTCATGTGTATACTACTTTTTCTGTATTTTAAATTATCTCATTAGACTATACTCTCTTCTAGTTTCCTTTTTAAATCAGGATAGACTTTGTGTCATTGGGACTTAATTGTGATTTTAAAGGAAAAGTGAAAGTCGCTCAGTCCTGTCAGACTCTCTGCGACCCCACGGACTACACAGTTATGGAAATCTCCAGGCCAGAATACTGGAGTGGGTAGCCTTTCCCTTCTCCAGGGGATCTTCCCAACCCAGGGATCGAACCCAGGTCTCCCACATCACAGGTGGATTCTTTACCAGCTGAGGCACCAGGGAAAACCAAGAAAACTTGAGTGGGTAGCCTATCCCTTCTCCAGCGCATCTTCTGACCCAAGAATTGAAGTGGGGTCTCCTGAATTGCAGGCGGATTCTTTTACCAGCTGAATTATCAGGGAAATTATTTTAAAGGAATGAGTCGGGGATTTTTTTTTTTTATTATTATTTTAAAGGAATAGAGTCGGGGATTCCGGGGCTCCCAATCATTGAGACTCCAGAGGCGAAGGAAGACAGGAAGAAGGAAAACAATCTGGACAGAACAATAACACTACTTTAAAAATTAGAAGACTTAGGAAACTGGGTGACTTTAAAATGTAATACTAACATCAAGGTTTCAAAATAATCTTTTATCCTCGAATAAAAGGATATTACTAAGTCCTCCTATCCCAGAAGATGGGGTTCCGAGAAAGCTGTAAAAACAAAATTTCCGGTGGAAATTTCTCCTAAGTACAGGAATCAAAAAGGTTACTATTTGCGCGGGGCGGGGGTTGGGGGGGCGACGACGACACATATATTAACTATTACTTTACTAAACGAATACATAATAGGGGAATAAACGAAACAAGATTGGCCAGAAAATAATCGTTGAAGAATCTGGGTGGAATTCATTAGTCTTTACCTTTGCTTTAAATTTTCATAATAAAAAGTTTTAAAAACTAATGAATACGCTAGCATAATAGAAAAACTATGACCAGCTCTTAATTCCAACTTTACTGCTACAAAGAGTGAAAGTGACTCTCTTTCCTATTACCTAATTATTAAACGGGCGCTCTTGGGTCCCGATCCTTGTAAAACCTTATGCAGGTCGAGTTTCCAGTCCTCTCACCTGCAGCCACCGCTGAAGGGGAGCAATGAGAACTGAAAGAGGAGGGGCGCAAGGACAGGACCACAGGCTCCTCAAAAGACCGCTCATCAGACAAGAAGGGGTCGGCGAAAGGCGTCAAAGGTCGCGTTTTGCTTCCGCTAAAGAAAAAGGCAATTTCGCCCAGGGGCCCCAGGTACGCTCCCTGGAGGCCGCGCCGCCCAGGGGAGGCTGCCCGGCTCGGACGCGGACTCCCCCGGGCACCAGGGACACAACCAAACCGAAGTCTCTCTGGGCCAGAAGAGATGGGGTGAGGGGAGTGGCCGAGAGCGCCGACCCGGCCCTGTCCGCGTCGGGTGACAAAGCCCAGGCCGCGGCAGTTCCACCCCGGGGTAGAGACGGCTAGAAGCAGGGACAAGAAAGTTTGGTGGTGTCATGCATCCACGACTAGCGGTCTCCAAGCTGCTCGCGGCCCTGCCACGCCCCCGAGCCTGGCCTTCGGCGGCCTTCCGCGCCGCAGCCCCTCCGGCCCGACCTCCGGCCTGACCAGGATCATTCCGTTTCTCCTCACCTGCCACCTCAGAGTCGTCCAAATCCCGGGCTAGGGACTTCTAAACCCGAAACGCAGTGTGGGGAAGAAAACAAAGACGCACGACCCTGAAAAAGCCCACTCACCTGGCCAAATCCGGACGTGAAAACGGCTGAGACGCACTTGGAAACCAAGACTCAGCATCCAAAATGGCGGCTCTCTCTGCCTCAGCACATCGAGCACAGGCGGAGGGATCCGCGACCGAGTTAGCCACGCCCTCTTTCCAGGGATTGGCTGCGCTTCCGCCGCTCCTGGGACTCATGCCCTGAGGGCCTCAGGGCTCCTCTGCCCAGATTCCTACGGAGCCGGCGCAGCCGGGGACTACTTCCCGCGGCGGAGGCATGGGAGGAGAGCGCAGACTCGTCACGCCTCAGAATCACCTGCTGGGGCGCGCCCTGGGTCTCGCAGGTCACTCCCTGGGCGTGGGGAGGTTAGCAGCTGAGGCTTGTTTCCGAGTCCGCGCCCAGTACCTTGTTCGGGATTGTTCCAGTCCGTGGAAAAACCGGCTTCAGCACGGCCTTCCAAACTCCGGAGTTAAGTCTCCTGCTGTCGTCCCTCGCTTGACTTCACTCGCCACGGGGACATTCCTCCTGCGTCTTGGTTCATTTCGTCAAATGACCTGCTAAGCAGGTTTCCACTCTTCTCTGGCAGCTGACGACTCTTTTTCCGGCTCTTCGCCCTCCTTCCTTAGTCGTCCACCCTCTCTCCTACCCACTTTGATACTCCTGCCCCGCTTTTAAACCCAATCTGATTGCTCTTTCAAACAGAATACCGACAGTCTTTTATTTAAATAAGATGTTTCCTCAGCAGCACATTCTCTGGGAATTTACCTTATCTCTGTATTCAGAGAAAACTTTTTCTTTTAGTTATCTTTGTGCTTAACTTGAAAACCATTCTCTCTGATTAACGTTAGAAGGGGTTTCCTAAGCACTTGGCTTCTAGAAGGATGTAATCCTGCCCCCTGCTGTACTGGGTGCATCTACCTAGACCAAAATTGTGGTTTGCTAAATTGTGATGAGGTAATCTGACAAAGCTGGAACTAAGAGTAACCATATGAGGTTCATATGAATTTATAAGTAATGTGTCTCTATAACTACTTCCAGTATTTCTAAATTAGAAGCAGCTTTCAGAACCTCAGTATACAGTGCGTGGTTCTTTTTAAAATGTATGTTCTTTTTAAAATGTATGGATTTTTGTTGTTGATAAATGCATGCATATATGAATTGAGTCCATTCTGCAATAAAGCAATAGCATCTAAAAAAAGGGGGGGGGGCAAATTGCTCGGATCTAAAAAGGCTTAGAAACACAGCAACCACATGTTACATGGACCTTGTTTAGATAGCTTGAAACCAATTTATAGTCTTTTATGGGCTTCCCTGGTGACTCGACGGTAAAGAATCTGCCTGCAATGCAGGAGACATGAGTTAGATCCCTGAGTTGGGAAGTTCCCCTGGAGAAAGGAATGGCAACCCACTCCAGAAGAGCCTGGCAGGCTACAGTCCGTGGACTCACAAAGAGTCAAGACTGCAGGATTCCAGTTATTTGAGGAATTTAAAGAGGTCGGCTCAAGACGAAGGTAGAATGGTGTGGGAAGGGAGAGTGGCGAGTTGCTGTTTAATGAGTACAGAATTTCAGTTTGGGACGATGAAACCGTTCTGGTGATGGATGGTGGTGATGGCTACACAACCGTGAATGTACTTAATGCCACTGAACTGTACAACTAAAAATTGTTAAAATGGTAGCTTTTATGTGTATTTTACCACAGTAAAAAATGTTCATTGTAAAAATTTTCAAATGACATCAGTGTCATGGGAGAGAATTAAATAATATACTAGTGAATTAAATGGAAAATGTGGCATCTACAAGAAGACTGACTTTTTTACAGAAAGAGGGCTAAGAGAGACAATAACCAAATGAAATGCATAAAGTTCAGTTGGATCCAGATTAGAAAAAAAGAATACATATTTGGGGAAACAACTTGGGAAATTTGAATATGTACCAGATATTAGATATTATGGAATTATTGTTAATTTTCCTTGGTATAATCACGTCACTGAGTGGAGAATGCCCTTATTCTTAGAAGATATGTGCTGAACTGTGTAGAACTGAAGGATCATGGTATCTACAACTTAACCTTCATATAGTTCAGAAAACGGAAAGTGTGTGTGCACAACTAGGCTAATATATGTCTTAATGGAAATTATTAGGTTTTCCCCCAGAAACTACCAGACTAAGCTCTCAGCAATAAGTATATATAAAAATAAACATACATGTATGTAACACACACACAGACACATATATATATATATTTGGATGTGCCACATGGTATGTGGGGACCTTAGTTCCCCAACCAGGGATTGAAACTGCACCCACAGTCTTAACCATTGGACCACCAGGGAAGCCCAAGTATATTCTGATTCTGTTCTGCATTTAGTTTAAAAACAGAATAAAATGGACTGTTTTCAATACTCCCGTTTTTTTAAGGACAGAAATATGTTTATTGTTTTACTAGTTTGAGAATATATATGTAAAGTAAACTGAAAGGCCTATGCACACTCTCCATGCCATTGTTAGTTTTTGGACTATATTATTCCAAAATTTTATTTATTTAAAATTTAACACAAATAGGATAACAATATACACTCCATATTCAGTACACTTGGGCTTCCCTTGTGGCTCAGCTGATAAAGAATCAGCCTGCATTGTGGGAAACTTAGGTTTGATCCCTGGGTTGGGAAGATCTCCTGGAGAAAGGAAAGGCTACCACTCCCATATTCTGGCCTGGAGAATTCCATGGACTGTATACAGTCCATGGGGTTGCAGAGTCGGACACCACTGAGCAACTTTCACTTCACTTCTTCAGTAAACTTGCTTTTATCTTTAAGATGGAAAGATCTTTATTCCTTACTGGATTGATATGCAAGGTTGTAAAGTACTTGAAATCACTTTTTTTTAACTTATTTTATATTGGAGTATAGTTGATTAGAGGGCTTCTTAGGTGCCGCAGTGGTCAAAGATGCCTGCCAGTGCAGGAGACCTGGGTTCAAATCCTGGGTCAGGAAAATCCCCTGGAGTAGGAAATGGCAACCTGCCCCGGGATTCTTGTCTGGAAAATCCTATGGACAGAGGAGCCTGGCGGGCTACAGTCCATGGGGTCGCAAAGAGTTGGACATGACTGAGCGACTAAGCACACACATAGTTGATTTACCATGTTGTATTAGCTTCAAGTGTACAGCAAAGTGATTGAGCCATACAAACACATGTATCTATTCTTTTTCAAATTCTTTCCCATTTAACTTATGACACAATATTAAGTAAACCTGCTTTTTATACTTAATATATTCTGCATATCTTTTTATATCAATGCATATCAATCCATATTATCTTTAATAACGGAAGCAGGTGTATCATTATTTAGCCAATCTTTTACTGCTATTTTGGTAGGTTCCAACATTCCAATAGATGCCATTATGGATATCCTTCTAAAAATATCTATGCATACTTTCAGGTTATTTCTTTTTTTTTTTTTAAACAAGCTCTGGCCAGTTTTAAAAAATATGGAACGCTTCACGAATTTGCGTGTCATCCTTGCAAAGGGGCCATGCTAATCTTCTCTGTATCGTTCCAATTTTAGTAGTATATGTGCTGCCGAAGCGAGCACCAGATTATTTCTTAAGGACGCAGTCCCTTAAGTGGCACTGCAAGGTTAGAGAGTATGCATGTTTGAAATTTGGATACCCATGTTATTTATGGGTTGAATTATGTCTCCCCACCAATACATGTGTTGAAGTTCTAACCCCCAGTATCTCAAAATGTGACTTTACGTGGAGGTAGGGTCTTCACAGAGGTGGTCAAGTTAAAATGAGTTCATTAGGGTGGGCCCTAATCCAGTATGACTTGTGATCGCTAAAGAAGAGTAAAATGTGGAGACAGACACATGTATGGGAAGAAAACCACGTGAAGATGAAGGCAGAGACTGGCAGAAGAGTCTATGCATGGAGCAACACCCACGACGGCCAGCAAACCACCAGAAGCTAGGAGAGAGGCCTGGAACAGTTTCTTCCTCACAGCCCTCAAAAGGATCTAACCCTACTAACAGTCTGATCTAGACCGTCCAGCCTCCAGAACTATGAGACAATAAATGGCTGTTGTTTAAAGCACCCAGTTTGTGGTACTTTGTTATGGCAGCACATGCAATCTAGCATAACCCAGTGCCAGACTGCACTCCAAAAAGGTTCCATGACTGGACCTAGGGTCCAGCTTCTCCTCCTCTCCAACTGCAGGCATTAACCTTTCTCATCCTTTGGAAGCCAAGAAGTTATGTTAATTGGCACATCTTTGAAAATGAGTAAGACTGACTGTCTTGTAAACAGCACTCATGAGAGTCTTTTTACCATTTTCCTAAATTAATTTTAAAATAATTTTTTAAATGCATAAACATGGCAGACCACACACACACAGCTGAAAAAGATGGACAGCAAAAATTAAGTCTCTCTGACCCTTAGTCCTTCAGTCTCCTGACTCTAGAAGTAACCATTGTTACCAGATTCTTGTGCCTTTGAGCATGTTGCTTAATCTCTCTATGCTTCAGGTTCTTCATATGTAAAATGGGAATAATATCACCTACATTAATAAAGTTGTTATGAGAATTAAATGTGTCAGTTATAAACAGCTCTTAGAATAGTGTCTGACAATGTTAATGCTATTGAAGTCCTTCCAGTGATATTATCTGTAAGGCCATATACATAAATATGACTTTTGTTTTTAAACATGTAATAGCATACCATACTTTCTATGGTTGTCCCTCGGTATCAGTGGATTGGTTCCAGGAACCTCAAGGACACCAAAATCTCAAGTCCCTTGCATAAAGTGCTGTAGTATTAATATTTTCACATACCACCTATGATCCTCCATGCACGCATGCTCAGTCACATCTGACTCTTTGCAAGTCCACGGACTGTAGCCTGCCAGGCTCTTCTGTCCATGGGATTCTTGAGATAGGAATACCTGAGCGGGTTGCCAATTCCTGCTCCAGGGGATCTTCTCAACCCGGGGATCAAACCCGTGTCTCCCTCACACTGCAGGTGGGTTCTTTACCACTGAGTCACCAGGGAAGCCTCACACAGTCTTCCTATCTACTCCAAATCATCTCTAGATTTACTTGTAATACCCAATACAATGTAAATTCTATGTAAATAGTTGCCAGTGAGCTGAAAACTCAATTTTTGCTTTTTGATACTTTCTGCAATTTTTCTTCACAATTGTTTCAAGCCAAGGTTGATTGGCACCATGGATGAAGAACTCTTGGGTATGGAGAGCTGACCTCATACTGTAACTTGTTTAGTACTATAGCTTGCTTTAAGATACATATCTCAGAGATTGCACCATAGCAGCAGTTAGCAATAACTCTGATTCTTTTAAAGAGCTGCATAATATTCCATTGTATGTGAAGCATATATTTTAAGCACTGCTCTATTGATGGGTGTTTACATTATTTCTAATATTTTGCCTGTATAAACAAGGCTGCAATGCCTAAATATTTGCTTGTGTGGATTGTACAAATTGGGTAAATTCCCAGAAGCAGAAGAACTGGGTCAAAGTGTAGATATATTTTTAATGCTGATAGATATTGCCAAATCACCCTACAAAGAGGAAGTGTCGATCTACACCATCACCACCAATGTGTTGAGAGTTTCTATTTCCCCATGCCATCAGTAATAATGTGTTTACATAACTTTTGGAATCCTTGACATTATTGCACCCTTGAACAAACCATAACAGTAAAGATGAGTGAAAAGTGTCATCAAGTCACTGTCTTGCTAAAAAATGATATGCTTCACTTAGAAAAATTGCTTCTAACTCAGCACTTTCTTGGATTCAGCAATTATCACCTGTGTCCTGTCTTGTCTAATTACTTAGGTCCTATATCAATGTGAATTGTACCACACCTGCCAATTATTCAAAACAGTATCTCTATCCCTGGCGGACTAGACCAGTTTTGATCAAAGCTAAACATAATCCAAAAAAACAAAATGATTCACACTGTTTCACTTGAAAATCCTGCTTTGCTGTTAGGATAAAAATTAACACATAACATTTCTTTGGTTAACTAACCAGTAATTCTATTTTATGTATATATTATAACTAGTGGCTGTAACTAAAACTTGATATAGTTGATATAGTACTTGAAGAGTCTTACAAGCTTGTAAGACAAAATATCAGGCCTGTTTTTGTACACCCCTTCCAGCTAAGAATGGTTTTTACAGTGTTAAGAGACTGTGGGAAAACAAAAAACAAAAAAAAACAGGACTTCCCTCTCTGTCCAGTGGTTGAGAATTTGCCTGCTAGTGCAGGGGACATGGGTTCAATACTTGATCCAGAAAGATGCCACATGCAGCTAGGCAACTAAACTCATGCTCCACAACTATTGCAGAGAAGGCAATGGCACCCCACTCCAGTACTCTTGCCTGGAAAATCCCATGGACGGAGGAGCCTGGTAGGCTGTAGTCCATGGGGTCGCTAAGAGTGGGACACGACTGAGCGACTTCACTTTCACTTTTCACTTTCATGCACTGGAGAAGGAAATGGCAACCCATTCCACTGTTCTTGCCTGGAGGATCCCAGGGACGGGGGAGCCTGGTGGGCTGCCGTCTATGGGGTTGCACAGAGTCGGACACGACTGAAGCGACTTAGCAGCAGCAGGAGCAGCCACAACTATTGAACCTGTCTTCTAGAGCCCAGGAGCTACAACTACTGAAGCCTGCACCCTAGAGCCCGTGCTCTGCAATAAGAGAAGCCACAAGGAGAAGCCTGTGCACTGAATGAAGAGCAGCCCCTGCTCCCTGCAACTGGAGAAAGCCTGCACAAAGCAACAGAGTCCAAGCACAGCCATAAATAAATAAACAAATAAATCTTAAAAGGGGGGGGGGAATAATATGTGACAGAACCCTTATATTGCCCACAAAGCCTATTTGTAAACTTTACAGAAAAATTTTGCTGAGTGCTAGGGCTTCCCTGGTGACTCAGCTGGTAAAGAATCCACCTGTAATGCAGGAGACCTGGGTTTGATCCCTGGGTTGGGAGGATCCCCTGGAGAAGGGAACGGATACCTACTCCAGTATTCTGGCCTGGAGAATTCCATGGACTGTACAGTCTGTGGGGTTGCGAAGAGTTGGACATGACTGAGCGACTTTCACACACAACAGAAGAAGGGCTTCCCAGGGACACTAGTGGTAAAGACCCTGACACAAGAGACCCGAGTTCCATCCCTGGGTCGGGAAGATCCCCTGGAGGAGGGCAGAGCAACCCACTCCAGTATTCTTGCCTGGAGAATCCCATGGACAGAGGAGCCTGGTGGGCTACAGTCCACAGGGTCACAAACAGTTGGGCATGACTGAAGCAACATAGTAATTTGCTTTTTTTTTTTTTTTTAAGGACTAACATTTACAAAGGCGCGAGTCTCAGGAAGTTTTTAGGCTAAAAATTGTAAAGTGAAATAGAAACCACTCTGGATATCTTCCTAATAAGGTCTAGAGCATGTTTTAGAGCACTTAGGAAATGACTCCTCAGAGAACTTATGAACATCAATAATTTGGGCTATATATAGATATTAAATATCTCCATGGCATTTTGCAGTTTACAGGGTACTTACAAACATATTAACTCAGTCTGAGGCTCACAACATTCCTGTGAAGGAACTGTAGGTCAGAAATGTCTATTAATTTTTATAAGAGGAAAGTGAAGCTTAGACCTGTAAAGTGACCAATCCAAGATAAACAGCAGCAAGTGCCAGGATCAGATCTTGATCCCAGATCCTGAGCCTTGACATGATATAATTTTCATAGGTCCACATTTCCATAATAATTTGCATCGTCCTTTTACTTTCAATTTGTGTATAATGAGTTTATCAAAAAAGAAAAATGCATTAAATCACAATTATAAACTCTCATTTGAGTTCACATATCAGATCAAAAAGGAATTCTCAAATCAGATTCTTTTCATGACATTTATCCTGATTGCAATCATCCTATAAAACTTAATTTTCCTTAAATGAATTCAAAGACATGAAAACTTATAATTCTATATTCTAAATATAAACTCCATCTCCTTAAAATATGAGGTTCTTATCAAGATTGTATGAATCTGCATAAGGATACACATATAGGACAATAAAATAGAACTGAAAATCTAGAAATAAATCAATATATTTATGGTCACTTGATTCTGAACAGGGATAACAAGAGAGTTCAATGGGGAAAGAACAGACATTGCAGCAAACAGTGCTGAGAAAACTAGATACATGCATAGAAAAGAATAAAGTTGAACATTCCTGCCTAATACCTATACAAAAATTAACTCAGAATTAATCAAGGAGTAAAATATAAGAGCTGAAACTATAAAATTCTTAGAACAAAATATACATGGAAATCTTCATGATTAAGGACTAGGAGATGGTTTCTTAGATGTGACACCTAAGTCAAAGGCAAACAAAAGGAAAAATAGAAGAACTTTGGTGCTTCAAAGGACATTATCAAGAAACTGAAAAGACAACCTACAGAATAGAAAAAAATTTTTGCAAATCACATATGCTATAATAGTCTAGTATCCAGAATATTTTTTAAAAAACTCCTATAAAATAACAATAAAAAGGCAAATAACTGAACTCAAAAATGCACAATGTATTTGTGAAGACATTCTCCAAATTGTTAATAATAAGCCCAAGAAGATGTTCAACATTCTTAGTCATCAGGAAAATGCAAATCAAAACCACAGTGAGATATCACTTCACTGTATTACAATGTCTATAATGAACAAGACAAACATTAACAAGTATAGCAAAGGACATGAAGAAATTGGAACTCTCCTTCATCACTGGTAGGAATGTAAAATGATACAGGCTCTTTGGGCAAAAGTTTGACAGTTCCTCAAAATGTTAAACACAGAGTTACCATATGAACCAACAATTTCACTCCTAGGTGTACACTTGAGAGAACTGAAAACATATGATCACATAAAAATTGTACACAAGTGTTCACAGCAACATTATTCAGAAGAGCCAAAAAGTGGAAACAACACAAATATCTATCAACTGATGAATGGAAGTAAATGTGGTATACCCATACATTGGAATATTATTTGGCCATAAAAGGGAATGAAGTACTGACGCACACATAGCAACATGGGTGAACCTTGAAAACTTCATGCTAAGTGAGAAGAGCCAGCCACAAAGGCCCATTGTTGTATATTCCATTTATGTGAAATGTTCAGAATAGGTAAATCCATAGAGACCCAAAGATTAGTGATTGAAGGAGGCTGGAAGGAGGAAAAAGAGGGATTGACAACTGTCTGGGGTTTCTGTTCAAGGTGATTAAATGTTTTGGAATTAAATACTTGTGATATTTCACAACCTTGTGAACATACTAAAATCCACTGAGCTTTACTTTAAAAGGGTGAATTTCATGGTATGTGAATTATAAATTATAAATCATAATAAACTTTTTAATGAAATTCTTTAAGTTATCCTACCAATATTGTTGTAATGTAAAGCCCTAACAAGGTTTTTGCAGGAGCCAATAAATATAAACCAGAGGATATTTCAAGGGAAGTTAATATAGTTAAAGTGGCAAAATAATAGCATTAGTTCATAAGTAGACTGGGAATGTTAAAGTAAAAAATGAAGCTGAAATAAAACCCAAGATTAATGGAAAAGTCTTCTAGATCCAGAACATGTTTAGGTGAGAGCAGAGAAAAAATAAACTAATTTCTTATTTAATAATTTTTCCCTTATTTGACTATGACCCTGAATCATAACACCTCAGAGGCATTTCTAGGCTGTATGTGTGTATGTGTGTCTGTGTGTCTGTGTGTGTGTGTATTAGTTGCTCAGTTGTGTCCAACTCTTTGTGATCCCATGGAACTATAGCCCACCAGGCTTCTCTGTCCATGGGATTCCGAGGCAAGAATACTGGAGTGGGTTGCCATTTTTCTTCTCCAGGCGATCTTCCCAAGCTAGGGATTGAATCCATGTCTCCTGCAATGCAGGCGGATTCTTTACTGTCTGAGCCACCAGGTAAGCCCATTTCTAGGGTACATGAAGGTTTTAAAAATAGCATTATTATGACTCTATTTTACTTGCAGTTCAAGTAGATGAAACCAACCACCCAGTATTACACATTATTATATGATGAACCCAAGAAATTTCCCTGGAGGCTCTTTCCTAATGCTCTACCTGCTAGCTATTTTCATGTTGAAAATGTCAACTATGTCAATTTTAAAGTGACATATACAGTCATATTTGTATCCCTCAGACTAAACTCATCAAGAATTACTGTTAAGTACAAAAGCCAGTGTTTATTCCAGCTTACATTCTTAGACTGTCTAGAAACCTTCTGGTTGGATGAGAATATTCCATTTTCTAGTTACCTATCCAGAAATGAAAATTTTAAAGGAAATTTTAAATTTTTATTTTAAAATGAAATTTAACTGAAGTTCAAGAATAATAATTTCTACCTCAAATCCCAACCACAATGAATGAATAAACCATTTACCAAAGAATTGTGAAGGAACAAGATCCTCTCACATTAAACACAAGATGGAGACAATGATATCATCTCTTTAGAGATTTCTGGAAAAGCCATTTTGCAAGAGTGCTTTATGCAAATGCCAGGACTTGTTGCTTTATAAGCAAAGGTTAGCATTCTCTTTAGCCTCGTCTTTGTGGGGCCAGTGATCATACGGGATACATGCATAACGCTTTCATGTATTTATTTTACTTAATCAGCACACCAACCCTACGACAGTAGAGACTAGTAATTATTACACTATTATCCATTTCACATTTTAGGAAGCAGGGGTTCAAAATAGAGAAGTGACTTGCCCAAAGTAACCAGGCTTGTAAGCAGCACACTCAAAGCTGGATCTACCAATATCAGATTCCACCTTCTTTCCACCGCATGCCCTACTTCTCCAAGTGAGCCATGTCAAAGGCAGACTTACGCATTCTACAATGAGAGGGATGACAGAATGAGAGGTTAGGAAGTGGTGAGGAAACAGAAGGGAACGATGAGAGGGGAAAGAAGTGTTTTATTAGGAAATGAGTCTAACCACTCTCAATTGCCCCAAATGTCCCTTAAGTGGCAACAATGCCACAAGTTACCCTTCTCTGAATCAATCCTGTGCCGCCAGTGTACAGCTACTGTTATTAACCGAGAATCATGTTCGAGACTTACACGTCTAAAAGGAATTAAAGATTTTTCTCCTCCGAGCTTCTGACAGCTGAACCTAGCCCCTCCCACAGTGGTCCGAAGCCCCTAGGTCTCGGTCACATTTAATACCTTACGGGCCCGAAGAAACCGTGAGATGTGGGGGAATGAAGGGAAGAGGGTTTGGGTTTGGGGAAACGGGGAGGCTAAGGTTGGGCTACGGAGAGGGGAGCCTGTGGTGGAACTGTGGTTGGGGGATGTGGGTTTTGTGGCTGAACTCGAAGGTGAGGTAGGAAACCAGGATCAGAGCTGACAGTCAGGGTGAAGTTAAAAGGTTCAGGAGACGATAAGGGGAACTGAGGAGCTGACAGGACCAGAGAAAGACCTTGGAGAGTGCGAGGCTGGGTGGTCTCCGCGGCGCCAGGATGCATACGAGGCCCCTCTCGAATGTCTGTGATTGGATGCTCTCTTAGATCCCGCCTCCCCGGACCCCCTCCCCATAAGCCCCGCCCATGCCTCCGGGCGCGCGCCTGGGGAGCGGGGAGGGGGACCAAGCTGAAGAAGGGGGGAGGGGGGAGAGGAGAGACTCGTGCACGCGCTCCACTCGCTGCGGGTGCGCGAGCAGCGCGCTCCCGCCACCCGCGTCGCCATCTTTTCCCCCTCAGTCTGTCTGTCTGCTCTTGGCTTTGTCCGTCTGCAGCGCCGCCCCTCGGCTCCCCACCACCCGCACGACCCGGAGCTGCCCTCTGCCCGCCGGGGCCCAGTCGCGGAGAGGCCCGGCCCGGCGGGTCCGAGCTGCGGCCCGGGGCCCATTGTCCGGCGGTCTGTCTGTCCGGAGGCGGGGCCCAGGGACCCGGAGCGCCGCGGAGCGCCGAGGCGCCGGGTAAAAAGACCCCCGACTCTTTCCATCCGGGACCAGGCTGAGGATGCAGGGGCTCCTCGCCCCCTCCCTTGGTCGCCGGCTGTCGGTCCTTTTGTCAGTCTGCGTCTGGGGAAGGGGCCAGGGGCTCACTCTGGCCTGGGGGGCGGGGGCCGTCCTGGCTCTGATCGTCCTCTTGCCCCCGGCTCCAGCGACGCGGCAGGACCCGGCTGACTCCCCACCGCGGCCGTTCCTCTTTCCCGTCCCTCTGGCGATCTCCGGCACGGGATGGGTGTCCGCGCCGCCGCCCTCCCCGCGTGGGCCTAGGTCGGTCTCAGCCGGGCACCGCCGGGACGGCCCCGGCGTCTGACAGGCTGGGCTGGGGGAGGGAGAGGATGGGCGTGAGGGTGCAGACCCGGGTATCAGTCCGGAGCCGCCGTCTCCAGAAAGGCTTCTAAATTTAGATTTCTGAGAAGACTGTATTGTCTGAGCGTTTGTCTGAGCCGCCTCGGAAGACCTCTGGCTCTTGGCTGGTAATTCCCGGGAATCTACCTGTGCTCCTGCCTCAGGAAGTCAGAGGGACCGTCTCGGCTGAGTATACACAAGCTCCGGACCAAACAGAAGCGGGAACAGGGTGAACCGGGAGGCGGCTACGTGACCAGCTTTCTTGTCCTCTCCTTTCTGGCAGGTACAGACCACTGGGATTCAGGCGAGTTTACTTTGCTCCGTGGGAACTACACCAGATCTGGAGGTGGGAGTGAACCTTCTTTTCTTAAAGCTTGGATTTCACCCGTTTTTTCCTTGCCGAAGTCTGTGGCGTGTCCTGGAACCTGCAGCCTAACACCTGTGAGAGACCAGGGACAGTGTTAAGAGGAGTTGTTGGCCCGCCTCCCAAGGATTCTTAACCTTGTTCTAAAGATGGACAAAGCTGCCTCCCTTTTTAAATAGGATCCCTTGTAAACCTGAATCTCACCGGTTACCTTTCTTCCCATCCTCTTTTTCTTCCAGATGGTGATGTTCAGACTGTCCATTTACATTTTTGTGTGGGTTTCGGATTACGACTTGGGAACTGAGTCAGTGTTGAAAGTAAAACTGAGTTAGTGAACTTTAGGGCACTGTGTCTATGGATTTTATTAGCGTTTACTGCTGTAAAACAATTGGCTAATCTCTGAGATCTTGTTGTGCAGTCAAGAATGTACCTCCAGTGCTAGTTTTTGTTAATTAATTAAATAACATTTATTTTTAAGAGTCCAAAACCCTACAGGCTTTCTTTTCTTTTGAGGGAGGTAAGAATATTTGCTTCTGTTTTCCCTTTAATCCCTCAGGTGTGAAGTCAGTCCCATCGGGTACCATCTGGTTGGTTCCCCATTTGGCCACTAGGAGGATTGTGAGATGCAGTGGACACTGGCGATTTAAATATGCAAATACTGATCTCTGTTTCGGCTTGTAGCTTTAGTGTTGTTTAGTATTTAGTATTGTTGCCTCACCAAGGTGATCTGAATATAGCCTGTCTCAAATTATTTAGCCTTCTTTCGAAGGATCTTTATTGCCTTTATCTCATAGTTTCAATTTCAGATCTTGATGGGAAGAAAATGTAAATATTAGTTAAGATTTCATTTCTTCCTTATACAATAGAGAGCTATAGCTCTGCAAATTTGGGGAAAAAAAATGATAGGCAACCTGCATTTCATTCAACTTTCTGTTTTGTGATTTCACAGACTTATAGAAAAAGACCCAAACTGTAATATTCATTCACCACTTCAGTTTATGACGTAACTACTTGATTAAAAAGAAATCATCTCCACAGACAAAACTTAGAGGACACATTTCATTAGCATTAGCACTCAGCATTCTACCTTAAAGTTGATTTTTACTGTATACATTTGGAGTTTTTTTGTTTTTTTTTTAATTAAAGGTCTGAAAAAGAACTGTGTTTGATATGCAGATATGATAGAAGACTGCCTGAAAGCTGCTTCCTTTGCCACTTCCTGTGGAGGCCTGTCTTTGCCATTTGCGGTTTCTTTCTTCTTTTGGTAAGGGGAGGCAGGATCTGATTACAGGTCTGAGGTCCTTTCTGGCTACTTAGAGGAGTTAGTTGGCACAACAGGAGGCAAGTCTTCACTAACTTGAGTGCAGAGTATAGATGGTAGTAAGTAACCTCTCATAATGCCTCTTAAGGCAGTAAACTACAATTTTGTATTTGCTTATTCAGTGTGAGTACAATTTGAGAAGGCAGGAACTGAAAGAAAAGTTAGAGGGTGATCAGGTCCACATTCTTATCTTTGGTAGCAAAGAGAATATCTCTCTTTTCAATCTATGTCTGCTTATTCACTCTGTCTTTCAAAGAAAATTCACAGCTTCCTGTACTAATCCATTTCAGACTCTCTAACAACACTTAATGCTGGGAAAGCCTTTCTTAAAACTAACCAGGAACTGTAGGCGTAAGTATCTGTTTCCTCCTATTTCAGGGAAGCAGGTGCATGTCTCTGCAACACTTCTCATTTGGGGACTTTTTCTCTTTGTTCTTCCCACTCTTTGCTACACAGAGGCTGGATTGAGAAGAGGCACTAAAGTTATTAACTTTGACCACCACCTGGGAGCATGTGAGCAGGGCCAGGCTGATGCTTCACATTGGGGTATTGAATTAGTCCTCCACAATGGGGATGGCGCCCAGCTCTTCTGGTGAAAGCCTGTCTTCAGCATTGGAAGTCTGACTTGCTTTAGTGCCTGGCACTGTGCCTGCATCACTAGATAGAGGCTCTGCTTCCCATGTTTTCATTGACAGGTGCCCAAGAGTTTTGAGATATTTCCTGTTTCACAGGAATGTGGTGCCTTTGTTCCCTCCAGGAGAGATAACCTCTTGAAAAAACATCTGGAGGCTCCCATTGGTGCAGATTGCAGGGCTTGACTTCCAGAGGGCATGTGACATGTGAGCTGCCACCCTCTTGAGCTTCCTTTGCTTCCTTTCACAATTTGTGGGGTGAGCCCACAGTGTGTCTAATGCTGGTTGCCTGAGTTTTTCACTTTCCTTTCTACTCCGTGACCTTGAACATGATTACTTAACAGTATTCTGGATTCCACAGGTGGGTTTAGAGTAGAATGAATCCTTTAGAGTCCCCTCTCAAACTTCTCGGGACCTTAATGTTATGCTAGAGATTTATTCATTTCACTCTTTAAGTAGTACAGTAATTTATAAATGGTGAGTTTTACATACTCAAAAACTATTTTAAAAAGTCTTTTATCTTTTAATCATGTATAATTTCCGGGCTGAATGACACATGCTAACATTATCTTTTTTTTTTGTAGGTCAGCACCTTGCAAGGAGGTGGTAACATCCAGTCGTGAAACTGGGAAAAGCCAGAGATCTTGGATCAGGGAAACATGTCCCGTCGGAAACAGACAAATCCAAATAAAGTTCACTGTGAGTATGGGGCTTTTTTCTTTGAAACGTGGGAATGCTGAGGGTTGGAATGGAAGAGTAATCTGAATCTAGGTGATTGGCTCACACTAATTCTTGAAGCAAAAAAGAGTCAAAGGTGTCAAATGTGAGGGATTTAAAGTGTGTCTGTGCTAGGGTAAGTCTTGGAAACCTGTCTTAGGAATAGGTGTTCTTGATTCATCCTTAGTATTCACATTAACAGACATGTATAGGGTTCCTACTCTGTGCAAAGCCTTGTGCTAGATGCCAAGGCTGTAAAACAATAAAATGATATGTAAGACTAAAATGTAGCCACAGATATATAGAGAGGTAGATGAGCATATAGCAAGATAATCTACGCTAAGTGTCAAATAAGGGTGCTGTGCACTGTGTGTACTATAGAAGTTAAGAGGAGGGAGAGAACTCCATGAACTGAAGTAGCTGGGGAATGCTTGATGGAAGAGGCCCCACAACATGACCTTGAACTGCACTTTAGAAGGTAGAAGGTGGGGTTTTTTAAAACAGAGGAAAGGAGAGGTAAAATCAGGTAGGGGAAACTGCATGAACAAATATACAAAGAGGGAATGCATATGATATGTTCAGGGAACAAGGAGACTTTGTATGAAGCAAAAGTTTCATTTGTCCAGAAACCACAGACCATGAGGTTAGAGATGTTTAACTCTACACTGTAGAGGCCTGAAGGGCAGGCCAAGTTCATACTTCATTGTGACTGTAAGGAGATACTGTAAGGTTTTTAAGCAGGGAGAGTGGAGTGACATTTAGACTACAAAGTAGTATGCGGGATGGATCACATGAAGGAGAGACGTAACAGGAAATAGCTATGCTTTACTGCCTTGCATTATTTTTCAGCAGGTTCATATGTTTGTTTTAGTTCAGTAATTGGATTGTAAACTTCTGGAGGGCCAGACACTATGTCCCATATATAATTCCTGCTGTCCCTTTTTACTTTTAACACTGCTCAGATTTGTTGTTGTTTAGTTACCAAGTCATATCCAACTATTTTGTGACCCCATGGACTGTAGCCCACCAGGATCCTCTGTCCATGGGATTTCACAGGCAAGAAAATGAGTGGGTTGCCATTTCCTCCTCCAGGGTAACTTCCTGACTTAGGGATTGAACCCATCTCCTGCTTGGCAAATGAATTTTTTTTTTTTTTAACCACTGAGCCATCAAGGAAGCAGCACTCCTCAGAGTGGGTGTTCAAAAGGGCCTTATTAAATTAGCATTAACATATTTATGCAGATTTGAGGCAATTAACCAGTTTCCTTTGTTCTGAGCAGATAAACATCTTCATTCAAACGTAAAAGACAAACAAGTATCCCCCCATTGTTGTGGAAGACTGACTAAAGCACAGCAACATTTGAAGGGAATTCAGCCTTAGAACATTTGCAAGTTTTTTTTTTTTTAAGGAAAGAATTCATACATTTGAGAGGTTAGATTAGTCAAGGAGTTAAAAGGACGAAAATTTATTAAAAAGATACTGTATGCCAGACAGTGTGTACCTTATTTTATTTTATTGGATAATTTCAAGAGTAGGAGAGAAAACCATAGGTACAGAGGAATTAAGAGGACTTCAGTATGTTATAGATTAAATGAGATTAGGGTGGCAAACATTCATATACAATTAATTCTTCTATTCAAGTCCCAGAAGAGTTGTATAAAACAGAGCAAGTTGGATGCTTCTCAGAGTGTATTCTGTAGTAAGTGGATCTGGAAGGCTGCTTAATATAAAAGTGAGTGGTTCAGGAACAATTTAGAAATTGCTGCCGAAACTGAAATTTAGTGGCCCTAAATGTGAGAATTGTCAAGAGAGATAAGATGAAGTATCTGTAGCATAGGTAATTGAACACAGAAGTTCAGAAGGATTGTCTCCTCTGCTCTGGTTTGAAGATGAATATTGATAGAGACACAGATGTTTCCCCAAGAAGGCAGGGTAGGAAGGGAACTCTTAGTAGAGTGATGAGTTCACAAATAAGGCAGCCACTGGAGTTGGGATTTACCTATAAAAGCCACCTGTCCAAAGAGACTTGGAGGAATGTAGCTCGCAGAGATAATGTATGACTGTGATCAGCCCAGGGGAGCCAGTAAATGCTTGTGTGGCAGATTCCTACACCCACATAGCATAAATCCATAGCCGCATCTCTTTCCACTGTAGTCACTTAAATCTAGGGTGAGCTGCTACTGGAGTTGGAACACAGGCCATAGAGAAGAAGGGAATACCATATCCACAGCTGCAGAAATGCAGTTTTCTAGAGTTGAGCTAGTGAATATCGTGTAGTACAGTGGTGGAGCAGGTGGGACTTTGCAGACTCTGCACTGGTAACCATTAAGAGGGCTATGAAAGCAAGGTTCGGGTATAGCTAAAAAGCAGACCTTCAGGGAGGGGCTGTTTTCATTGAGACCTTTGGGCGGGAAATTGTGAATTCGTCTCACACGATGGACTAAGAAAGAAGAAAGACCCTGAGATTTGCTAGTCTCTGGGGACCTTCTGCTTATTTACTATTTGGGGACTGAAGCTGATCCTCCCTTTTTTGAAAGGTCATTTTCTCATTGCCCATGATAATGACAAGTGGAAATTAGTAATTTCAGTCTTCTGACCACGTGAGCCTTCTATCCCCTTGTGGCAAAATAGAACCAATCAAATATATTGAATTTAATGCCTCTTCTCTATTTAAAATAAATGGAATGGATTCAAATTCTGGGAGACGGGAAGGTCTGTAGAAGCTTTGCTTAAATGTCAAAGCCAATCAGCATTTGAGCAGAGTAATGGCTGAGCTCCATCAGATCTGCCTTCTGGGAAGAAGAGGATTGTGTGGCATGAAGCTCAAAGCCCGCCTAAAAGAATACATTAAGAATCGCACTAAAAAAAAAAAAGAATCGCACTGCTGTAGCCCAGCAGCATCTGTCAGATCTACTTTAGAAGCCAACAGGCAGGGTGCTCTGGCATATACTTACTTGGCTTTCCTCAGGATTGTCTCTGGATCTAAACTATCATCATGATCTCTCCTCCCAGAAACATCTAGGCACTCTTATGTTTTGCCCGGTTGGTTAATAGACTTGATGCAGAGTTTTTGGAATAGAAGTCCAGAATTATTGTTAGTTACAGAGGAACTGCTGATAGCTTGAGATCTCTGTTAGATCTCTTCCCTCCCTCCTTCCTCATCTCACCCCCTTCTGAGTACAAACTTCTGTAAACTGTTTCTAGAGTGGTTGCAAATACAGTCCTTTGCACACTTTCATCTCATGTGTTTGTACCAAGCAAACCACTTAAGTAAAGGAACACTTTTTCTTAAGAGACTTCTGTTTTCAAATTATATATGAGACTGAAAACTTCCAACTTCAATTAAAGTTTTTAACTTTTACAGAGAAGTAGGAAAAAAGGCTCTAAAGTCCCTCATCTTCTAAAAAGTGCAATCTGTTTTGTCTTCATTCATTGTCAGCATCCTTGTAAGATAATGGTTCTGTTCCCAACATGTGGTAGCACCTCAGTTACAGAGACTGTCAGCTAGAAAAAGAATCTTAAGCGCCTCACTCCCAACACTAACTTATTTTATTCTGAATTCGACATCTGTTCGCCTAGAAAATGTCTCAACTGCTTTACTTAATTTCATTCCACCAGATATTGCATTTATTTAACTGGACCAAAGACTCAAGAAAGAGAATTGTAAAATCTTTTTCTTTCCAGTAACTTTCATCTCAGGCTTCTCATCTGTTCTTCAGACTTACTTGTGTGACTTTATTCTTATCTAGTCTAAAAGACCTTAGCCAAATCAGACCAACAGTATCTAGATTTCATACCATAAAAATGAGAGGTAGCACCTTCCTTTTTACTGTTGAGCTTAGATGACTTTTTCTCAACTATCAATAGACAGATACATACCCATGTTAATTAAATAAGATGGTTACTTTACATTGATATCTAGAAACCAGGGGATTTTTTTAACCAAGTCCAATAGTCTCAAGACAGAAGGAAATAGTAATTCTACACTGTAAAAGCAGGCAATTGTATAACACTTCTTAATCACTAGTATCTGTATAGATCATATTATACCTGAGTTAACATGACATACTTTTAGCAAGTATCACTACCTTCTTATGAAAGAATCCTTTTTTATAGTTTTTATATAGTTTGCTTTATGTTGATATTTAAAATAGGAATATCCCTGAGGAGTAAAGTTTACCTTAGCCTTTTTCCCAAGTCAGGAGTGGAATAAAATATGGGACCATAGCTTTTCTTTCCAAACTGCCGAAAAAGAGGATAACAGAATTAATATAGCCCAACTATCCTAGGTGAGAATGCTCCCAAAAGTCCTGGATAGGACAGCTGTATTAAACAGACTCTTCTCTGTTCTGTGAAGGCCTAAATATTTAGATAACGTCAAGAGAAGTAAATTTTTAGCCCAAGTTAATGAAGACTAGACTGAATTACTAGCTGATCTTGAAAAGTACATATCCTTTTAGATGTCCTTCTAATTCAGTGGTGAGTCCCCGTTAAGAAAGGAGGGGAAAGTGTAGATTCTTGGTGTGTTAAACACCTAGCTGGTTTCTGGATAGGCTTCTTTAGAGATGTCTTTGATGTGGATGGTCTGCCCTTGATAATTACATGCTAGTACATAACTTATTCCTTAGTGTCATGCCTGCCACGGCCACCAGGTCCAAAAACAGGCATTTACCCAGAGTTCATTAACTGTTCCAGTTGGCCATGGTCTTGTGGTTACAGAGGAACCAACAAGGAGAAATTCAGTATTTCACTCCTGCAGAGAGGAGAGAGGAGGCCCTGTAACACAGAGTTCACTTTCTGCTCTCCCTAGCTATAATTTATATCCAGTGTGTCATCCTGAATATTATGAAGGTTGACCTGAAGCAGCTTATTTTTCCTTTACTTGAGGGCTGTGTATCTAGAAGTGCACTTAGACTTTTAGCATCTCTGTTCCCACTCACAGTATCATTCAGAGAAGCATAATATTACTCTAAGCCAGGCACGGTAACTCATCACATGGCATCAGAACCAGAAAAATGATGGTTCCTTTCGTCATTACTGGCCTTGAGAATATTATTTTGATATTTGCATCATATATATCAGTTTCTCCTGGAAGGAAAGGAACACTGACAGTAGGATCAGAGCTATTCTTATCACACAGAGACAAGCATTTGTTTTTGGTAAAATCACTCTAATGAACCACTTAAACTTCTGTTTACAACTATGCTAGAAAGGAGTTGAAAAATATGGTTATCAAGGGTTGGATAGACTGGAGTTTGAATCTTTGTTGCCACCGTAGATCTTAGTTTTTCTCCCAAGTAAAATATGGATAGTAATTCCCACGACAAAGGGTCTTGCAGAGAATTAAGGTGAAGTAGCAACTATAAAGGAGGAGAAGGGGGCGAAAGGATGAGATGGTTGGATGGCATCACCGACTCAATGGACATGAGTTTGAGCAAACTCTGGAAGATGATGGACAGGGAAGCCTGGCATGCTTCAGTTCATGGGATAGCAAAGAGTCAAACACGACTTAGCGACTGAACAACAACAAGGCAACTATAAAGCACTTAACACAGCCTGGAACTCGGAAGTGCAAAATAATCACTATTATTAGCATTCAGCACTTAACATATAGGACATGTTGACTGAATATTTGCTGAATAAATGCCTAAGTGAATCACACAAAGCCCGTGTGTGTTCTTAGTCACTCAGTCATGTCCAGCTCTTTGCAACCCCATGAACTGTAGCCCACCAGGCTCTTCTGTCCATGGAATTATCCTAGCAAGAATACTGGAGTGGGTTGCCACTTCTTCCTCCGGGGGATCTACCTGACCCAGGGATTGAACCTGTGTCTCTGTTGCTTCCTGCATTGGCAGGCGGGTTCTTTACCACTGAGCCACCTGGGAAGTCATACTTCACATCAATTTTTTCACTGCCTGAAGACTAGTTGTTCAAGTCATTTGACCCGGTCGTTTCCCCTAAATCATTGTATCAGCCTCAGAACCTGAGTCTGTTTAATTTCCCTTCTCTTCATTAAGAAAGCACCTGGCCTATTGTCAGACATTTCACTAGGGCTTTTATTATTCTTCCTTGGTGGCTGGAGAATGGGGATTGTAGTTTCCACTCTGACTGAGATAATGGAAACCTTGAGAAACCCAATTCTTTTTTTCCCTTATGCCTGGCCTCTTGGAAATAAAAGAGCACTTAAATGTTAACTCTTCAATAACCACACAGACACCAGGCGGAGTTCCTTTGGGTAAATGCACAGTCAAGGATGGTTCCAGGGCTTTTGGATACCCCATACGAAGAGAAAAAAAAAAGACCACACTGAACCAAGGAGACTAGATGAAATATTAATCCTGTTGCGAACTGGTTGGCATGTTTCAGGAAGTTTGTTCCTCAGCAGAAGTGAGTTACATATTATCCATTTTCCTTTAAATCAATCATTCAACCAATTTTTTATTTGCTCGTGACTAATTCTTATAGATGTGAGAGAGTCAAGGGAAAACTTCCATAGTATGTCTTGTAAGGAGAGTGGATGAAAGATGGGGTCAGAGATACTGTTTTTAGATGGATCGTTTGAAGCACTTGCTTATATAGTCAGAAGTAGGCAGTCAGGGCCATGTAGCTAATACACTAAGATTCAAAATTGTGCCCAGATTTGTTGCCCTATCTTCATCCCATCGCGCTGCCTCTTGTCTCTGTCTCTCCATTCCTGATGGAACGTTATAATATCAATTTATCACCTCTAAAAGGAGTCAAGAGTAGAAGGATTTAAGAGAAGCAAATGCTTCTTTCTAGAGCATCTGGCTTCTTGCCCAGGAAGAGTAGCTGTGCCCAGAAACCACTGGAGGCCACCAGCTGACTTGGAGATGAATGACCCCACCACAGGGTACCTGCCTGTCTCCTACCTTTGAATGGTCTGCCTTTCCAACCAGCTTGCCTGGGGATGTACTGCCCAGCTGGTGGCCTGACTATTTTTCCTTGTGACCACCAGGGGATCAAGTATTTGCTGGGCTAGAAGAGCAAGCCCGCCAGGCGATGATGAAAACTGATTTTCCTGGAGACCTTGGCAGTCAGCGACAAGCTATCCAACAACTAAGAGATCAGGACTCCAGTAGCAGTGAGTTCTGCACCTTCTGGTAATGACTCAGGGCAATGGGAGAAGAATTATCAGAGTGTGTGTGCTCTGGGGATTGTGCATGGGGGTTGGGAGGAAGACCTGAAGGAGACTTGTGGATCCTCAGTGTTCCCACAGGTGTTCTAAGGTATATGGGCATATGGTTGTTCAGAGAGAGAATAGGTTTGACATTATGTTGTTTTTTTTTTAACTCAAGGACTGCAGTACTTGGCATAGTGCCATACACAGATAGGTTTGTGATAACTCTGATGGGGCATAGGGATGTTTAGGGATGTTTAGTGTGCAAGGAGCCCCTGGGCTAGGTCAAATGAGAAGAAAAGAAAATCCCTATCCCTTAGAATCTATTTATTCATAATTAATAAAATACAAGCGTGGTATTCATGAAGGTTTTGCCTGAAGACCCGGTTTTAATGCTCTGTAAGAGGATTTGCTTATTAGTGAGATTACATGGCACATAAAATGGTAATGTGCAGGCCTTCCCACCCCACGTCCTGAGTAGATCCTTTGATGAAGAGATTGAAAAGACAGTGGCTGGTAACTGGCTGAGCCTCAGGGATCATCTGTTCCATGACTTGCTTGAACAAATACACTTTGAGATGTGTTATTTTCTAGGATGATACCCTCACTTTATTAATTTGATCCTTCTGATATTGGTTGTTATTAGTATCAATTCAGATTGACATTTCTGATTTTTCTCCACATTTGCGGTTGGAAAGGAGAGAAGAGGGAGAGAGTTCTGCACTATTCTAGGCACTACATTTTCTATTTAAACTAACATGTTAGCAATAAAAATAGTAATTTAGCAAGTCATTGCTCAGGTACAGAAAAATAAACCCAAATATTTCTCGAAAGTCTGCAGGAGCCCCGGTTTTAGTAGTAGGTGGGAATGCTAAATCTACGGAAGTCTGGCAGGTTTCCGTTCTGGAAGAGTTGTATCATTCCTTTACATGGCAGACTTTTTTTTTTTTTTTTTAACCTTTCTAGTAGATATATTTGAATTTTTCAGAAATTACAAAAAGCGTTTGATACAGTATTGTCTTAGACTACAGGTATTCTAAATAAGCTGATGAGAAAACATTGTATCATTTAATCTGTGCCGATCCTTATTTACTGAAGTGGATTCAAACTAAACCTTTGGACTGAGGAGTAGTGCATGCGTACTATGAATCTTTCCAGGGCTCAAATCCAGGCCACTAACCAAATGGAATATCTAACAGAGACACAAGTAACTACTAGCAGGTGATGTGGGTAGATTTTCTTTGGAAGAAAGGGAATGTGACCAGTTTTGCCCAGTTACTGGTAGATTTAGAAATTACTTAAGGGATAATAGAAGATAAGCATCGTTAGCTAAGAAAGCCAAGTCCCACTGCCAATGCAGAGAGCCTGGTGAAGCTCCATCCTGTATTCCTCTCACTGACATTCAGGCCCAGAAGTCCAAGATCCAGGTGGTGTTGGGACGGGACTAGTCTTGACAGCTTCCCCAGGTTTGGCTTCCTCTCGGGATCTTCAATGTACTAGCACTTTTTTTTTCCTTTCAGAAAGAACTCCTTACATTACTGTGTTTAAAAAGGAAAACAAAATCACTTCTTTTCCTATTTTATAATAGGAAAAAAAAAAATCAGCTCACACAAACCTTGCAGATCCTCTAGCCACAGGCAGACCTCTACACAGCCACATCCTACTCCTAAACTAAAACAAACTCAATTCTTATTTTAGTCATTAGAAATGATGTTTCATCCCGAAGTAAAGAATGTCCTGTTCCCTCCAGTTAAGCAGTCAGTTATCCATCAGATAATCCAAGGAACCACCAGGAATAATGGACTTATTTAGCCTAGACTGCTGAGTTCCTAGCAGGGTGAGGACACCGTGAGTCAGACGCCACTGCAGAATGCCAGAGGTCGGTTGCTGTACTAACTCCTGCACTGTCCTGAGCAGCTTTTCCCCTAGAAAGTGACATTTTTACCTAATTTCCTACTACCTCCTTTATTGATAAGAAGAGAGAAAAACTTGTTGGTGTTTCTACAAGTGCACCTTGGGGTTTGTTGGGAGAGAAAAGACTAGCGGGTCTCAGAATAGAACAGAGTATGACACCACGGAGAAACTGTGCAGCGAGGTTAGGGACAAAAGTAAGTAATAAAATCAGTGATAAGTGTTGGTAAGTTGAAAGTGGTGTGTTGTCAGAATAAGCATGGTGTGAGGTGCATGGGAGGTGTGATTTGAAGTGTGAGATATTTGGGAAGCGTGTGTAAGAAATTATCGTTTTTATGGTAATATACAAGGCCTAATAACCATTTTCCAATGCAGTTTTACCTCTGATTTTCTCTTTTATGTATATATGACAACATAAGGAACAGTTAGAGCTGGCTTCCACTTAACATGATTTGTACTCAAAAAAAGCTCTGATGCCAACTATATTATGGAAGATCTGGGGGTGTTTTCCATTTTAGCTGCAAACTCTTGGGTGGAAAGCAACACAAGATATACTCATGCAAAAATCAGAATAAGTGACCAGTTTGTGTGTTCCAGGTGACAGTGAGGGAGACGAAGAGGAGACCACACAAGATGAAGTCTCTTCCCATACGTCAGAGGAAGATGGAGGAGTGGTCAAAGTGGAAAAAGAGTTAGAAAATGCAGAACAGCCTGTTGGTGGAAAGAAAGTGGTAGAGCATGAGGCAAGTGATAAATGGATCCTGAGTCTGGGCACCCCTTCCCCTTCTGCTCTGTCCAGATGCCTCTCTTCCACCTGAAGGCAACTCTTGCCTCTGAGGGTCTCCCGAGTTTTCAGATGCAGCCTCTCTTCTTTCACAGCACCAGGTACCCGACCTCAGGCACACAGTTCTCATCACACCCAGCCTTCCTTTTCCACCCACCCACATATCACTTTACCCACACGCAGCTCCTGCTCCCGAAGCTCCCCACTTCTTTCCAGCAGAACATCCATCTTTGCAAAACTATTAGCTGACTTCCTGAGATGTACGCTTGAATACACTTGCAAATTTCAGTCACAGTGTTAAATAAGGTGCCATCTTTTCACTAAATTGTCTCTTGAGGATTCCTGCAAGAGGCATGGCAGGAGGGAAAGCTAATCTCCCTACAGTGTTTACCTTAGGGGGGAAAAATTAGATAAGCTCTCTGGAGTAATTCTATGTCTTCATGGCAGGAAGCCTTGGAGAAAATGAAGATGGGAACAAATTTAATTCCCTTTCCCCTGTCACTCTTTCCTTTGACTTATGATGGGAACCTGAGAATAATGTATGATAAGAGGTTGTGTTCCTTTTAACAGGATACCCTTTTAAAAGTAGCAGGGGCAGGGAAGAGACTGGTAAACCATCTTAGTGAATTGCCTACTTGTGTTGCAGGTCACGGAGAATTTGCATTCTGACCCGTTACTTGGACTCTGCCAATGTCCCCTCTGCCAGCTCGACTGTGGGAGTCGGGAGCAGCTGATTGCTCACGTGTACCAGGTATGGCTTAGGGAGCCACATGTTCCGGAAAATGGGCACCAGTGACTTGTTTAGCCTTTGCCTCCAGCCCCAGAAAGAACCTTGGGTTGTTTTTGCTTCCACCCAGATTCCACTCTTAGAGAATAAGTGGGATACATTGAGTGAATTATGTTCTGGGTTCTCAGGCAGACATACTGTGAGAATTAAGTATCATTTTTTTCCTAAAGTAATTAATGTATATTTTATATAGTGAGAGAGAAATGGGCTTTGTTTCAAAGAAGAAAAAAATGAGCTAACAGATGTTTCTGAAATACTGGAGAAAGTTAGTGTAAACCAATGCATCAGAGCAAGACAACCTTTTTTCTCCCGATCCAGTCACAGAACACATGTGTCTTGTGATCTGTAGTGAACAGGCATCAGCGCACATGGCAGCCTGGGTTTTACCATAAAGATCTCAGGTTTATGAGGGGAAGCATTTCTTCAGAAGACTGATACTAAAAGATGGAAGGAAAAGCTGTGCATTTAAATACCTTTTGGGTACCAGTCTTCCCAGCCAGCTTCTAGACTTGGCCTTCAATGCTCCTTTAAAGAGCACTTATTGGGCTTCCCTGGTGGCTCAAGACGGTGAAGTGCACTTTACACACCATGGGGCAAACAGACGGTGAGAAATTATCCTGAGCAAAAATTCTTCTCAGGCTCTGAAGAGGGATGTGGCATCTCATTGTTCCCCAAGCCAGCCCCACATCCCAGAACATAGTCAGAACTCAAATCAGTGAAATCTGAGCAGTGGTGTAGATGGCCTTGCCCTTCTGAAGGCCCTTTAACATGAGCCTGTTCCTTTTCTGGGTGCTAAATACAGAGAAGAGTTCTTGTTCTAAGACTAAGGAAAGAGGGGACATTTCCCAGAAAGTAGTTCCTCAGTGGGTAGAACTTGTCCTGGAGCTGGTGTGAGTTGACAGATGAGGCTCTCTTTTCCAGCACACTGCAGCCGTGGTGAGCGCCAAGAGCTACATGTGTCCCGTCTGTGGCCGGGCCCTCAGCTCCCCAGGGTCACTGGGTCGCCACCTCTTAATCCATTCGGAGGACCAGCGGTCTAACTGTGCTGTGTGTGGAGCCCGTTTCACTAGCCATGCCACATTTAACAGGTTAGCCGGGCACCTAAACCTCTATGCTGGGAGCAGATTATTGGGTGTGGGTTCTCCTTTCCCAGTCAAAGGCTTGGCATTGCAAAGGCAACTGACTCTTGACTCTGGAAATACAAAGAAGGAGGCTAATAAATATGTCCATTCCGTTAAAACACCCCCAAAGGGAAATGAATTCTCATGTGTTTCCTCAATCAGAGTATCTTCATCTGGAAAGGGATGTGGGGAAGTCCAAGAACCTTCATGATAAAGCATGGAGAAAGAAGTTAGAGGGGCCGTGAGGACCCTCACATGAGGACAGTCTCCTCCGTGTCTAGGAAGACGGGCTGTGTGCACTGTCCGCATCCTGTTTGCTAGTTAGTGTACAAGGCAGGGTCAGCCAGGGGGACGTGAAGCCAGTGGACTGGACCTCCCCTGTGGCAGCTCCCACCTCAAGGAGGACTGCCTTGCACAGCTCCTGCAGACACCAGCAGTTTGTCTTGAACGGAACTGTACGTCGTAAGGGCTCCTCCTCTGATTTCTGGTGGCTTGCTGTGGCGGTTGGCTCAGTCCCTAACCCCAGGTGGGCTTCAAGACTTGGTAGACACTGGCCCAAAGAAGGGCAAGAGTGGAAAGGTGGAGGAGGTCTCCCAAGTACTCAAGCTGACCCCTAGTGGTGAACTTGGAGCGACTGGCCTGGCAAGACAGAATAAATCAGGGCCTTGTTAGACCATGGCATTAACCATACAAAATTTTTGCTTTCCAGTGAAAAACTCCCCGAAGTCCTTAATATGGAATCCCTACCGCCAGCCCACAGTGAGGGCCCCTCCAGTGCTGAGGGGAAGGACATTGCCTTTAGTCCTCCAGTGTACCCTGCTGGAATTCTGCTTGTATGCAACAACTGTGCTGCCTACCGGAAGCTGCTGGAAGCCCAGACCCCCAGTGTCCGCAAATGGGCCTTGCGTCGGCAGAATGAGCCTTTGGAAGTCCGCCTGCAGCGACTGGAACGAGAGCGCACAGCCAAGAAGAGCCGGCGGGACAATGAGACCCCCGAGGAGCGGGAGGTGAGGCGCATGAGGGACCGAGAAGCCAAGCGCCTGCAGCGCATGCAGGAGACGGACGAGCAGCGGGCACGCCGGCTGCAACGAGATCGGGAGGCCATGAGGCTGAAGCGAGCCAACGAGACCCCCGAGAAGCGGCAGGCCCGGCTCATCCGGGAGCGGGAGGCCAAGCGGCTCAAGAGGAGGCTGGAGAAAATGGACATGATGTTGCGAGCTCAATTTGGCCAGGACCCTTCTGCCATGGCAGCCTTAGCAGCTGAAATGAACTTCTTCCAGCTACCTGTGAGTGGGGTGGAGTTGGACAGCCAACTCCTGGGCAAGATGGCCTTTGAAGAGCAGAACAGCAGTGCTCTGCACTGAAGCCATACCCTCCTGCCTGCCTTCCCGCTCACCACCCACCCGAGCCCACAGGGATCCGTACTCAGTCACCCTCAGATCCTGTCCTTGTAGCGGAGGCAGGCCCGGGTTTGTTGCAGGTGGACCTGCATACCCCTTGCATGTGGGAGCAGGATGATGGGGTCAGGAGGGACCCGGCTCCAGGCAGCTGTGGACGAGGGAGCAGGCACTCCAGACACTTCAACTCTCCAGCCCACTGCTGCAAGGTCTGCGCGTGGGACTGTGGGGTCCCAGTGCGGCCCGCGGAGTTATGAGGGCAAATAAATTAATTTTATCTTTCTGCCCTTTCCTGCTCTTCTCTTGATTTCATTCTAGCAAACGAAGTGATCTAAGACCTGGATGGAAGTTTTCAGACAGGAACTTCTAGTGATTGTCTTTTTCCAAGGGAGGGTGCTCCTCCACTTAGGCTCTCCAAGCAGAGATCCCTTATCTCGCCTTCACAAGTTAATGACAACATTGAGAAAGAACTGATGCCAGCTTTGTGAGGGTCCATGCTCACAACCCTAATGAGGCTTGCCTGTGGTCCCAAGAGCTAATTCAACCTAGCTTTCCTTTTCTAAACTCGAAAGTAGACACCTTTTCTCATGACTGGGGCTTCCCTGATAGTTCAGTTGGTAAAGAATCCGCCTGCAATGCAGGAAACCCTGGTTCAATTCCTGGGTTGGGAAAATCCGCTGGAGAAGGGATAGGCTACCCACTCCAGTATTCTTGGACTTCCCTTGTGGCTCAGCTGGTAAAGAATCCACCTGCAATGTGGGAAACCTGGGTTCGATCCCTGGGTTGGGAAGGTCCCCTGGAGAAGGAAAAGGCTACCCACTCCAGTATTCTGGCCTGGAGAACTCCATGGACTGTATAGTCCATGGGGTCGCAAAGAGTCGGCCGCTGACTGAGCAATATTGAGCATACCTTTTCCAAACTCAGAAGCGGACACCTTTCCTCATGACTGGCACTTGCTAAAGAGGATGCAGTATTTAGACTAGGTACCAACTACTTTGCCCAGCAGAATTCAGTCTGCCAAACTTAAAATTCTACCCTAGACAGCAGTCATTTGCATTTAGGGATACAGTCATAGAAACAGCTGCAATATTAAGGTATGTAGTGCCAGGGAACTCAATATTTGAGAGAAGAGGTTAACAGCCCATCTTCTTATGTAGTCCCCAGAGCCAAGGTAGGATAATAAAACCCACTGAGGAAAATCCAGAGTTAAGGTGATACTGAGAGCTCAAGTCAGTAGTGGTCAAGACCGGAGCAAAATGACTACTCTGGCAGTCTGTACGGCTGCCAAACCATGGAGGAGACAAGAGCTGAGGCCATTTCTAAAAAGCCGCCTGTGATGGTACACAACAAGCACAAAACTTTCCTTAGCCTGCACCAAAGGTTGTGTACAGTTTAGATAATTATAGATCCTGAGGTCCAGAAGGAAGTGCCCTAGTTAAGTTGTAGCCAGAAAAATAACTATGCCAGGAATGTGGACCTCTTCCAATATCATAACAAGGAAACTTGGACTCCTCCCTGATCTCCGTAGGTTCAAGGCTACTTAAAGAGTGTTAACTGACCCCCCACCAAACTAGGGTTAATTCCTACCAGGCTGGCTGAAATACTTGTTTTGAAAAATACAAAAATTTGAATAAGCCTATTACAAAGTACTGGACATTTTAAAGAAAATATTTGAGCCGAATGGCTTCCTCACAGAGCCCCACACTGGAAGTTCTACCTGGGATGTTTCAAAAATGGTTGCGCACTCATTATGTGTCAAAGATTGTTCTGAGCACTTTCATGGATTATCTCATTTAATTTTTACAACAAACCATGAGTTAACACAAACTCAGGAATTAGGTGCCTGGATTTAACATTCTGTACTGCTAATTAATAGCTGTGTAACTTTTGGCACATATTTAAACCTCTTCGTTTTCCCACCCACAAAATGGAAATAATAATACCAGCAACAAGTAGTTGTTAATATATAATGCACGTAGATTTTGTGGCACACAGCAAGTGCTCAATAAATGTGAGTAACTATTACGTATCTTGAGTGTTTCACCCCTTACTAGTGGCAAGCTAAGTTAGAAGTGGTAGCTGGGATTGGAGCTGACTTACTCCGAAAGTTTCTGGCATTGTTCCTGAGATTAGAATTAGAAAAAAGGCCAACAGTGAGGGCATCTACAGGTCCTTGTGGTTGTGGTAGTACAGTATTTGAGTCTCCAGGTAGACTTCTGGGTCCCTGAGATACAACAGAACGTGTAGAGCACAGTTCAGGACTAGCTCGCGCAACCTGCCCCCAGGCCACCACATAAAGATGGGTGCCGCTTGCTTGCTAGTTCAAGCCCTGCCACACAGGGCTTCGGTCCCCCACCCAAGGGCCACCATCTAAGGCTGGGATATGAAGAAGGCGCAAACACCAAAAGGAAAAGCTAGTAGTTTATATAGATAGATATATAGATATATAGATATTGATATATGTGTTTACATAGTCCACAAGTTAAATGCAGGTATCCATAAGAAGAGCATTAACAATAAAAATACAATCTGTGTGTAGCCAAGTACAGAGACTTAAAATGGTAAAACAGCAAAAAGGATCTCACAAAAGTACAAATATACAGTACAAATTGATTTATTTAAAACAGTTACAAAAAAGCACAACAAAATAGAGATTATCCTTAGAATTATTAATGCTTTGTTAAAGATCAGGTAGGATTAGGGGGTAAGAAATGGTATTGGGTGGGGGGAGCACCTGACTAGTTCTAAGGCTTTAGATACAATGCAGTTGATTACATATTAATTTAGCCATTACATACTGGGGATAGTAGTTGGGGGATCAGTAATTTATCTACAGGGAACTCCTACACAAATCAGATCCATCCATCAGACCTCCCCAGTGCCGTCCTCTACTACTCCTCAGGACCCTAAAGCCACCTGGATGACAATATCCCCATCCTCCCTTCTCCACCCCGTTCCCTACCCATATACTCTTCCCTCCCCTAAGGTGCTGTGCAAGCTGAGAGCAGTCTGCTCTCTGCGGCTGGAACATACACTGTTTTGGCTACAGGGATCCTGTGTGTGACGAGGGAGGTTGTAGGGGACAGCCTTATTTTTAATACTTTAAGTTTGCCAAGAGTACTGTCAGTCTCTTCCCCAACACAAGCTTCTCTTGAATGCGAGTGTCAAGCAAATGAGAGATGAACCCTCCCTTCAGCAACCTCAGTGATGCACTAACCACTCGCAGCTCACAACTATGTGCAAACTCCCTGTGCAGGGAGTGGATGTAAAACCAGTGTCATCAGCTTGTTCACACTCGCACGCGCGCTCGCTCTCTCTTTGAAGAACCTCAGTCCCCATGACAGTCATAAAGACCAAAATAAATGCTTGCAAGTTTGACAATAGGTAAAGGCACATGGGCTGCCGCCACACACACTGCAGACAGGAACTCAATTTGAGGCCATCTTCACTGCTGGGCATTTGCAGTAGAATGGCTTGGGGGAATCACACAGACTTTTGAGTTTGCAGTCTACCAGGGGAGGATCTAGGCTTAATAGGAGAACTAATAAAGAAACCTTAGTGTGAAAAGTGCATTTATTACTACTGTTCCTGCTGGGGAGGCTCAGCAGGGCACACCGCACCACCTCTCCTCCTTCCGCCCCAGGCACTGTGCATAGTCTGCAGGTAAGGAGAGTGTGCAGTCGACTCTAGCATCTCAAGGGCCAGCATCATCCTAGGCCCAGACCAGACGTGTGGCCCAAAGAAGGATCCTAGAGTTGAAAGAGCAACTGACAGCTGCAAAGACCCAGATGCGTTTTTTATTATTGCATAATGCGGGAGGCCCTGCCTATCCCAGGGAAGCTGGAGGGTGAAGGCTTCCCAGCAAAGGGCTAATAGGTTCCTGGTCAACATCCAACCTCACATGGTTCAGATCTTCAACTGTAGTGTACACTTCTTCCCATCTGGAAAGTATTGTAGCTTCAGTGTGGTTTAGTAATCTTAGCCTCAGAGGCCAAGAAGTCTCCCTAAAACTTGGCCTCTGCACTATTTGCTATAAGACTGTAACTTAAATCTCCCACGGCCAATTCAGTCAACCAGGTTGTCTTTACTCCAATGGACCCAAGCCCCTTCCCAGTCAACTCATGTCTACCCTTTATCTCCAGTGTGATCACTCAACTTTTCAACATTCCTGCTTCTTGCAGGCTGAAATCATACCTCCACCCTGTGCATCTTCTATGGTGCCCAGTGGTAAAAATAAAACTAAACCCCACCTGAGGGTCTATTTCAAACCCTCCAACCCCAGAATCCACTTAACTGGAGCCAGATGAACCTCCCTGGGATGCTGACACAGGTCCTAACCTGGTTCCCCATCATTTAAGTTTTAAAACAGGATACAAGATATTATAAAGGAAAGAAGCGAATACACAGAAAACACCACTTACAGGACCCACTTGTCTCTTCTTCAAGAGTCAGATATTTGGAGCCAAAGGGCTCCCAAGACGCACTGAAGCCACATCCCTTTGGATTCACCAGCCCACCAGCAGCATTTCATACCATCCCTACTCAACATGACTTTGCTACAAAGTAACCCTTGCACAGGTAAGGATGGACAGGATGCCTGGGTCTCACCTATATGGCCAAAGACACAGAAAGAGCACTGTGAAGGGCAGCAGGCAGGACAGTGAATAGACAGCAGCAGTGGCAAAGCAGCACAGACCAAAGCCCCTGATGTGACAACCAACTGAACCAAGAGTATAGAAGGATCAGTCCAGATCTACTGGCCGCACCTCCTCACTGGGCTACCAGTGCTCAGCTCTGACCTCCCAGTTTCCCCTTCCCCCATGCTAAACCCCCTCCTTGTACATTAATCTTGATAGAAATGGTTATCCAAGACTTGGATGTCTTACCTGTCCTTCACCTGGTCCACCTCCCAAACCAGTGTAGGCATTTCTGTGTAACGCCAGAGTCAGCCATCGTCCTTTCTATGTCTAAGCTCTAGGATGTCCTACCCCAGACACTGGCCTTCTCCAACTGTCCACTACCCCCCCAAAGCTGACAGCATCCCACCAAAACACTCATTCTTTCAAACTGCTCTTAGGCCTCTTATAATAACACTTATGAAATCTTCACGAGGAAGAATGGACACATCATAGGTTATTCATTCCTCACACCTGGAAGAAAAGACTGAACAGAGGGAAAAGGTAAGGGGAATGCCAGTGCTCTGACCAGGACCTAGAGCACAGAGCTTCTTTCCCTGGGAGACCATACTTTACACAAGACACCTCTGCAGCTCAGCAAAGTCAAGTATCAATATATTACATAAGCATGGCACAGTATCAGGGGAAGTGCTGGTATTGCTTTACCAGCAAGAGACTGAAGAGGAACAGCAGCAGAAAGCTCAGGACCCAGCTCGCCAAGGTGCACAAGATTTTCTCTTTCCAGAATTAAGTGGAAATTACCAGGCTGGGCAGTGAGGGGTTTTTGTATTTAAACTACTTGGCGTGTATCTGGTTAGACAGAGGTTTGCTCCCACAAGGAAGAAGCTTGGTTGGTATCCATGGTAGTTATTTCTCGAGTATTTACTATGTGCCTGTCACTATATTCAGTGGATGAGCCTTCCTAATGAGAAAGGAGGTTTCTGAGACACCTGGGTATGAGAAACTGGGAATGAATTGCTTGTGGAGCAGCCAGAAATGAGGCCTTCTCTGGAGGCCTCCTCTGAGAAAATTCCTTAAGACTCAGCCCCACAGGCCCCCAGTGTCGAAACAAGCTAGAGAAAGCAGCATTGAGAGAGAGCGGGGACAGAGAAGGGAAAGGACATGATCCCAAATGTGTACAAGGTTGGGTGTTCACCAGACATGGCTGGTGTTTGGTTCTGAGGTGAACCGGAGACTGAAGTGATCAGGTCAGCAGTTTCCTTTGGACAGGCCTCCAGGAGCTGACTGACCAGGAAACTGCTTGCAAGGAATGAAACTGTGGAGTGTAGGGCTTGGAGCAAACAGGCCAGTCTCAGTCACTCTGTTCCCCCAGGAGAACAACCTTTAGCACCTGAACACTAAGAATGACTCCATTCTCAGAACTCCCCCTCCCCCCAGGAGGTAGGTAAAATTATTTATCCCCATTTGGCAGCTGGGGAGGAAGTGAAAAAGTGAGAGGTCACAAGACTTGCCTAAAGTCTTCGACAGAGCAGAGATCAGACCTCAGAGGTTTGGGACTCTGGATGACAGGCCAGGCCTCGGCCAGTCCATCTTGAAAGGCCAGGGTCATACCCTGGGAGAAGCCTCACCAGAGAACTGAGTGGACAATACCCTGAGTTGTTTCAAGAGTCTAAGGCTCCCCCCACAGCCATACAAACAGAATACCCACCCACCCACCTGAAAACTGATGGGGGAAGCCTAATTCTCAACATCCACTGGAATCCCACAGTCCAAGCTGATGCTAAAAAGTCATGAAGAAAAAAATGGGCTTAAGACATGGGGGCACATGCAACTAAGATTGGAAAAACTCTTTGCAGAGGAATACTCCACCACGAAATGAAATCTAGGAGACTTCTCAGGTATTGAAATATTATCAAGAGTATCTCAGGGAATTCCCTGGTGGTCCAGTGGTTAGGACTCCATGCTTTCACTGCTGAGGATCTAGGTTCAGTCCCTGATTTAAGGAACTAAAATCCTACGGACAAAATTAAAAAAAAAAAAAAAAGACTATCCCAACACCTTAGAGCGGGCTGTGGGAGGAGACAGCTTGGGGAAGCCCAAATGCTGGGAGAGGGTGTGGAGTAAGGTGGGAGGGACTCTGTAAAAACCTAAGGATGGGCACTGCCCAGCCACTGATACTGGCCCCGACCCAGGGCATAGTTCCATTCTTGTTTCTCCGCCAAACGGTTCAACTACAGGACAGGAGGGGACATGACTCTGATGAGTTTTCAAAACTAGAGAATAACTGAAAGGGAAGCCAGAGAGACCCCCTACACACCAAAAACTAGAGGTGTTGGTCAGCGTGGACAAAACCAGTTTTGTAGAAAGGGAACGGCAATGCAGCTAAAACTTAGGCCCGGGTCAAGACACCAAGCAGACAGGTTAGGTCAGCAGAGGGTGGGGGCAGCGCAGGCACTTAGGCACAACAAAGACAGACAGAGGAGCGGGTATAGGGGCCTGGGGCGAAGGGTCCACTGGTTGTTTTGAAAGTCACCATTAGCAACTCAAGGTTCAGGACAGTTTCAAAGTGGGTCTGGCACACTGAGTGGGAGGGGCTTTGTCACGTCAGCTGCCCTTCCGGAAGCTCTGCCTAGAGCCTGGTCAGCCTGGCCATCAGGTCTTTCTCCTCATATCCCGCAACTGGGTCCCCGCCAAGATAGGTCTCCACTCTGAGCCTTGGAGGGGCTTCTCTCTCCTGGTGGGATGCTAGAAGCCTTGTGGGAGGAACGGTGGGGAGACAGGAAATGGCTGGAGCAGAGGGTCACGCAGAGTCCCCTGCAAAAAAACCCAGCCTCCAACATCTGTAACAAAACTACCCTTTAAAGTGCACAGCTCTCAAAAGAAGAGTTCTGGGTGGGAACCCTCTTACTTCCAACCATGGGGCCTCCTGCCCTCCCATCACAAAAAAGAAAGGAAAAAAAAAAAAACACAACTTCAGACAGCTGAACTGCTACTATAAGCTGTGGATCATCATTTTTGGCTCTTTCTTTGCTCCCTCCCTCTGCCACCTGCTCCCAAAGCCTGACTCTCTCCTTGCAGGAGCCAGGGATGAAGAGGAAAGAACATGGGGGCCCTGATATTTGGAATGTTTCTTATCCTGTGTGCACCCCCTTCCTTCCTTGGCCCAGGCCTGCTGCTCCCCATCACAGCACCCCAGTGGGGGCTGTTCTCAAAGGATGCCATGGGGTGACAGGTAACAGACCCTGCCTTGGGAGGCTGCCTTCGTGCCGCCTCTTCCCCACTAACCTCACTGCCCAGAGAGCTACCCCCTGGTCGGCATGTGCAAATCCTCTGCTCACTCACGGTGAGGCCCAGCTCTGGGCTGGAGCCCCAGTCCGGGTCTGGGATAGGTTCATTTCCCCGCATTAGAGCGCCCTTCGATGGACAGCTTCACCTCCTGCGGAATGAAAGAGGGACGGAGCAGTGCAGCCCGCGCCTCCTCCCCTTGCGTGCTGTATCTTTGGAAGCTCGGGGCAGGCCAGCAGGCCTGAGCACCAGGCTCCGGCTGCGAGGGCTCTACCGACCGGGAGCCCTCGCCTGACGGCTGGCTTTTCCCATCACTGTCACATTGCTCTCGGGGTCCCAGGACTGTCCTCTCAGGTCTTTCTCGGGGAGGACCCAGCTGGCCTGGGGGAGCACAGCTGGACTGAGAGACTGAGTTACTGTTCAAGCTCTGTAAACTGATAGAGATGCAGACATCTCCCACCTGAAGCCGATGGCAGGGCAGAGAGAAGAGTTGTGCAGTCCGCCCGGGGCTGCAGGAGGACCAGCCCTGGCCATAGACGAAGAAAGGGTGCTCAGGGGGCACCTCGATGCTCACTTTGCTCTGCTGCTCACCCACCACGAAGTGCAGCATGACAAATCCAGGCCACTGGCTCTCCTGAATGTCCACAACTGTGCTTGAGTCAATCTTCAGCCCCCCGCTCACTTCGGCACTGCGCACAAAATCCTGTGTCTGGAGGTCCTCCACCCGCTTCAGCTCCCCCGTAGCCAGCTGGATGATGGCGCCCTTCATGAAATGGGAGGGCAAATGGGAAGAAGTCACGGGGGGTGGTGTTGACTCCTTGTCTGGGAAGGCGGCTCTGGCCTGTATGTCCAAACTTGATGCCACCAGGATCTCCGAACCCACAGGCAGCAGGCCTGGGTCAGTTCCAGCGGGCACCAGGTTGCCGTTGGCTACAACCACTGCTTTGGGGAAAGGTCTATGCTTCAGGGGTTCCTGATGGGAGTGAGGGGAGACCCCTCGGGCCTGGTTTTTCTCAGCCATCTCGGCGGTGCTCCTGGCTGGCCCTCGCCCCCCGCCTTGGAGTTCGGGATTATGGTGGGACAGGTTGAGGGGGCTGGGCTCGTCCTTCCTCTGAGCTGCCACTGCCCGGTAGTCCTGAGAAGCTAAAGCACCCACCACCCGCTGGACCTCAAGGTCAGTGTCCGGGGTCCCTCGGTGTGCTGGCACTGCCACCTCCACCCGTGCAGACTGAGAACCTGAAAACAATTGTCCGTCCACCACACATTCGACCACTGGCACCAGTCCCTGGCCCTCGCCCTTGCTGCTGGGGGAGTCAAGGGCTTCGCTTTCCCGTCTCGCTAAATTCCTATCTCGCGGTCTCTGTCCATTGGCAGCGGCTGCTTCCAGAGCAGGCTGGCCCTCCTGAGGAGTAAGAACTGGGCTGGCACCTGCAGGGGCGGTTTCATGCAAGGTGTACCCAGCAGGGAGCCTGGACATCTGATAATAAATGGGCATCCGGCCTGGAGCGAGGTCCAGTGGCTGAGTACTTGAGTGATGTGGCAACTGCCCAGGCGGGGAGCTGGCAGAGGGGGCTTTGCTGAACGAATGGGCTGGGGATGAAGCCTGCGGGGGAGGAGTGGCACCTTCTGCCAGGAGTGAGGCATATGGCACAAAGTGTGGAAGGTGAGAGGTGGCAAGGTTGGCAGAAGGAGAAAGGAGGGGACTCGGGAGGAAATTAGGTGGCACGGCATAAGGAAGGCTGTACGGAGACCCGATGAACTGCAGAGAGGTGGACGGGAGCTGAGCATAGTGGATTGGGGGATAGTGGATTCCTGGATGTTGAATCAGAGAAGACGCTACATTAAATGTGGGGGGCAAGGGGCTCATGTTCACCACAGATGGGAGGCCAGTTGGGGAGAAGGTGGCAGGTGGCACAGCCACCTTATACAGCATGCCATACTGGTCCACCGTCAGGCCGGTGATGGCCTCAGCTCCGTCACCCCCCAGGCTGACTCTGGCTCCTGCCTGGCTCTGCCCGGCCACCACAACCCCTCGGGACCATTCAGAAGCATCACTGGAGGGTGTGTGGTTAGTTGAGCAGCTGGTGGTTCTCCCCATATCCTCGCTGGTCACGGGGAGGTCTCGTTTCTTTGGTGGAAGGCATTCCTGACTCCTCTCATGAACAGGTTTCATATTGCTTTGTGGTGTTCCTGGAGCCTGGAAGGGGTCGGCTTGCTCCTTGGGGCATCAGAAGGGGCTTCTTTGTGGCTCCCCTGCACCCCTCTGTGCTGTTGGCTGGGGCGCCCACATCTGCTAGGGAACAAATCAGAGGCAAAGAACAGTAACCCAGGGGTACACCAAGTCAAATGGAAGAGCAGGAACTGCATCCATGGAGGAAGATGGAACCAAGGGGACTGCTGGGAAAAAAAGAGGAATAAGAAAGAGGCAGACAAGGATGCTACCCCCCTCACTCATCCAGCCAAGGACATGAAAGAAACAATCACAGAAACCACACAGCTACAAGGACAAGCATTCAAAAACGCGTAACGTAACCTGTGGGCCCATGACCCCAGGGAAACCAACAGCGTCATGATTAGCTGTGTCTCTGATGGGAACCCTATTCTGAGCCTTTTCCCCTAAGGGGGATTTGAACACATGGTCTTTGCTGCTGGGTCCTTAAGTTTCTCCTTTTGTCACCAAACACTACTGCGCTATCTTCTTTCCTGAACATATGAGCTCATCCTTGCTTCCTTTCCCCAGCCTAATTTGGGTTATGACCTCACCGGTCCCCCTCCTCCCTCCTAGGCCTTACCTCCTTTGCCTCATATCACCACTACCCCAAGGACCCAGGAGTCAGTAGGTCCTGAGGTCTGCTTGTTTTTTAAAAAAATGCTGTTCCCTAAATATGTTACGAAAATAAGTATCTTCTCTGCCCCATGAAATACTACATTCAAACTTAGGGGCCTAAGAGGAAAGTGATTGTACTGGCATTTTCTAGAATTTATTTATTTCTCCTTTTCTTCAAAGAGCAACAAAACTCTTCTGACCTCACACAGACTTCGTGTTCCCTAGTCTGGCGAGACTTCTTTTCCTCCCATGGACCACCTTCAATTTGCCTTCTTCACTCATTCCCTTTCTTTTTTTCCTTTGCCAATGGCTCCTTTTCTTTGGTAGGGAGGCTCTAGGTACCACTTCTTAAAGATTCTGGTTCCATTCCCCAAAACATGCCTCTTTACCGCTATCTTAGGTCTATGTGATTCGTAAGAAAGTTCTCTCTCCCCTTTCTCTATCACCTTTCATACACCCTTTTGTCCACTGTCACAAAGTATCATTTTGGTCTGAACACTTGAACAGCTATGAAATTTGTCACCTGTTTCTTCCAATCAGGCTTCAGTTCTTTGGCTCTGAAAAAAGATTTCTATGATATTACACTCTGGTCTGTTTTTCCACTGTTGATTCCAGATGTTTTTCTGCAACAAGGTATCCAAAGCGCCTCTATTACCTGAGCTTCCAGTGGTGTTTCTGAGAAGCTGTAATAAGAAGCAGTGTCCTCCCCACTGGCTTGGGAGCCTACAAGACAGAAACAGGAATAGAGTAAGCAGGAGCCTAGCCTCTGACCATCCCCAGGATCATGAAGAAAGCGAATTCTAAAGCCACAAGGACATTAAAGTTCAGGAGTCCCTGTCTCAACCTCTTCTCTAGGGGTAACAACACATTAAATTCTAATTTGTAGGAAGACATCTCTGGGAAAAAAATTTCCAAGTGTCAAACTTCACTGTTTTCCTTAACATCGTATTCTTCACTCTCTACCTGTACCTATTCCACCAAAGGTTAAATTTACTTCCAATCCCAGTTTCAGGTAAATGCACAAAGTAGAAGACTCAACATTGTCCCCATGTGAACAAAGGGAAGCAGGAAAAAAGTCAGTCTCACGGATTTCACTTTTATTCTGGGCTAATGAAAACATAGATGTGGAGGTTATTTAAATGAGAAAAGAGGCACTGGAGGAAAAAGAACAATTATTTATGTTTCTGGGGCAGAAAAAGAGGTCAAGGGGGAGTCACTCAAAGGGAAGCCTTATTAACAAATTTCCAGGGTAAAAAAAAAACAGACTCCTGTGTGTGTGTGTAAAATTTCTAAGTGACAACTTTGTACCAAGTGCTGAATCAGGTATGACAGAAACTGAAAGTATTGCCTTCATCCTCAGGTACCGCAACAATGGGAAACAAAACTGCTAAACTGTCAACATCTGAATCTACACCTGTCAGAAACATTATGCACTGAAGACCAGAGCCTTAATCTCTGAAAACAAAAAAAGTAATACTGACCAGTACTTGGAGAAATTGTTGATACTACCCACTGTGCTTTCCAAGTCCTACAGAACACTGCAAGCCTCAAACCGAACTGAAGGCATTTCTCCCCTAAGGTCGGCAAGGTGCAGATATATCAAAAAAAAAAAAAAAGAAAGAAAGAAAAGAAAGGAAGAAGACAGGAAAACAAGGTGGAAAGACAAACTCTTTGTTCCACAAACACAAAGTTACACAGAAGGCACAAGTCTTGCATTCCTTCTTGGCCAGCAGTTCCAGTAACTGAAAAGCTGTTAGCTTTCTCTGTCATTTCCAACAGAAAACGGGGTCACATCTTCAATTCAAGAATGATACTTGCCTCTCATGACTAAAACACTAAAGAAAACCTGCCTCTAGGTCACAGAGGGGTTAGCCAAACAGAGGCTAATAAAAGGACTGAAAGAGGCAAAAGGTCTGCGGGAGTAACAAAGAGCCAAGACTGTTCACCAGGTTCCCACAACGCAAAACACATTTTGGAATCTGAAACGTTAGCCTCTTAAGAGGCTCAATGAGGATTTCTCCAGGGCAAGACGCAGCCTGTGGACCTAACGGAGCTAACGGGAAAGGAGGACCATTCCGGAGAGCTGCCGGAGCTGCCAGCACAGCCCAGAATCAAGAGATTGAATCCAGCCCCAGACTCGAATTCGCTGGGGGCGAGGAGCTTAGAACAGACAGGGCTAAGGCTTCCCTTGATCCCCCAATCACTGCCCCCAAAGTGGTAAGGCCCGAAATTGGGAATTCTGCGTTTAGAGAGTAGCGGGTCGACCTTTCAAGCAGAGGAGTAAGGGCGAGGCCCCGCAGGCGCTGCTTCCTTGTTTGGGGGCCCCTTCCCGCCCCGAGGACTCGGACACCCCGGGCCGCCAGGACACAGCCGCAGGGGCGCAGGAACCTGAGGCAGCTCTCTGGGCCGGGCCGGTGAGAAGCGATCCGGGGTCTAGGCGAGGCCTCTTTCGCTCCCTCGGTCCGCGGGGCAACGGGCTCTGGGGGGCCACTTCCTTCAGAGCACCAAACCCAGGCCTGCTTGGCCCCAGTGAGGTCGGCGGCCTAAATCCAGGCGACACTCACCGGCCCATCTCACGGCGCTCCCCGGGCTCCTCCCGCTGGTCCCGGAGCCGCCGCAATAGCGGCCGCCGCCATCCCCGGCCCCGGAGCCGCCCCACACCCAGCGCCCCCCCAGCCGGGCGCCCGGAGATGGCGTCAAGCGCGCCCCGCCCCCGGCGCGGAGAGATGGCGTCAGAGCCCCGAGTCGGAGAGCGACGCCCAGGAGTACCCCGGAGGGGAGGGGACTGGCTCCCCTGTCACCCCCAGCGCCCCCTCCGGTGGGAAAACGAACTCCTCTCCCTGGGGCCGGGTCACGTGAATAGGACTGGGCCCGGCCTCCACACCCTGACCCCACAAGGACCCTGCAAGCGCTTACTCCAGTCAATTCTGGAGGTTCCCAAACAGAACCCCGAAGCGTAGCCATCAGTGACTCGCGTTTCCTGGACCTCGGAAACTGACTTTGTGAAACCTTCTCTTGGGAACCTCGGGGAAGACTGAGGCGACCCAGGTCCGGGAGAGTATTGAGATTCCCCCTAGAGACCCAGGATGGAAATGGGAGCTCTTTAAGAGTTGAGAAATGCCTCTGAAGGGGATGAGAAATGGACCGGAACCAGGATCTAGGGGAAAGTGAAGTTAGTAACTTGAAAGTCTGTGAAGAGGGCTTGACTACTAGATGAACTGTTTGGTCACCAATCATTGCCAATTAACTAGTCGACTTGATAGTAATATGAACATCTGATTAACTTAAGTGAAAAAAGGGAATTCCTTGGTGGCTCGTGGCTTTCACTGAGCAGGAAACTAAGATTCCTCATGCTGCAAAGCCCTGCAGCGTGGCCAAAACAGAAAAGAAAAAAAAAAAAAAAAAGGACACCAATTGATTTATGCTTTGATTACAACTATGTAAAAAAGTAGTTCTGCATACAGACAAAAGCTGAACAGAGAAAAAAAATAACTATTGGAGAGGCTGGATTCTGAGTAGATTTTGTTCCTTTTTAGTTTCTGCAAACTTTGTTCAGTAAATAATCACTGATTTTTGTTTGATTTTGAAAGTACTACTGGCTCGGCTCTTGCTATTCAGCCTTTGGAAAATCGTTTTACTACTTTAGACTTCAGTTTCCTTTTCTGTGAAATGAAGAGCTTGAATTGGGTGAAGCTGCTGCTGCTGCTGCTAAGTCACTTCAGTCGTGTCTGACTCTGTGCGACCCCATAGACGGCAGCCCACCTGGCTCACCCGTCCCTGGGATTCTCCAGGCAAGAACACTGGAGTGGGTTGCTGTTTCCTTCTCCAATGCATGAAAGTGAAAAGTGAAAGTGAAGTCGCTCAGTCCTGTCCGACTCTTAGCGACCCCATGGACCGCAGCCCACCAGGCTCCTCCGTCCATGGGATTTTCCAGACAAGAGTGCTGGAGTGGGTTGCCATTTCCTTCTCCTAAAATGGGTGAAGGGGCTGGAGTAAAACATAGATAGGAGAGATCTCAAAACATTTTAAGTGAAAAAATAAGTGAAGATATACATTGTGAGATCATGTATTTATTTTAAACAACATATAATGTTACAGTTGCATATATTTATGTATTTTTACAGAAGAGGAGTAGAAGGATATGTATCAACTAGTTAACATTGGCTATTTCAGGAGAGGAAAGTGGAACTGGGTGGTGGCCAAGAGGAGCAAAAGAGACTTTTTGTTATTGTTTGGATTTTTTAAATGAGAATATTACCTTAGAAATATTAAATGAGCAAGTTAAAATACAAATAAGGTATATGATCTCTAACATTCTTTCTAGGAAACACTTAGGCCTCAAATTTGATATTTTCTCACCTGGGTGGTCCAAAGAATTATTGAACACTACACACACACACACACACACACACACACACACACATATGCATGTGTGCGCACACACACACACCCCTACACCCAAGTGGGTAAAACAATGACACTACTGATTCATAACCATCTAAATCATCAGAGAACTTTGCTTTGTGAATATTAATATTATACATAACAATTATCTTCTCAGTTTGGCCAAGAAGGAAGTCCTGTTTTAGTGCTAACTGGCAGAATGGTTTCTGGTTCATTTCTTCCTTCACAAAACTGGCATTAAAACTGCCAAGATAGAGACCTTTGGACCATCAAAGTGTATTCAACGATAGCCAGTTTCTCCCAGATCAAGATATGTACTCAGAGACCTGGTTTTCAGGCAAAATTGATGCAAGAAAAATGTTTTTTGGCTGCCAGACATTAACATAATGACATTGTTCAAAGGTGTGTGTCTACTTTTTTTTAAAGGATGTTCTGAATGGTGAAACACATGATTTCCTGGTTTGATGCTGCAGTCCCAAAAGGATAGGTCATATCTGCTGTATCTTCTTCTAGAACTCTTTACTCCAAGCAAGCCTCATTTCTTTGGTTGTACATATTGATGGTGGTTGTTTAGTCGGTAAGTCGTAGATGACTCTTTTGTGACCCTATAGACTAGCTTGCCAGGCGCCTCCGCCCATGAGATTTCCCAGGCAGGATGCTGGAGTGGGTAGCCATTTTCCTTTTCTAGCGGATCTTCCCGACCCAGAGATGGAACTCTCATCTCCGGCATTGGCAGGTGGGTTCTTTACCACTGAACCACCGGGGAAGGCCCACGGGCAGGGTAGTCTAAGACAACTATCCCAACTATTTGTGATGCTAAGGGATCAAATCAGAGATAACTTTTGAATAAAAACTTGGGAAACCATGTTTGTCACAACAAGAGGAGTAGGTGGCTTTTTATCTTCCTGTTTATATGCTTTAGCATGCCTGGGGGTCGTTTTAGGAAAGGAACTTCTATCCTTGGATCCTATGGCAGAAATGACAACTAATCTTAAGCATACATTGAAATTATAGAATCCTTAGCAGATTTGACTTTCCCTAGAAACGTGTTGGTTCCTGATATTAGATTATTTGGAAAAGTTTTCTAATTGTTTCCAAATGTAGGAATGTGCAGTTTTCAGGCTTCTGTTTTATCTACTTCCCTGTTCTCATTTCCACACACCTTTAATGTTATGCAACCTCTCCAGGTTCCAATGGGGATTTCCCTCCCAAATTCGTTAATATTTTATTTAGAAGAAGGTCTTATATCTTCTCCATAAGTGACTATTATGTTCTCTGGGGAGGAGAATATCCCTCTGTTGTGTACTTCCTCAGACACTTGCCAAAGACTTTCACTTTTTGTCAGAAACTTCCGGCAGTACTCTCAAAAGTTGTAGTAAAAACACTGACGAATGGAATAAACTGAAGGAGATCTAGCCTTTATTTGAATCACAAGTGTTGTATCTGGGGATCTGGTCCGCAGAGAAGCAAGTGCATTCAGGCCAGTACTAAGCAGCCAGGAGTTCCTTACAAGGGATTTGTTAAATAAATAAATGTGTGCGTGCTCAGTCATGGCTGACTCTTTGCAACCCCGTGTACTGTAGCCCGCCAGGCTCCTGAATAAATAAAGTAGATGTGGAAAAATTAGAGCCTCTGATAACTCTCTCTTTGGCTGGGAAATGTCTCAGAAAGGTGATTTGCGAGCTGCTGTGCGTTGTGGTGAAATCACTTTCAGCTCTGCCTTCAAAGCTTATGCCCTTCGCGACAACTTGCAGCTGGTTGTCAATCGCCTAGAATTCCTGGGAAAAAAAATTTTTTTTTAAGTGAGCAAACACTCCAGGGAGCACAGCAAGCTGCCCCTCAGATTCCTGTGCACTTCATGCTGGCACCTCCCAGTCCCATGGCATATCTCATAAGACCTTAGCAACTCTGGAATTTAAAGGAATGTTCCTGAATTGTGGGGCTGATTATTACAGTGACCAAATTGTTTAAAAATTTTCAAACACTCTCCTGTATCTTGATTGTCTCAATACCAATCATGGTTTTGTAAGATGTTAAACCACCGATGAAAACTGGGTAAAGGGGGCCCTGGGTGGTTCTGTATTACTTCTTACAAACCACATGTTAACCTACAATTATGTCAAAATAAGAACTTTAATTTAAGAAGAAGTTTCAGGCTTCCCTAGTGGCTCATTGGTAAAGAATCCACCTGCCAGTGGCTCAGTGGTGAAGAATTTGCCTGCTGCAAGTTTCGTCCCTGAGCTGGGACAGTGCCATGTGACTGTGCACCAAACTATTGAGCCTGTGCTCTAGAGCCCCGGAGCCACAACTGCTAAGCCCACGTGCTGCAACTCCTGAAGCCTGTGAGCCCCTAGAACTCATGCTCAACAACAAGAGAAGTCACTGCAATGAGAAACCCACGCACCGCAACTAGAGAGTAACCCAAAATTGCTGCAACTGGAGAAAAGCCCATGCAGTGACAAAGACCCAGCACAGCCAAAAATAAATAAATAACACTTGTTTCAAAAAAAAAAAAAATAAATAAAGAGGTTTCCAGGGAATTCCCTGGTGGTCAAATGGTTAGGACTCTGCACTTCCACTACAGGGTCTCAGGTTCAATCCTTGGTCAGGGAACTAAGATTCCAAATATGGCCAAAAGAAAGAAAAACATTTCTGAAGTTTTAAGATGTAATGTTACATCCAAATGACTTCTCTCCACCAAAGCACAGTCCTTTATCTAGCCAAGCCTTTTTAGATATGTAATAGCTATTAAGTTTGAGCTCCTGGGCAAATTTTTCTGAAAGAGCTTCCTTAGCTTTTTTCAAACACACACAGAAGATGCTCTTTCTTCTATCAGGTGACCACTTAAGTCATGTTATACCCATGAATATGAGTAGTAGCTGATTTCGGTTGTCTTCTTTCTGTAGTTTATATTGCCTTTTGCCCTTTCCTTATTCCAGTGGGTCACGTGTGCCATGACTCCCTCAGTAAACTGAGAAACTGAGAATCTCTGATTATGAGAAGGGTTCAGGTGAAATAAGTAATGCATGTAAACACAGCTTTCTCAGTGCTGCATAAATAGCACTATTTATTATTGAAATGCTATAGTCTATTAGATTATGGTAGTGGAGAGGCAGATATTACCCAAACTTTCAAATTGGTTTTTAGGCATTCTTTAATCAAATCTTACAGAGGGTGTTTGGGCATTACTTATATAAGGAACCTATGGAAAGTATTCAAAACAAATGACATGTGGAGAAATCCAGTGGTACTCATTATTATTATCATGAACAAAGAGAATGACATTGATGGTGTACACAGAACTTGTGAATTTTATCAACTGTATGTCCAAGTGTCTTTTAATTCTGACAATCAGGGATATATATCATTGTTCAGGTGTGTTTTATCCTCTAACAAATAAATAAATTTAAACATGGAATGCCTGAGTGATTTGAAACAAATAAAACAAATGAGTGCTGTCTTACCTAAATATATTCTTTTTTAAAGGGAGATAATACTCTTGACCTTCTATTACTCCAGGGTTCTATTTGTAAGACAGACTATAACCTGGGCACCCAATAGATGTTTGCTAATATTAGTGCTGGTGTAGCAACAGTTCAGGATTTATCTGAAGCACTCTAGTGATTTTACTGTGATTTGTCTTCTCTGTGATGTCCAGGGCAAAGGCCATTGTCCTACTTTGAACTTAGCTAAGCAACCTTCCAAACACTGAGCTTTGCATTTATTTCAGATTGAACTGCAATCTCAGGTCAAGATTTTTCTCAAGGACAGAGTAACTCTGTCTATTCACGATTAGAAGGTAAGCATCACTTTTAGGGTTTGGTGGACAGAGTGTAGGTTTGGAGGCTCAGGTTTCCCTGACTTGTGAAAAGCCTATTTCCCCTGGCTCCATCATCAGTTGATAACTCGAGGTAGTTAAGACTTTCCTTATCTCTGGGGATTAACCTGGGACAGGTTACATTTGTTTTGTCTCCAGCATGACTTATTTGTTCATTCTATGGCATAATGTGGTAGGAAGGCATAAGAATTTGTAGCCTGAAGATTTAGCCTTGAGTCCCAATTTAACTAGTTACTCCGAATCTTGCGAATATGGGCAAAGCGACGTAACCTCTCAGAATGTCAATTTTCTCAACTGTAAGATGCAAATAACATGCAAACCTCTCACATGTGTTACTCAAATCAAATGGAACTGTATTTAATAAAACTTAAAAAAAAATGCAAACCATGACATGCACTTTCATTTTTAAAAAATTGCTCTTTTTATTGTAAAGATAACAAATGTTCAGTATGGAACATTTTAGAGCATTTGTGAAAAGATAAAATAAAATATCACTTGTTGGAAGACACCCGCCCCTCATATACACCCCCTACCCAGAGCAGTGCTTCACAGCCTCTAACGGGTGTTGGAATCCAGAGAGCTCCTGCAAACAAATGGTGGGGCTCCACTTCCAGTTTCCGATTTAATTTTTTTTTTTTTTAATTTTTATTTATTTACTTTTGGCTGCATTGGGTCTTCATTGCTCCACGCAGGCTTACTCTAGCAGCAAGCAGGGGCTTCTCTCTAGTTGCAGTGTATGGGCCTCTCCTTTTGGTGGCTTCTTTTGTCACAGAGCATGGGCTCTAGGGCTTGAGGGGCTCAGTAATTGTGGCACTCAGGCTGAGCTGCTCTCGGGCATGTGGAATCTTCCCGGATCAGGGATCAGACCAGTGTCCCCTGCATTGGCAGGCTGGCTTACAACCACTGGACCACCAGTGGAGTCCTCTGATTTAGTATTTCGGGGGTGGGGCCAAGAGTCTGCATTTCGAACAAGTTCACAGGTGATGCTGATGCTGCCTATGTAGGGGTGACGCTTTGATAATGACTGATCTAGTTCAAAACACTGATAACTATGGATATATCATGTATCTTAAGTGTTTATTTATTTAATACAAGTTTTTTTTTTTTTGGCTATGTCATGAAGCTTGTGGGATCCCAGTTCCCCAACCAGGAATTGAAACTGGGCCATACCAGTGAGAGCGCAGAGTCCTAACCACTAAGATCACCAGGGAACTCCCTGGTTTTTTCAGTTTTTTGTTTTAAATAAAAACATTATTTCACACTGTGTTGTAAATGGCCCTATTTATTAAAAAACTCCTCTTTGTCAGTTCATTTCCCTAAATGCATGCTTTGTGCTGCAGCAGAGCAGGCCCAGAAAATAGGAAGGAGGTGACTGACTATGGCCTCTGGGAAAGAGGAAAAGCTGGGATCAGTGCACATTACCTGATAAGACTACCCCTGGAGGCCATGGAGATCTTGGAGCTGTACTGGGGACCTGCTGCTGGCTCACTTTACCTTGATCCAGGGCACAGTGTGAGACCTATTGAACTTGCATCATTTGTCAGGCTCAACAAAATTACAAGGCATTTCTGCCACCTAGCGAGGGCAGCACTGGGCTCTTAACTTGTGTGCGTTCTCAGCTGTGTCCGGTTCTTTGTGACCCCATGGACTGTAGCCTACCAGGATCCTCTATCCATGGAATTCTCCAGGCAAGAATACTGGAGTGGGTTGCCATTTCCTCCCTCCAGGGGAATCTTCCTGACCCAGAGATTGAACCCACATCTCCTGCATTGGCAGGCTGATTCTTTACCACTAAGCCATCTGGGAATTTGGGACTGTGTCAAAAAACATTGTCTCCACTTAGTATAGAACTAGTCCTGCTTGCCAAGAAGGCAATGGCAACCCACTCCAGTACTCTTGCCTGGAAAATCCAATGGATGGAGGAGCCTGGTAGGCTGCGGTCCATGGGGTAGCTAAGAGTCAGACACGACTGAGAGACTTCACTTTCACTTTTCACTTTCATGCATTGGAGGAGGAAATGGCAACTCACTCCAGTGTTCTTGCCTGGAGAATCCCAGGGACGGGAGAGCCTGGTGGGCTGCCGTCTATGGGGTCACACAGAGTTGGACACGACTGAAGCGACTTAGCAGCAGCAGCAGCAGCAGTCCTGCTTGACAAGAATGTGTCAGCCCACAGAACCATTTTTAAAACCAACTAGTTGTCTTTCCCCACCCTGAGCTGTAAAGATGTAGTATAAATGTGTAGAAAACTTAGGAAGTATAGACAAAAAGAATCTGGAGATAAGAATTTTGGTATATTTATTTCAGTCTGTATGTGTTTATCTGTATGCGTCTCTGTGTCTGTACATATACTTATATATACCGATAGATACATAAAGGTTTGTGTGTGTGCATGCTAAGTTGTGTCTGACTCTTTGTGACCCCATGGACTGTAGCCTGCCAGGCTTCTCTGTCCACGGAATTCTCGAGGCAAGAATACTGGAGTGGGTTGCCATTCCCTCACCATGGGATCTTCCCAACCAGGGATCAAATTGGGTCTCCTGCACTGAAGGCAGATTCTTTACCAGCTGAGCCACCAGGGAAGCACAAGCATACATTTTCCTAAATATAACTGGCCTAGTAATATGAAAGAATCCAATCCAACTTAGAAGTTTCAACTTTTGAACATCTTAATCATGACCACATACCTAATTGAGGACTGATACTCAGCTGGGACACAGGGAGGTAGCCTCAGTAGTTGTTTTCAGGCTGGTGGACACTCTCATCATTCAGCGTGTCCATTCTGACTGGACAGTGTCTTGTTGAGTATGTTGACTATTACCTCTGATATAATTCAAAATACTTATTGTCAGGCGAGTGTATGGTCCTCAGTTCTTGTCTCATCACAACAAAGATTTGGAGTGACGGACACTAAAGCTCCCTCAGCGTGTCACAGCTCTCGGGGCTTAGACAGACTGGGTTATAGCTCTCAGGTCTTGAACGGACCATATTCTAGCTCTTAGAGAAATCAGTGTTACAGCTGTATTTTATTTAGAAAATAGCAGGAAAATCAGCTTTCTCTCTCTCTCTCTCTCCCCCTGGCGATGGGGTGCTCGTCTCTTCGAGTCTTTGGATCGTCGTGCCCTCATGCCTCAAAGATGGATTTTCCTGCTATCTTCTAAATAAAGTGGAGCTGTAACGCTGAGCTGCAACACTGATTTGTCTAAGAGCTGTAACACGGTCTGTCCAAGACCCGAGAGCTGTGACATGCCAAGGGGGCTTTAATGTCCGTCACTCCAAATCTTTGCTGTGACGAGACAAAGAACCGAGGGGCATACACTCGAGTGACAATACTAATCAGAAAATCAAAATATTTTTTCTTGTGTTTATTTTCTTCCTCTTATTCTACTTGGTTCCCTCACCCTCGGATAAGGCTGCCTTATGATACAAGCAGAGCATCTCCTTGTTGTTTCTAAACTATACATCTTTTAAAAATTATGCATTTAAAAAAATTACACATTTTATATAACAGAGACAAGTAAAGTGAAGAACTATGATTCAAAACTGAAATACTGCTTAAAATCTTTTTGTTTCTTTCTTTGTAGGTTTGTGTGTGACCAGATTTGTTCTGTTCTTTATTTTGCAGCTGATGTGTAAATTGAATGTGAACACTCTGACTAAGGTTCTAGTGGAGCAGTACCTATAGAAATGGCTAAGAACTATGTGTGTGCATGCTCAATCTGACTCTTTGCGGCCCCATGAACTATAGCACGCCAGGCTCCTCCATGGGATTTCCCAGGCAAGAATACTGGAGTAGGTAGCCATTCCCTTCTCCAGGAGATCTTCCCCACCCAGGGATCGGACCCTCATTTCTTGTGTCTCCTGCATTGGCAGGCAGATTCTTTACCACTATAATGTGCCATTTAAATCCAAAGCAACCTTTATGGTGAGTACAAGAAGAGAGAACTGACTTAAAGCTAAGATTTTTATTGTGCACTTGATTTTTTTTTTTTAACTTAAGAATGTGGCTTCCAGAGTTGTTCTGACAGGATTGTAAATGGGTGACCTCTGCACCTTTTCTCCACCCACCTACTTTTTCTAGCAGAGATGGACTTTTACGGTCAGATGACCCTTCTATTTAATAAGTTGTTAGCAATAGAGGAGAAAACAAAGATGAAGGTATCTAAAGTGTTATGCCCAGAAGCATATTTAGTTCTTAAGATCTCTTTATCTGAGATCTTTATCTGAGCGTTATTTTACATTTTTAGAAAATCTACTATTTGTATATATTTTTAAAAATATTTATTTATTTTTGGTTGTACTGGATTTTGGTTGCTGCTCACAGGCTTTCTCTAGTTGTGGTGCATGGGCTTTTCACTGTGGAGGCTTCTATTGTTGGGGAGTACAGGCTCTAGGGTGCTCCAGCTTCACACGTGTATTTGGGGCACGTGTGTTCAATAGTTGCAGATCACAGGTTCAGTTGCCCCATGGCATGTGAAATCTTCCCAGACTAGGGATTGAACCACATCCCATGAGCTGGCAGGCAGGTTCTCAGCCACTGGACCACCAGGGATGTCCTATTTTGCATTTAAATAAAGAGCTCTTGAAATAAAGTCTACAAGATCCAAAGGCACAAGGTACCATCTTTGAGCCTTGGTTCAGAGTTTGAGTTCAGTAGTAAAAGGACCCTTATTTAGAGCTAGTATTTATTAGCTGTGAGACTTCAGGCAAGTGACTTACCCTCACAAAGACTCAGTTGTCTGGACTGTAAGAAGGGGGCTAATAACATTTAAGAGTTATTAACAGATCTCAAAAGCAGGTTGAGATGATTAAATGAGCTAATATGTATAAGGAATTTATATGCAGGGCTTGGCACAGAGCAAACATAATCAAGTTTTGCTTTTCATCCTCACATCATTATCACAGAGAATGGATCAAGCTTCCAAAAGGCAGTCATGAATTTTTTAAGGGCAGGAGAAATTTCTCCTTAATGACTTCAAACTGATAGCATGGACCATGTTGGACTGTGGTTAAAGGGCACACTTGTCTTTTCTGATGCTTTGTTTCCGATGGTTTCCTGAAAAGGGCTCTTTTACTCTTTTTTTTCTCTTCCAAAGAGTTATGTGGTTTGTTGAAAAATGACATATAAAAAAAATTTAGACAATACAGAAAGGGACTAAGAAGAAGAAAAAGCCACATGAAATGCCACCAGAGTTGTGCCTAACAGCTCAGCATCTTCCTCCCTATTCTCTAGGTGATCTCATCCAACATTGTGGGTTTTTTTTTTAACTTTTAAAAATTATTTATCTACTTGGCTGTGCTGGGTCTTAGTTGCACATGCAGTGTGTGGTAACTAGTTCCCTGACCAGGGGTTGAACCCAGGCCCCCTGCATTGGGAGTGTGACGTCTTAGCCATTTGACCTCCAGGGAAGTCGCCAACATTGTGGTTTTTACCCCCCCTCTTTGTGGTGAGGACTTCAACATGTGTATCGCTAGTTAAGGTCTTTAGGCTAATATGAACGGCAAGCTGATGTATTTGCCTGCCTTCCTGATATCTCCTTGGATATTTCCAAGGCATCTCAAACTAAAGTGTCCCAAAGCGCTCTTCCAAGAACTTACTCATTCTACAGTTAATGGTGATGCTATGCTAGGGACGTATCTTTCTTGACTCTTCCCTTTCTCTCAACCTGACAGTACCCTGAGCTAACATGGAATAATCTCTGGCCTGGATGATTGCAATACCCCGTTAACTGGTTTTTCTGCTTCTACCCCTTTTTCCCCATGAACTGACGTTCAGTGTTTTCTGCTTCTATTCCTTTTCCCCATGAACCGATGTTCGGAGATCTGGCTAGTACCTAGATCAGGTCGTGCATCTCCTCTGCTTTTTAAAAACCTCCAGTGACTTTTTAATCTCACTTAGGATAATAGGCACCAGCTTTCCTATGACCCAGGAGGCCACCCAGGTCCACGCTCACCTCTCTTCTCTGGCTGCGTTCCCTCAGCTCTGTGCTTATTTACTATGCCTCAGCTACACTGGCTTCCCTGTGCTTCTTCAAACACACACCTGCTCGCTCCTCAGGACCTTTGTACTTGGAGACTCTGTGTTTTCCAGCTCTCTGCCTGGTCCCTCCCTCACTTCCTTCTGATCTGTACTGCAACGTTCTCTTCTCTGGGAAGCCCTCCAAAGCTACCTTCTCTTCCCTCTTCACCGCTTTATATTTTTTCTCTGTTGCTCTCATCTCTGAGATCTAACACACTGTATCCGTCACTTAGTGATCTCGTCTGTCTCTCACCCTGCAACATCAGCTCCACGAGAACAGGGACTTTTCTCTGTTTTGTTCGCTGTGGCATCCCCAGCTCTGTGCCTGGTTTATATTATGTGGTCGACAGATTTTTGTCAAAGGAATGAATAAATCCAGAGTTTACCATGGCTAAAATATAAGAAACTTTCTTGTAGACATTGTTGTTGTTTAGTTGCTTAGTTGTGTCCGACTGTTTATGACCCCATGAACTTTAGCATACCAGGCTTCCCTGTCCTTCACTATCTCCCTGAGTTTGCTCAAACTTATGTCCATTGAGTCAGTGATGCCATCCAACCATCTCATCCTATGTTGCCCACTTCTCTTGCCCTCAATCTTCCCCAGCATCAGGGGCTTTTCCAATAAGTTGACTCTTTGTATCAGGTGACCAAAGTATTGGAGCTTCAACTTCAGCATCAGTTCTTCCAATGACATATCTATGCATATTGATATCTAGTTCTTAAATACTGGTGAACCACAATGTCTGACCTCACAGGTACTCAAAACATAGTCATTGAAACAGAGAGAAAGAAGTATGTAGGCCAGAAAGTCTGAAGTTTGCTCTAACTGTCATTGACTTGCCCTAGACTCTAAGCCTCATGAGGGCAAGAATCATGTCTCCTTGCTTGCTGTTTCTCCCCCTACAACCCCCTGAGGGCTTCTGAGGGTACTTGGCATATAAAAGTGGTAGGCAATAAATAAATGTGTCATAAATTGAGATGCCAATGTGATTCTTGCCTCAGGCTGAAGCCCCAGCAGACCTAGTCAATATTGGACTTTCTGAGGATGTCAAGAAAGGTACTCTTGACAAAAGCGGTGGAACTGTCATAGGGCTCGTGATCTACTTCGGGCATCGCCAGATTAACACCAGGCTCCTTACCTGTGTCATCTCCAGCCCCTTATTTCTCATTCCTTCCTCATGGAAGGTCAATATGGTTAGGGAAACTGAATCTGGAATGGGACTACAAATAGTGCTAGAATATATTTCTAAATGGGCTCTTGAATAGTAAAATGGTCTGTCTGAAGTTATGTTTTTGTTTTTGACCCCACCATGAGGCACGTGGGAATCTTAGTTTCTGGGCCAGGGATTGAACCTGCTCGTCCTGCAGGGTAAGCTTAGAATCTTAACTGATAAACTGCCAGGGAAGTCCACTGTTAAGGCTTTTTTAAGGCCAGGGGGGCATATTTGCAATCATATTGCTGACATTTGATGTATTTTTATGACGAATTCATGAGAAAATTGGGCTATAGTCTTTTATCTATCTCTTGACAATACCACAGTAGAGACTGCAAAGAACATTTTTAAGAGCTGGTCTATTTGAAGTGTTAATGTATCGTGATTTAGATCTGTTCAGTTTTTCTAGAATGAAAGCAATTTTCTCTTATGTTGAAAATAGTATAAAAATCTCATTTATTTGTGTACATAATTCTGGATAAGTAAAAAAAAACTAAAGAACCATATATATTAATTTTTTAACTCTTTGTTCCTTCGGTATGAAGGAAACAAAGAGAAGTTGTTTTGTTCTTTTCATTTTGCGAAGCTTTTCTGCCCCATGAAGTTCTCTTTTAAAAGATTTTATATTTCAGTCATAATTTAACTCTGGTTTTCCTTGTGAATTTATTTGCCTGAACCACTTTGTGTATTGCTCAGCTTCTACTCTTGGAATTCAAGTCCTCTGCTTTACAAATAAAATGAAGAAAGCTTTATTATGGAAAATTTAAACGTACAAAATTAGAGCAAATAATAAAATGAGCTTTCATGTACCCTTCCCTCAGTTTCAATGTTTATCAATATTCTATTGCTCTTACTTCATCTACTTACCTCTTCCCTAACACTCTTTTTGGAAACAAAAGGAATTTAATTTAAATCTCAAACATTATACTTGTAATTTTACCTGTAAATACTTCTGTTTATATCTATAACATACACCTTTTACTTTCATGATATGAAACAATGTTATTATGATGCCCAATATAATGAAAAATAATTCCTTATTATCATAAGACTCACTATCTCAAAAATGCATTTTTACAGTTATTTTGTTGAAATCATGATCCAAAGAGACCCACACATTGTATTTGGTTTATATGTCTCTCTCTTTTTTTCTTTTTTTGGCCACACCAGGGGGCATGCAGGATCTGTTTCCCAATCAGGGATCAAACCCATGTACCTTGAAGGGGAAGTGTGGAGCCCTAACCAGTGGACCACCAGGGAATTCCTGGCTTTGGTTTGTCTTTTAAATCTTTTCATGTCTAATACTTCCTTCTTCTCACCTCTTCCATTTTTTTCTTGCCACTTATTTGTTGGAGAAAGAAACCTCTAATTTTCTTAAACTGAATCATCTTTCACAAGTAGCATCTTCAGATTCAAAGATAACAGATCTTCGAACTCTTGTATGAGGCCATAGGAGACAGAAGATGTAAAACCCATCATTGCTTCTAAGGCTAATTTCCCCAAGGCATAAAACAAAACAAACAAACATACACCCTTCACCTCAAATAAGAAGGAAGCTTGACTGTGTAACTTAAGTTAATTTTAGGAACTATTTATTGGAGGCTTACTATGAACAAAACATGCACTTGGAACTCAAAACTAATTGCTTCCCAGTCATGTTTTTTCTTGCAGAATGAATCCTATAAGAAAAAATGATTTGCTTCCTTCACTGGTTCTTGTGAAATAGAGGGAACGCTGGTAGAAGTTGAAATTGCTTAATATGCATGAAGGTATTTCAATTATTAAGGCTATCCTGGGCTTCCTTGGTGGCGCAGGGGTAAAGAATCCACCTGCCAATACAGGAGACATGGTTCAATCCATGATCCATGAAGATCCCACATTGCACAGAGCAGCTAAGCCTGGGCACCATAACTACTGAGCCTGTGCTTCAGAGCCTGGGAGCCTCAACTACTGAGCCTGCATGTCACATTACTGGAGCCTGCACACCCCAGAGCCTGTGATCTGCGCCAGGAGAAGCCACCACAGTGAAAAGCCTGGGCACCACAACTAGAGAGTAGCCCCCACTCGCCCCCAACTAGAGAAAAGCCTTCGCAGCAATGAACACCCAGCACAGACAAACAATAAATAAATTAATTAATTAAAAACAAAATAAAACTTTTCCTCCATTGGTGAGAGAAGTTTATTAGTGGTTTACCAGAAGTACAGTGCGTTTCTTTCTAGAAGCTGACAGTTTTCAAAGTGGATGTGAATCTCAAAGAAATATTTAACACACAAAAAAAATGCTTTAAAACTACTACCGAAAAGAAAAATACTACCACACTAGATATCCTGGCACATGTTTTGAAAACTTGTGCCTTTTTAGAGAGAACTTAAAGAACATAGCCAACCAAATGTAACCACAGCTACCATTCTCATGATGGGGGAGTTGTCCAGTTTTCCAGTCATATTATATGCTGCACTCTCAAAAGTGCTTACAGCTTACTGTCTTTGAGGCTGGGGTTTCTCTCTGGGGAGCTGTATTCTTGTGACTTTTAATTACTTTTAGAAATGAATAAGTGCAGACTCAACCCTCAAACTTCTCCTAAGTCAGAATCAAGAGCCAAGATTGATTCTGATAACTTTATGCTGCCTAGTTTGTGGACATAAAACTTCAAGCAAGCCTATCAACTGATACTTACGGTTGTGAGTTTGAAGCTCTTGATTGGTGACTTGAAATGCTGATGAAAATCACATAATTCATTAGTCCTGAACTGACTATTTGTTTGGGAATCAGAGCTCCTGGGCACAGATTTTAATATGGCCACCTGTGTGTAGGTCTGAAGTTTTCTCATTTATGATCCCTTCCATCTCTTGAACTTTATGGTTCTCTGCCTCTCCTTGGGCTAAGGCACCTCATCCTGGCACTTCTTCAAGTCCTGGATCATCCTCTGGTGGGTGTGAGTGGCTTGGCAGAGGAGTTTGGTGTTTCCTGAACTGGGTACCAGGAACTGGCTGCCCCAGTTACTATAGATGTCCCAACACTTCTTGGACTGCTCAGACTAATTTTAAAGCATCTTGTAGGACTGATTGATTTTAGAGGAACAAGGATGGTGCTATACACTTAAAGGAAAACCAAACCATTTTATTGTGAATCCTTCCAGGCAAATGATGGTGCCCATAATAAGGAAATAAAATTACTTGAGTAGGAAACAATGAGTCAGAAGCCCTGCTCTGTTTCTGGATGGTACATCCTTCTCTGGTGGTCTCAGTTTTTTTTTTCTTCCAGTTTTACTGAGATATAATTACACAGCACTGTATAAGAATAAGGCATATAGCATAATGATTTGACTTATATACATTTTGAAGTGATTATCTTAATAAGTTTAGTGAACATTGATCATTTATACAGGTATAAAATTAAGTTGTTTTTCTTGTGATGGGAACTCTTAGCCTTTATTGTCTTAGCCACTTTCATTATCATGTTAGGAGGTCATAGTTGGCTGTTGCAATATTAATTTTTACATCATTTCTGGTTTCTGTCATAACTGTAGGATTGACTCCGAAAGCCTTTCTCAGGACAGCAGAAACTGTGATTAGAGACCACCCTTAAAAGAATTGTAAAGAAATACTTTTTGTGCAAACATTACATAAACATCAGAGGGACTAATTTTACTCCACTTTCAGGCTTATTTATAGATTCGGGTGACTCAAACGATAGCAAAATGGTCCAGTAGAGCTGCTTCTTTGACTCATGTCAGTGTATCTTCTTTGGGATTGCCTCCCCTCTTCACTCTTCTTTCTAGGCTGAGGTCTCTGGCAAGTGCAGGAGCAGAAAGAGTTCCTTGTGAAAGACTGACCACGTTTCTGTAGAGAGAGCTTTCCCCATGTGCTGCAGGGTCATGTGGTTTCAGCTGCTGATACTGAATCATTTACAAATCCTGCTGCATCTAAGCCCAAGAGAATGGGTCCCCTTCTAGTCCCATGGATTCCATCAGACATGCCATGTCTTCCAGAAGCTATCTTTCACTGCTCAAGCACCTAGTGACCTCTCATATTTCTGCTTCTTTTGGAACTAGGACTTATCTGCTGAGCAGTAATATCACTGATATTTTTCTGGATTAAAAAAAAAATCAACCTGTTTCTCTCAATGAGATTGTAATTATCTTCAGGGTAAGGATTGTCTCTTTTGCAATGTCTACTGCAGATTCTATGCACCCAGGTCAGTGTGTTGTAGTGGAAAGACTCAGGAAGTACATTCACTGAATGGTTACTCTATGGACTGAAAGATACATCCAAGGTTGGAAGATCTAGATTTGAATCTGATCTCTGCTGCATGAAGGTGTGACAAATCATTTAATTTTCCTTATATCTAAAATAGGGATGATAATATTTATCCTAAAGGCAGCTAATAGCTATTGCACTCTTCTATCTACTGGTGGGTTGTGCCAGTTGCTGCTTCTAAGTACTTTAAATATATCTGCTCACTTAATGATCACACCAGCCTTAAGATGCTGATGCTATTTTTTGGGGAGGGGATATGGAACCCCTTGGCACACAGGATCTTAGTTCCCCTACCAGGGATGGAACTCACATCCCCTGCAGTGGAAGCGTGAAGTCTTAACCACTGGACTGCTAGTTAAGTCCCAAGATGTTGATGCTACTATTAATTCCATTTTACAGATGGATACACTGAGGTTCAGAAACGCTCAGAGATGTTAGGTAAGTTGTTGCAGGCCACACAATAAAGAGAGGAAGAGCAAATTTAAATCCAGGCAGTCTATCACCAGAAAACAACCTTTTTTTTTTTTAAGACTTTTAAAAATAATATTTTAAATTTATTTTTATTGGCTGTGCTGAGTCTTCACTGCTGTGCAGGCTTTTCTCTAGTTGCGGCATGTGGGGGCTACTTTCAGGATGTCATGCTTCTCATTGTGGTGGCTCCTCTTGTTGCAAAGCACAGGCTCCAGGGTGCAGGCTTCAGTAATTGAAGCTTCCAGGCTCTAGAGCAAAAGCTCAGTTGTTGTGGCACAGGGGCTTTGTCCCTCCACGGCATGTGGGATCTTCCCAGCTCACGGATCAGATCCGTTATCTCCTGCACTGGTGGGAGGATTTTTTACCACTGAGCCACTAGAGAAGCCTGAAAACAACACTTTTAACTACTATGTTATTGTGTTTGCATGGTTTACCAGCTCATGGTGGGTGAGGAGCAAATGAATCCATATATATGAAAAGCCCGCGCACTGCAACTACAGTATAGCCCCTACTAGCCACAACTAGAAAAAACCTGAGTGCAGCAATGAAGGCCTAGTGCAGCCAAAAATAAATTAATTAATTAAAAATTTTAAAAAAATCATTAAAAAAAAAAAGAGATCTCCCACCCAATCGTTATCTATTCTTAGAAGTTTATTGAATCCTTTCTGGCTATGGCTGTTTTAAAAACAAAAATCTCCTTTAGTATTTGGATCCATAAAACTGCATTATCTTATAAGACTTTTTCCCCTCGAAATGTGAAAATCTTTTTTCCCAAATAAAAACACAATATGCTTTTTGAAAAAAAAATAAGGATAATAGAAGTCCTCTATAATCCCACCATCCAAAGATAATCATTTTTTACATTTTAGTTTTATCCTTCAACTTCTCTGCATATACATACTTTTTGACTTCCCTGGTGACTCAGACGGTAAAGAATCTGTCTGCAGTGTGGGAGTTCCGGGTTCAATCCCTGGGTCGGAAAGATCCCCTGGAGAAGGAAATGGCAACCCACCCCAGTAGTCTTGCCTGGACAGAGGAGCCTGGTGGGCTACAGTCTATGGGGTTGCAAAGAGTCGGACAGGACTGAGTGACTAACATTTTCACTTCATACTTTTTACAAGCTCATTTTATAATACCATTTTGTAATATTTTTGAAAACCTGCCATACCATGCTCATAAAGATAGAGTTGGCACTTCAGTTTTATCAGTAGCATGATATTCCACTTTATTGATTTGCTTTAATTTATCTGAAATTTGATATTATGTTTGAATAGGTGGGGAATAAGTCTTCCCCGTCCTTAATAGCTAGCCACAGAGACCAAAGATATCAGGAAAATAACCGTACTGTATGTTAGGTCAACTGCTTTTAATTTTCAGTTACATTAGGGGAGGAGTTTGGTAATTATAAAGATCAATAGATGTAAAAAATGTACATGAAGGGGGTTTACATTTTATAATGTCTGTTATTTTCTCTTTAATGTTCTACCACTTGGCATTGTAGAATAGAAGCTCCTTCCTGTTTCTTAAGATGATAGTTTAACTTTCCTTTTGTGGTCTACAATGGGAAACACTTATATTCAATTTCTAAGCAAATTTTTGTGACTTGCAAACAGAATGTTTTAGGTAACTGTTTTGCAAACTGCAAACTCCTTACTTTCATGGGAGCTCCATACAGTACTTTAGCATGTGTTCATGCAGTGAAACAGTGAAATCTACTTTATGGCATGATTATGGTGTTTTAGTTTTACACTTTGCTTCCTCCCCTGCGGCCCAGTGGTAAAAGAATCTGCCTGCAACGTAGGAGATTCTGCTTCGATCCCTGGGTGGGGAAGATCCCCTAGAGTAGGAAATGGCTACCCACTCCAGTATTCTTGCCTGGAAAATTTCATGGACAGAGGAGCCTGGTGGACTACAGTCCATGGGGTCCCAAAGAGTTGGACAGGACTGAGCTGCTGAGTTTCACACTTTACCTCCCTTGTGATCAAGAGCTGCACTGTGCATGAAGGAGATATGAGGCAACTAAATTCCATAAGCATTCTGCTCCCCAAATCATTTGCTCTCTGTTTCTAGCACTCTGAGTGTGGGGGAGGGTGAGTGGGTGTGTACCAAAGAGAGGAACCCCAGAGGGGGAGGGGAGAGGGGGGTCGTTTAGCAAGTTTCAGCTTCTCTGAGCCTCAGTCTCCTTCGTAAAACTAAGTTCCTTATGCTTGTCTAGTCTGACTCAGGAGGTTGTCTCAAGGGTCAAATTTGACTATATATGAAGATGGGATATCAATATTTAATAATAAAAAGTGATAATTACTATTATTAGGCCCTTGGCCTCCTTTTTTTCACAGCTATTTGGCATGCCCCAGTCGCTTAAGAACGAAATTGCACAGGCGGGGCTACTCAATTCAATTTTTCTTAACTGTTTTGAAATTCCCTGCATGAAAATGACTACGGACAAAAAGTACGACCTCCTGCCTGTGACAGGTCCTAAACTGAAGATTTGTGGTTAGTTCTGTTCTCTTTGTCATCTAGCTAGGCGCTCTGCTTTATTCCCTTTTGGGGATACTTATTGCCATTTCATCTGAAGGAACAGCAGGTCACCTTTTCTTTGAAAGGGCAATGATACCTTGGCTCTTTTTATGTTCACATGGAAAATATTCGTGTCAGGTGTTAGTAATTATTTATCAAGCCAAGACCTGTATGGTCGGGCTGTCTTCAGCTCAGGTCATTGGTACATGGCGTTACAGTTGGAAAGCCCATTCTGGAATGGTTTTAGCTACCACTAGAACACATCTTCTCATTTTACAATGAAGAAATTGATACCCAGAGAGTCTAAATGTCTTGTTCAATGCCAAAGGGTGGCAGGTGATGGTGTGCTTGAAATCTATTCTTCTGTGACATCCTCTCGTATTTTTATAAAATGCGTTGCAAAGATGACAAAACTTCAGAATCCAAGACTACTTGGAGCATGATCCTAAAGTTAACCTACAGAGAAAGCTAAGGTCTCAAAAGTGATAGGTAAGAATTTGGGGTTCTGCTGGATTAGGAGCAGCTCGGCCAGGCTCAGTATTCTCCGCCTCTACCTGCCTCGCCTCTCCATTTCCTCCGCTACCTTGCTAGCCCCACCCTTTTCAGGTGGCCCCGCCACTTCCTGGTAGCCCAGCTCCCACCCCACCGCAGGCGGAACCTATGTTCGTGGGCTCTGGGGTCCACCGGATCTTTCTCGCTCAGACTCTTCGCAGCGGTGACTCGGCAGCAGCGTCTCGCGTCATCAGTGACAGCCCCGAACCTTGCTACGCTTTGCGTCGCTCTTCCAGGAGCAGTCACCTCCTCCTTGGCAAATAGTCCTCGGTGGGGTCCGAGTTCTTGGATAATAGGAGAGGGGAAGCACAAGAAGTTGCAGTCTGGGGACGCGGGACCGAGAAGCAAAGAGAGATAGGGACCTGAGTTTCTGTGATAGTGTGCAAAGTTAGTTAAAAACTCCTTCCCACCTAAGATCCCTCCGCCTGCAGTAGCGGTGGTGAGGCCGAGGGAGCCGCCATTTTGGATGTTCGGTTCCTGCTGCCACTGCTGCCGCCGCCCCCGGAGCTGCTGGTTTCATTCGAGGTTTCGGGCCGGTGAGTGTCAGTCGCGGCGCTAAGAGAATACTTCTTGTTTTACTCTGCGCCTGCCGGGAGCGCTCGGCCGGAAGCTCCCTGTCTATCCCAGGGGTCCGGTCCCAGATCGTGGAGGGTGAGAAGAGAGGACAGAGACTGGGCCAGGAGGGGCCGGGAGCACAGGGGTTGTTCCGACTTCTTGAGGGCCAACCCCGAGGCCTCAGACCCGGAGGCTCCGCACGCGGCTGCGTCTGTGTTATGGCGTTGCCTGGCCGGTGCGGACCTCCTTGGACCCATTGACTTTCTCAGGCTGCACTCCTCCTTTGAGGACTCATTCAGAGAGCCTGGGGTTAGCGGGGCGGGTCCCACCTCCGCGTGTCTTCTGCGTGCCACGTATCAGCAGTGTTCTTGTATCTTGCATCCTAGTCAGGTCTTTCGTGAAACTCTCTTCTGTATTTCCAAATGCTCAGTTAGTTAATCGTTGTCTGCACCCGCATTGCCGTTCTCTTTGAACTGGACGTCGGCCTCGCCTCTCTCTAACCTTTCGACCAACTTCTTTCCCAATTTTCTGGGGTTGCCCCCCTCTTTTTTTCTTAAACTCACCTGCGAATACATTGGTTACCCTTCTCTCAAAGTCCTGATCCTGCAGGCATCAGTTATTAATAATTCTCCCGAATTTCTTGGCGGCTTGACAGAGTCGGGACGGTTGGTTGTGTTTCTCAGTTAGGGTTTGGTGTAGGAGACTCGTCGAACCACTCGCTCAAGAGTGTGCTTCAACAGTACATGCTTATAAAGCTGAGTAAAGGGCTTTTGGGGGAAGGTGGTAGGGAGAGGCTGTCAAATGTTTTCTCATTTGTGTTTTCTCATCCCTTCCTGGGCTGAACACGTAGCTTTTGGGTACTTTTGGACACTTAACATATTTTCTTGATGCTGTGTATCCCTGCCCAGGGCAATCTGCCTGTGAAAAAGAATCTTAAGTCTGACATTGGTAGAAGGGAAAGTAACCTTTTTTTTTTTTAAAGATACTGTGGGGATTAGTTAACGGAAGAGAGGAGTGAAGATTTCTTAGTGATTTTAACTTTCAAGTGGTTTGTACAGTAGTGTTCTTCGTTGACTAACTCCGAAAAAATACTTGGATTGACTTCGTGTATGGTATTTTTCTGGGACTAGTTGGATTTTAAATATTCACTTTTACTTTTCCCCATAATGCTTATCATACTTTATACGCTTTAACTTTTGCTTTAAAAATATAGACTCTCCAGGCACCCGTAATTTCACCACTTTCATTCTATTCTTGTTATGTTTGCAGTATAGTATACTTGAATAAAAAACATTTCACTGTAATTCACTGATTATTTCTTATAATTCAAGTTAGATGAGTGTGACTGAGTCACCTCTGTTTCACCTCAGCCTGGGTTTTCACATCTGCAAAAGGGATATGTAAATTATTTGAGACGGTACCCTAGTGACTGCTGAAACTTAAATTTATAACTTGAACTTGACCAAATCTTTCAATACTTCTAATCCATGTATAAGTGCATTATTATCAGGTTATTATCAGGTAGATAAATTCCTGTACTAGTCATATGATGTCTCAGTAGAAGAGTGAGTGTTTCACTGTAAATAGTCAGTGTTCTTGGTATTTGTTTTCAGGAGACTTTTCAAAAATGTGTTATTTACTGTTTGTATATTTACTCTAAAGCCATGGAGTCTCCTTTTGGTTTAAAGGGTTGTCTAACAAGATACATGGAATCCTCTCTCATATACTGGGGCTTCCCTGGTGCTCAGATGGTCAAGAATCTGCCCTGGATGCGGGAGACCTGGGTTCGATCCCTGGGTTGGGAAGATTCCCTGGAGGAGGAAATGGCAACCCACTCCAGTATTCTTGCCTTGGAGAATCCCCATGGGCAGAGGAGCCTGGTGGGTTGCAGAGTCGGACACTACTGAGCAACTAAGCAGGCAGCACTCATCTACTGAGTATCCCCTTGTAGTTGCTACTGAAATGTTCTTTCTGAGTTACACTATCAAATACTCCCAATATTAAGTATTAGGAGAGCTATCAGATGGGTGTTAACTTAGTTCATTTCATGGTATTAAGTACTGGTATTTAAATGTCATTCATTCTTAGGCAGTTTGCGTTCAGTTGGAGAAAGCATCCTTTTGCCTTGCAAATGATAAGTGTTGTTTATTTTAGTGCACCTTTGATTGATTACACTTGAATGTCTACTTGGTCTAAGGGATTGTTGGAGTTCCATGCTTGAAATAAACATTGTTTAGGAAACCTTAATTTCTTTTGGAGCAGTTGCTTGTTCTTTGATCTGTTTCACTGACAGCAGTTCTAAATTTGAAGATGAATTTTAGAGTGAAACTATAAAGTACAAAAATTGTCAGCAATACTTTGGTGATATTTCATCATACTATTTATTTTTTAAAGTAGTCTTGAGATTAGTCGTGTGCAAAGACAAAAACAAGTTTTTATGTGATTTGTAATAATTCTATGCAAATTAAAAAAGTTGAACAAATATTTTCCAAAAGATTATTTTTAATTAAGAAAATGGAATTGGGAAAACACATACCAAAACAGATTATCAAAATGCTTAATCTCCTTATTTGCATTTGATGAGGATTTAAAAATTTTGTATATACAGCAGGAAGTAATTGATATCAAAACTTTAGAACTAATTTGGTTTAGCTTCAGAAACTCTAAAACTATTACCTTTCTTCCACCTGCAGCAACTTGTTTTATCTGTGTTAGGTGCTTGTCTTTCAGTCTTCCTTTATGAATTGTTTTCAGTTCTTGATTTTTACTTTCATCCTTTTGTTACCTGTTCAGTTTCTTTCATGCAGGATGATATTACAGTAGCTATGTGTTTGTTGCTCAGTAGTTTCTGACTCTTTGCGACCCCATGGACTAGCCCGCCAGGCGCCTCTGTCCGTGGAATTCTCCAGGCAAGAATACTGGAGTGGGTAGCCATTCCCTTCTCCAAGGGATCTTCCCGACCCAGAGACCAAACCCAAGTCTCCTGCATTGCAGGCGAGTGGTAAAGAATCCGCTTGAGCCACCAGGGAAACCCATTAAAGTAGTAAGCAGTTTTAAAATTAAGAGAACATACAGATTAATGTAAGCGCTTACATTTGTTGGCTTACAGGTTTTGAAAATCATTTTTGGCAAAAAGTATTAGGATTCTTTCATTTGCCTTTTTGTATAGAAAATTTTATTTCAGTAAAGGCATCATTTCTACATTTAAAGTACATACAAGGTTTTTCTTCACTGAAGGAGTCATCGAAAATACTTAATTTGCTATGAATTCTGGTCACTAGAACAATCTCTTGTCAGAGTTTGAAGGGTCCAAAAGTGGAAGGAAAAAAAAAAACCCACACTTGCCAAACTTGTTGAGTCAGTATTAACTAACACTTTTGTACAAAAAGGGCAAGGGTTAGGATAATATGATTAAAATGAGAAATGCTTTTTTTTAAACTAGGTACTTTGAAGTTTTGCCTTTTTTGGTGGGGTTTTGTTTTCCACTACTCAAACTATTGGAGAAGAAAATTAATGAGTTATAAATGCTGCCAGTGAAAAACAGGCAGGCTTAGAAAGAAAAAAGATTTTTTTTAAAAGATGAAGAAAACATATGTGACCTTGTACTTTATTAATAATTAAAGACATCTTAAAGGCAAGTAGTTTTCACCCCCCTTTCTTTGTTACAGTGCAGCAGTCACAGTGTAACCTGAAAATCTGTTGCTTTGCTCACTCCAGTTTGCATGTTTAGCTGATTGTTTTGGGCTGAGCATCCTAGGCTGTGCAGCTTGTCTGGCTTTGAGATTAATGTTGTAGATTCTTGGAAAGAGCAAATATGAGAAAGACATGTACTTATTAATCTTTGGAGATGTAAAACATTTGTAATCTCCTCCTTGTCAGCCTTGGGGTTAAAATTAAGATTGTCATAGCATAGATGGTGTACACTATTTGATCATAAGATTTAACTTTCGTAAATGATCACACAGTTGTACAACTCAAAAGAAGTTCCACTACTGTTTTTACATCTCAGTTTAGTTTCTGCTTGCTAAACCTCACCCTTGGGAAATTGTTCAGTTTCAAGCTGAAGAGAAGGAAGGGAAGTTAATTTTTTTAATTCCTTTTTAAAGTCTGCACAAGAGATTCCCTTCCCACTTTTTGAGATTTTTGAAAACATGATACTTTTAAAATGTGAAAATACTGGTTTGAGATGGATGGGGAAACTAATTGAAGAAATAGGTACACTGTGTAGAGTTAATTGAATCTTTGTATTTATTGTTAGGGGTTTTGGGGTCTGAGTATTGAAGGAAAACTATTGTAAGAAGACAGAGCCTTGGGATTTCCCTAGTGGACCAGTGGTTAAAACGCTTTGATTGCACTGCAGGAGGCTTGGGTTCGATCCCTTGTTGGGGAACCAAGATCCTGGATGCGTCATGGTGTGGCCAAAAAAGAAAGCAAACAAGAAACAAATAGAAGAAGAAGGAAGAGCCTCTTTTTCTGATAGTCGCTCAGTTGTGTCCGACTCTTTCCCACACCATGGACTGAAGGCTGTCAGGCTCCTCTGTCCATGGAATTTTCCAGGCAAGAATACTGGAGTGAGCTGCCATTTCCTACTCCCGGGAATCTTCCTGACCCAGGGATTGAACTTTTGTCTGTTTTGTCTTCTCTGTTGGCAGGCGAGTTCTTTACCAGTGAGCCACCTGGGACTCCTTTCTGTTAGTACTCAATCAATGTATGTGACTTTTAAAATTGTGTATTTCTATCAGTGAAGGCACGGGCACTGTATTTTCTTTAGAAGCTTTACATGGTGAAAGTTTAATAAATGGTGTTCATTACTTAAGAAAGTAGAATGAGGAAGTTGCTTGTAATTTGACTTCACTAGCGTTTGGTTGTGTTATTTACGCACACTGAACTTTTGTTGTTCCTTGAACCCTTAAGTGTTCTTTCATTCGTTGTACCTCTTCTGCTTATACCTGGAATGCTTTTCTTTCTCCCTTGCAACTAGTGAATCTGTTGTTTCTTCCTCTCTATCCCAGGCAAAGGATTGTAGTATTTTTTTTTTTTTTTTAATATTTGTGGAATTGTTTACTTGTCCTGATCTTCAAAGGACAAGAACTATCTAATTTATGGCATCCCTAGTATATAGCACCTGGTGTGCATGCAGAGTCCCTTCAGCCGTGTCTGACTCTGTGTGACCCCATGGACTGTAGCCCGCCAGGCTCCTCTGTCCTTGGGATTCTCCAGGCAAGAACACTGGAGTGGGTTGTCATGCCCTTCTTTCAGGGGATCTTCCTAACGGGTCAGGCTCAAGTCTCTTGTGTCTCCTATATAGCAGGCAGATTCTTTATCTACTGAACCACATGGGACACTCATGGAAGTTTACTGCAGGTCATTTACTTGTGACTGATAGAATTGATGTTACTGAAATTTATTTTCAGATTTAGAACATATACAAAACCTTATTTGTGTGTCTTTGGAAATATTATTTAGATATTTAATTCCAAAATGGATATTTTCATTTTCTACTTGTAATTTACTCAGACCCTTTGTTATGCCAAAGTTTCAAGTGACAGCAAAGAAATTTGCTCTGCCTGCCATCTTTTTTCTTTCTTTTGAATACCTGTTATGTAATTCATTATGCTCAGGGAACTAATAATAAGGTGAGAACTTCAGTCTTTTTCCTCAAAATGGGAATATGTTGATAGTTTAGTGATATGTTATCGACTTTCCCACTGTTTTTGAAAAATCTACTGTAACAGTGCTGAGGCATTTTTAAAAAGTTCTTAATCTGTTTACAAAATAATAGACGTCCACTGTAATAAGTGAAAAAAAAAAACTAAAGACATACTTCTGAAAAAACACCTGTTCATTTCCCCAGCTGCTTTGCTATTACTCCCCCACCATTTAGCCAGGCTTTGAGTCTGCTTCAGCGTTTCTCTATGCTTGGTGAAGTGCTGTGTATACAACATTAATGGACATACACGGGGTGCTTCGTTTTTACAAAGGGTAGATCGTACTTTTTACGTTACTCTGTAACTGAAACTTTGCTTAACACATCATGGTCAGTAAGTATAATTCTACCTTGTTTTTAGAGGGGTGGAGTGGGAGTGTGGAAGGGAGGAGATATGTGTGTACTTATAGCTGATTTATGCTGTTGTACAGCAGAAACCAACACGGCATTGTAATTATCTTCCAATTAAAAAATTAGAAAAAGAAAACCCTATTATGTCTCACAGTGTGAATGTACTCTACATAATTTATTCAGTCATTTTCTTGTATACATTTAGGCTGTTTCTAGGTCTTTGTACTACAAAGTAGTGCACTAGACATCCTTTTACATGTCCCTTTATTTGCTGATGCTCTTATTTCTGCAGAGTAAAATCTCTTGGGTGGGATTTCTGAGTTAAAGGAATTATATTTTAAATGTTACTGTTGCCAGATTACTCTTTTAGTAGGTTGTCATAATTTCCATCTCCACTAGCAGTGGGTTCTCCATAACGTCACATCTTTAGATGACATTACTTAATTTAATTTTTGCTTGTCTGCTAGTTGCTAAATGGTTTCTCAGTTGTGTCTTAATTTTAATTTCCTTGATTATTGCTGGAGCTAGCCTCTTTTAGTATGTTTTGTGGTCTTTTGAATTTCCTTTACTGTGAATTGCCTGTTCGTGCCCTTGCTTCATTTTTCTTTTTCTCCTATCTTGCAGGAACGTCTTATGGTATATTAATTCTTTGTTGTATAACACATGAATTTATTAATCTAGAGTTAAATTTTATCTGATATAAAGTAAGGGGTCTTATATGATTTTCTTTTGTATAGAGAGCCAACTGTGTCCAGACTAAATAAACCATCCTTTCTTCAATGAATTAAGTGCTGCCTTATCGTATGTTAAGTTCCCATATATGTTTGCTCTATTTCTGGATGTTCTGTTTTACTCTTCCTGTACCATTATTTTACTGTTTTGAATATCATAGCTTTATATAGAAAGTTATGCTCTGTTAAGAAGAGCTCCTGTCACTGTACTTTTCAGTTTTTTTTTTGACTATTCTTAAATATTTATTCTTATCTATATTGGTTGAATATAATTCTGTTGAGTTCAGAAAGCCTCAAAAAAGCCAAGTCAGTGTTTAGAATTACACTATATTCATGTATTAATTTTGGAAGGCCTGACATTTTTAAATGATGATAACTTTTCCATATTATAATGTTTCCATTTATTTAGGTCTTATTTTAGTTTCTTCAGTAAAGATTTCATAGATTTAATAGTTGTCTTCATCTAGTTCATATACCTTTCTTGCTAAATTTGTTCCTGGATATCTTATAGTTTTTGACTGTTATCAATGGGACTTCAATCCCCCACCCCCAGTTTCTAGCTCATGTCAAACATAGGTTAAAAATGAATCTTTCATCTCCTATAGACCAGTGCGTCTCCTCCCCACTCTCTTCTTGGCTATCTCAAATTAACAGAACTTGGATTCGTGAAGAATATGCTAGAGAAAATTTGTTGTCTTAGTATTAAATCACTTTCTCATAGCTTTCTGAAGTCATCTGTAGAAAAGTACCCATAGATAACTGTGACTGTCCTTTTAGGATGAATGCCACCTTTTTATTTTGAAAGTTTTCAGTTTTGCTTGATTTATCCATTCTTGTGGTTTTTGTTAATTGGAATTTTTAAAGCAAGAATTCTCAAATTATGCATGTTCATTATATGAAAGATATCAAAACAAAAGTTAAAGCACCTGTATTCACATGAGGTACATATATTTCCTTTAAGATTTATCTTCCCTTTCAATTCAGTTCAGCTCAGTCGTGTCTGACTCTTTGCGACCCCATGGACTGCAGCATGCCAGGCCTCCCTGTCCATCACCAACTCCCGGAGGTGCTCAAACTCATGTCCATTGAGTCGGTGATGCCATCCAACCGTCTCATCCTCTGTCGTCCCCTTCTCCTCCTGCCTTCAATCTTTCCCAGCACCAGGATCTTTTCCAGGGAGTCAGTTCTTTGCATCAAGTGGCCAAAGTATTGGAGTTTCAGCTTCACCATCAGTCCTTCCAATGAATATTCAGAATTGATTTCCTTTAGGATGGGCTGGTTGAATCTCCTTGCAGTCCAGGGGACTCTCAAGAGTCTTCTCCAGCATCACAATTCAAAAGCATCAGCGCTTTGGCATTCAGCTTTCTTTATAGTGCAACTCTCACATCCATACATGACCACTGGAAAAAACCATAGCCTTGACTAGACGGACCTTTGTTGGCAAAGTAATGTCTCTGCTTTTTAATATGCTGTCTAGGTTGGTCATAGCCTTTCTTCCAAGGAGCAAGTGCCTTTTAACTTCTTGGCTGCAGTCACCATCTGCAGTGATTTTGGAGCCCCCAAAAATAGTCTGTCACTGTTTCCATTGTTTCCCCATCTGTTTGCCATGAAGTGATGGGACCAGATGCCATGATCTTAGTTTTTTGAATGAGTTTTAAGCCAACGTTTTCACTCTCCTCTTTCACTTTCATCAAGAGGCTCTTTAGTTCCTCTTCACTTTCTGCCATAACGGTGGTATCATCTGCATATCTGAGGTTATTGATATTTCTCCTGGCAATCTTGATTCCAGCTTGTGCTTCATCCAGCCCAGCATTTCACATGAGAGTACATCTTACCCTTTAGGGCATACCTTTAAAACAAATTAAGATTTTATTTGTAGCATTTTGTGACCGTTTTTGATAATTGAGGCCTCTGTGGTATATCTTTGCTAATATTAGGGTTAAGAGTGAAAAATTGCTTTTTATTTTATTTGTGTCAAATTGATAATGCTCATCTGTCATTGTTTATTTGGCCTTTATTTTCCTATGAATTAAGGTGACTGAATTGTTCAGTAGGCATATTTACATTTATATATATATCTAATTTTAAAATCTCAGGTTTGCTGAGTTTTGTTGATGGATAATTAAGCATAAAAGAAGATTCCTGTAACACTGACAGTTGAAGGACAATTGAGCTTAAGATCTCATAGAGGGGTACCAGGTGATTGCTTAGACAGGGTGTGGTAATATCCTAATGTGGTCACACATTTCACAGCCTTGCTCTTGAAGATCCAGAAATTCCATTTTAATATTACCTGGGAATGATTAATCCTGATCAGACTCACTGATGTGTTAGGATAACAGTGTTGTAATTCATAAGAGGTTATGCTTTTCTGTTGAATTACCTGTATCTAGTTTGTGGGGTCCTCTGTTCCTTGTATGAAGGTGTTTGGGAGGCAAAGTACTTCCAAAGGTGATTAATAATCAGAAAGTTGCATTGTGAGCCTGAAACCAGATCCTATAAAGTTGGATGGGCGTGAGTGTTTTATCATTCTAGGCCAAGGTGAAACTTGATGAAAGAACTGTCCCTGTCTGACAATGGTGTTTTCCCTCTCCAGAGACCAAAATACTTATCCCAAGATTTAATCTCTTTTATTCAAACAGTGATGTATTAACACTGGCCACCCCTTTTTCTTCACTCTGTACAAGAGTTCCTTTTTATGAACAAATTTCTTCATACAGGAGAAATAGATGTGTGCTGCTTCCCCCTCCCTGCCCACTTTACCCCAAAGAAAGAAAACTACAGAAACACAGACATTGAGAGAACTTATCTAAGTCAGACTAATGACAGGTAGTGTCTGTAATGGAGAAGGCAATGGCACCCCACTCCAGGACTCTTGCCTGGAAAATCCCATGGACGGAGGAGCCTGGTAGGCTGCAGTCCATGGGGTCGCGAAGAGTCGGACACGACTGCATGACTTCACTTTCAGTTTTCACTTTCATGCATTGGAGAAGGAAATGGCAACCCACTCCAGTGTTCTTGCCCGGAGAATCCCAGGGATGGAGGAGCATGGTGGGCTGCCGTCTCTGGGGTCACGCAGAGTCAGACACGACTGAAGCGACTTAGCAGCAGCAGCAGCAGTGTCTGTAAGATGCGTTGTAAAGTAAAAGTCTGATTGAAGCATAATACTGTTGATTAGTTTGGTTTACGTTTCTTACTATTTTGGTCTTGGTATTTTTGCAAGTTTTAAATATACTAAAGCAATTCAAATATACATACGAGATAAAAATCTGAAATTGGGGTTTTATGTGGAGCGTAATTTGAAAGTATAGATCACAGGGAGAGTGTGAGAGAGAAAGCATGGTAACTTCTTTTGGAGGGTTTTGCCCAGTGTTACTTTGGGTTCCTTGAGCACTCTCAGCCATACTTAGAAGTCTGTGATTGGTGGTAAAGTTAACAGAAATCTTAATTTCTTTTCTTACTGTTTATCAAGAAAGATTTCAGGTATAGTGGGTGGCTAGAAAAGGAGATAATTTTCATATTGAAAAATCACTTTTAATTTGGGATTTCTTTTTAGATTTAGAGCTCAAATACCTTTAAGTTTAGAGGAAGCAGGATCAGATAGCAGTGTGAGTCCCACCCTTTATGTATTTGACTGTTGACTGTCAGCTCAGAGCTCACAGCCAGGGACTGTGAGGTCAGAAGTGGGAAGAAAGTTAGAACTAAGTATGCTAGAATAGAGGACTGGGTTAAGTTCTGATGCCTTTTCTTTGGCTGTTAGTGAGTATCCAGTGCACTTTATTTTGTATGCTCTGGAAAGGACAAGTACATTTTCTTTAAATAAGGGTCTTTTACTCTTTGAAAGTGAAAGAGGAGAGTGAAAAGTTGGCTTAAGCTCAACATTCAGAAAACTAAGATCATGGCATCTAGTCCCAACACTTCATGGCAAATAGATGGGGAACAGTGTCAGACTTTATTTTTCTGGGCTCCAAAATCACTGCAGATGGTGATTGCAGCCATGAAATTAAAAGACGCTTACTCCTTGGAAGGAAAGTTATGACCAACCTAGATAGCATATTAAAAAGCAGAGACGTTACTTTGCCAACAAAGGTCTGGCTAGTCAAGGCTGTGGTTTTTCCGGTGGTCATGTATGGATGTGAGAGTTGGACTGTGAAGAAAGCTGAGTGCCGAAGAATTGATGCTTTTGAACTGTGGTGTTGGAGAAGACTCTTGAGAGTCCCTTGGACTGCAAGGAGATCCAGCCAGCCCATCCTAAAGGAGATCAATCCTGGGTGTTCATTGGAAGGACTGATGTTGAAGCTGAAACTCCAATGCTTTGGCCAGCTCATGCGAAGAGTTGACTCATTGGAAAAGACCCTGATGCTGGGAGGGATTGGGGGCAGGAGGAGAAGGGGACAACAGAGGATGAGATGGCTGGATGGCATCATCGACTCGATGGGCATGGGTTTGGGTAGACTCTGGGAGTTGGTGATGGACAGGGAGGCCTGGCATGCTGCGATTCATGGGGTCACAGAGAGTCCGACGCAACTGAACTGAACTGAACTCTTTAAAGTGAAAGAAAGTGAAAGTGAAGTCGCTCAGTTGTGTCTGACTCTTTGCGACTCTGTGGACTGTAGACTACCAGGCTCCTCCCTCCATGGGATTCTCCAGGCAAGAATACTAGAGTGGGTTGCCATTTCCTTCTCCAGGGGATCTTCCCGACCCAGGGATCAAACCCACATCTCCCGCATTGCAGGCAGTCGCTTTAACCTCTGAGCCACCAGGGAAGCCCTGGTTCCCTTCTACTCTTTAGAATTCAATAAATGCAGTATTTATTCAGTTCCTAGTCTTTAAGGCAAGGGGAATATAAGGATTAATAAAATAATCAAGAATCAGGCTTTAGGGAGCTTATATTTGAGTGGGAAAAATAGGTATTTCAGAGGAAAAAAAGAGGTGATCATGGCTTGGAGATGGTATTGATGGTTTTATCCCACAAAGGGTTTTGTGGAAATTTTGGAAAGTAACTGTTTTCACCATTTCAGGGATAAGATTTAGGTGAATTGGAACATTTGCAGTCTTTTTTTTTTCCTGGTCTCTTCTATTATTTAAAATTTTTCTTTTCTATATGAAGCATTTATAATTTTGATTACTTTGATATGTAAAATAATATTGATTTAGTTTTAAGCTTCAAAACCCAATTTTGTTTAACCAATTTGGGTAGAAATTTTTCCAAAATGAATTTCATACTTCCTTTTTTTTCTGTTTTCATCCTTATTTATCAAATAACCATTAATTAAATAGAATACATTTATCCATGGCTCCTGTTGCTTGGCAAATCAGACTTAATTTTTTTGTGTTTGCTTTTCATCCTTGTAATAATAAGTGTTTTACTTTTTACTTTTAGTTTTTCAAAAGGTGACAGAGGGACATTTTATTTTGAAAACATGTACATGCATGTACATATAAAACATATGGATGTTTAGGCATTGACTGAAACCATTGAAATACTAAATGTGTTAGACATAAAAGGAGAAATTGACAAAAACGTAATCATGGTGATAGACTTAAATATATCTTTCTCAGTCTTTGACGGATCAGGTAGTTAAACGAATGAGAGTAGGTGGTATTTGAACTATATAATTTTTAGAAATTGTTTATTCCATGGATACTGTTTTATTTTCATGTAACTGTTACGTTTAGTTTTTAGAGCAGCTTTATTGAGATATACACAAAATGGTACATATTTAATGTATAATTTGGGCTTCTCTTGTGGCTCAGTGGTAAAAAATCTGCCTGCCAGTGCAGGAGAGATGGGTTTGATCCCTGGATTGGGAAGATCCCCTGGAGAAGGAAATGGCAACCCGCTCCAGTATTCTTGCCTGTGAAATCCCATGGACAGAAGAGCCTGGAAGATTACAGTCCATGGGGTTTCGAATAGTTGCACACAATTTAGCGACAAAACAACAATGTATATAATTTGATGAGTTAGGATATAATTTTATATTCAGTTTTTTTCTACCTTCTGCTTTAAATGCTATATGTTGATCTTTATGAGCCATTCCTTGATGAGCCAGGGTCTTATTTTAAAAAACTGAATATGGTACTATTTTTAACTTATTAATATTCTTAGGACTTTAGGGAGAGTTGAAGACTTTTTACTAGCACACTAAGTATCGTCAGACTGCTATGCTCTGTGTGTGTGTAAGTGTGTATAAGATAAATGCTTTAATTTTGGATTTTTTTAAAAAGTTGTAAATCAAGGTAATTATTGTGGAAGTCAAAGGTAGAGATTTACCAGTAATTTGGTCTTTTCCTTTTTGATTAATCATCTACAATTTTTAATAAGCTAGAAATTGGTAAAGGGCACAAGCTATTTTTTAGATTGTGGAATTTTTAGAATGTTTGTGTGGTTTTTTTTAGAATACAGCAAGAGCTGTCCTCTTGACAAATTTTCAGTTGCACAATATAATATTGTATAGTCACAGTATTGTTAGAGCAGATCTCCAGAATTTATAAATCTTGCATTATGCTTTTGAATGCTTGCTTCTGTTAGATACAAGTTTTATTTGTTTGTTTTGCAGCCGTTTTTGTTTTTTTTTCCTTTGCTGTTAGGTGACATTTTAACTACCATCAGTGTCCTTTCCCAAAACAACTTCTTTCTCCCGCTCGCACTCTCTTCAGTTTGTCCTCCAGTTTTCTAATTTGTTCTATTCTGGAAAAAGCTGAATAAAGAGTAAAGTAGATGTTCCGTGTTGATATGTGTTGATGTGAATTTCTGTTGGCTGCATGAGATTATAAAAATGTGTTTTGGGTTCTCAGCTATGTTCTGTATAGTTGAGTCATTACTATAAATTATATCCTTACCAAGTTTTTATTTTCAAGGATAGAGTTATTGTTTTTTTATGATAGATGTTTAAGCTGTTATATGTTGAGGAATCTCATAGTTTTTGAGTATTTTGAAAAGCAAGTAAACACTTTCAAAAAATAAGGAAATCTTCTACATTGTACTGAAAGTAGGTGATGTGGTCTACAGCATTCATTACATATGTCTAATACATGGATGTGTTTGAGTCTAATTTTTAGAAATACTTCAGGTATAAAGCACATGGAAAATAATAATAAACATTCATTTACCTATTGCCTAGTCCAGGAAGTAAAATACCACCAATATAGCTGAAGCTTCCTGTGTAATACTACCCCAGTCAGATACTTTCCAGATGATTGTCTTTCACATACACATTCTTATTTTCTTACTGCATTTTCACAGTTGAGGTATGTTTTAGGTATACAGCAAAGTGATTCAGCTATACATATACTCTTTTTCTTTGTTTAATATTTATTTATTTGGCTGTCCCAGGTCTTGGTTGCAGGATATAGGATCTGGTTCCCTGACCAGGGATTGAACCCAGGCCCCTGCAATGGGAGCACAGAGTCTTAGCCACTGGACCCCCAGGGAAGCCCCCAGTTCCACATATACTCTTACTGCATTTTTGTAGTAGATGTAAAGAACACATACTTTCATGTCTTTTAAACTTGTATAAATATTAATGCTGTGTGTCTTTCCGCAACTTGTTTTTGCTCAAGATTATTTTGTGCAAGGATGATTTGTTCATGTAGCCAACATTCATTTAGTGATTACTGTGTGCCAGGCACTTTGCTAAGACTTTTATGTGTATTCTGGTTTATTTCTTGTAACAATCCATTGAGTTAGATACTGTCCCTGTTTTACAGACGAGGAAACTGAATTCTGAGAGGTTAAGACATTTACACAGGGACACAGCTAATAAGTTGTGGAGCTGGGATATAGGAGCTAGGTAATTTTACATTGTTTTAAACAGTGATAGGGTCATTGAACAAGGGTACATCATCTCTTATCAGTTCTGAAATTGCCAAAAGCTGTTCTTCATAATTCTTTTTGTGTTAAAGTCTGATCTGACCAGATATGAGGCTGTTTGTAGTATTTATTTCCTTTCTTGGTGTGAATATTCTTATGTATTACTGCAGAAATATTGTTTGATAATAGAACAACAGATGCTCCAGACATAATGGGCAAATTATGATGTATTATGTAGGTACTATATTACCTTTCTAAAATCCAGAAAATTTTCAGTTCCCCCTAAAGGTTTTGAATGAGTACTGGTACTGTGTACTGGTACTGTGCTACATAGGGGCTTCCCAGGTGGTTAGTGGTGAGAAATCTACCTGTCAGTGCAGGAGATGCAGGAGATGAGGGTTCGATCCCTGGGTCAGGAAGATCCCCTGGAGCAGGAAATGTAACTCACTCCAGTATTCTTGCCTGGAAAATTCCATGGACAAAGGAACCTGGCAGACTTCAGTCCATAGGGTTGCAGTCCATGGACACGACTGAGTGAATAAACAACTGTGCTATAAACCTCTCTCTATATATGTATGGGATTTTGGATTTGTTTGATCCAGAAATCACTCACAAAAGAAAAAAATGTCTAAATATATTGTGTTAGTTTGGCCATGACAATATTTGGCTTATCATAAATACAGTGTTCTGTCATTGATTAGCACTTTTTGCCTTTTATTGTGTAGCTGGAATTTAAAAATCTGTTTTCTTCAGTAGACTTTGAGATCTTAAGGATAGAGGCTATGTCCTTGCCAGTCCCCAGCACCTATTACAATGCCTGGCATAGCAAAGCCTCAGCAAATATTTGTTGAACGAGTGATTGGCACTTACTGGTATAACATGTTTCCCTGTTAATGTAAACATCTCTGGGGTAGTGTGACTAAGTGAATTGAAAAAGGAGGAAAAAGAACAGGTACATGAAGCTAACTTCTGATTCTGTATTTTTTACATTTTCCCTTTCCATTTTGAAACGAATTTAAATGATACTTATGTTGATGTGTTGATGTCGTTTATGATACTGTATTCTCTGTTTTATAAATGGGCCTTCAGCTATTCAACTTTTGTTGTTGTTGATCATTTTCTGTTTAAAGACCTTGATCTTGCTGCTTTCTCAGTTCAGAATTCTCAAACTTAATGTTAAGTATAGTATATAATATTTTGCTCATTATTAAAGTTTGGTTTAACTATTTTTTCCTTGTACTGAATTGCCTGACTGTACAAGCAGTCAAATGAAGAGGCTACCTTTGATTTGTAAAGAATAATGCTTTTAAAATTGACAGACTGAAAATAGAATGCTACATAGTGTGATCATTAAATATTTGTTCTCATAGATTTTTAAAGCTGATTCAATACTCTTATTTTTTGTTTTCATTTTTCAATATTCAATATTTATTCAATACCCTTATTTTATTACTGCTGGAAGAGAGGCTTAGAGAAGTCAAGTGGCTTGCTCTAGGTAGTTGGGCCAACAAGGGTGGTTAGGTACTAGGATCTTCGTTTTACTGTTTTGGCACTAACATTTCTCTTTTTTTTTTTTTTAACATTTCTTTTAAATATGTTCTTTTCTTTATAGAAACTGTGTCTGAGGAATATTCAACATGTTAAGAGTTTTTGTTTGAACAATTTAAGGAGTTTGTTATTCAAAATATAAAACCATAGTCTCAAAGGTTTATTAATGTAAGAAGACTTGGGGAGCAGGCAAGAGGAGAGGCTAGCTTACTGGGCCCAATTCTCTTCCCCAGTAATTTTTCCTTCACTTGTAATTCTTTGACTAATTACTATTGCTTCCAGTGCATAGTTCCTGTGGTGTGACTTCCTCCTTTTGGTGCTTTGGCCAAAACATAGACATGACATTTTGTTTTTCTCTTTTGTAGGATTTGAAATGGCTAGAATTTTTAGAATAGACCTTCTTACATATCTAAGGTAGAAATAAAGAGAAATACAAGTTCTCAAAGATTTGTCTTTGTCCTTCTCCATGTATTTAAAGCATTACCCTCTCTTTTAGTCTCAGTTCACTTGTTTAGAAGTCCAAAATGGGTATAGCTTGACAGGCACCTTTTCTGAACTGCCTGTGTTTGAAAAGAACTTCCTTTCAACTTGGCACTCAGGATCTGCTTTCTAGACAGCTTGATACCTTTATGGAGGTTAGCTCAGTAGAGCTCCTATTAGTTCCCTGTCCCTTATAAGCCCCATTTTTCTACGATAAATTCCTAGATGTAGGATTACTGGATCATATGGTAAGTGTATGTTGTAAGTTTATACGAAACTGTCAAACTGTTTTCCAGAGTGGCAGTACCATTTTGCATGCCTTCCAGCAGTGTGTGAAAGAGAGTTCCAATTGCTTTGCATCCTCTCCAGCACTTGGTGTTTTAGCCATTCCAATAGGTGTATTTTGTTGGTGTTTTAGTCGTTAAGTCGTGTCCGACTCTTGTGACTCCATGGGCTGTAGCCAGCCAGGCTCCTCTGTCCATGGGATTTCCCAGGCAAGAAAGTTATCTTATTGTGGTTTTAATTTGTATTTTTCTAGCGCTTAATGTAGTTGAGCATCTTTTAAATTTGCTTATTTATTATTATTATTAGCTTTTTGTTAAAGTATCCATTTTAGTTTTTGCTTGTTTTAAAAAATTGGGTTAGTTTAACTGTTGTGTTTTGATAAGTGTGTTTGTGTTCTAGATAAATACACGTCCCTCATTGATACGTGATTTGCAGATATCCCAGTCTGTAACTTGTCTTTTCATTTTCTTAACAGTGTTTTTCATAGCGTAAAAGTTTGTACTTTTTATAAAAGTCCAATTTTATCATTTTTTTTCTTTTATGGATTGTGCCTTTGGTATAATGTCTTAAGAACTCTGCCTAACCCTAGGTCATGAAGGTTTACTCCTATGTCTTCTAAAAGTTTTATAGTTGTATGTTTTATATTTAGATCTAGGATCCATTTTGAGTTAATAAGGTGTGAGAGTTAGATCAAGGTTCAGTTTTTTTTTTTTCTTTCTCTTTTTGCATGTGGATGTTCAGTTGCAATGTGCGTTGAGTTGTTCATACTATTACCTAATTATCCTTTTAACGTTTGTCGTAATATCCCCTTTCATTCCTAATATTGTTAATTTGTATTGTTTCTCTTATTGTCTGTCCAGAGGTTTATCAATTTCATTGATCTTTTCTAACAACAAGCTTTTGGTTTCATTGGCTTTTGGTTTCATTGACTTGACTTCATTGACTTTTTTTTTTTTTTTTTAATTTCATTGATTTGTTTATTGTTTACTTTTTTCTAGTTCTTTTGGGTTATTTTAATTTACTTTTTAGTTCCCTGACACGCAAATTCATGACGTGTTCCATATTCTTTTTGGCTTCCCTAATAGCTCAGTTATTAAAGAATACGTCTGCAATGCAGGAGACCCCGGTTCAATTCCTGGGTCGGGGAAGATTGGCTGGAGAAGGGATAGGCTACCCACTCCAGTATTCTTGGGCTTCCCTTGTGGCTCAGCTGGTTAAGAATCTGCCCGCAATGTGGGAGACCTGGGTTCGATCCCTGGGTTGGGAAGATCCCCTGGAGAAGGGAATGGCTACCCAGTCCAGTATTCTGGCGTGAAGAATTCATGGACTGTATAGTCCATGGGATTGCAAAGAGTCAGACACGACTGAGCGACTTTCACTTCACTTCCCTGACCAGGGTTGACCAGGGATTGAACCCATGCCCTCAGCAATGAAAGTAAGGAGTCCTAACCACTGGACTGCCAGGGAATTCCCTCTAGTTTTTTAAAGTAGAACCTTAGTTGTTAGATTGTTGACAGGTAAATCCGTAATGCTATACATTTCCCATTAACCACTGCTTTAGTGTATACCTCAGATTTTACTGTGTGTTTATGTTTTTGTTCAGTTCAGTATATTTACTAATTTCCCTTGATACTTCCTCTTTCACCCATGGATTATTTGGGAATGTATTGTTTAATTTCAGGATAGATGGAGAGTTTTCCAGTTAGCTTTCTGTTATTGATTTCTAGCTTAATTCCATTATGGTCAGAGGCCTTTTTCTTTTTTTTTAATTTCCATTCGTTTAACTTTATTAATTTTTTATTTTTTGGCGGGGGTGGGGGGCTGTGTGGCTTGTGGATCTCAGTTCCCCAACCAGGGATTGAACCCCAGCCAGTGAAAGCGCCAAGTATTAACTACTGGACCACCTTGGAATTCCCTAACTTTTTCCCCCAGTGGTCCAGGATATGGTCTGTCTTGATGAATGTTCTGTAATTAAGAAGAATGTATATTCTGTTGTTGGTTGGGGTGTTTTGTAGGTATTCGTTAGCTCCAGTTAGTTGACAGTGGCATTCAAGTCTTCTATTCTGTCCTTGGAGAACATGGTGAAGTCTCTTAATTATAATTGAGGAGTTGTTTATTTTTCCTTTCATATCTGTCAGGTTTTGTCTCATATATTTTGTAACACTATTGTTGAGTAAGTTTGCAATTGGAACTGTATTTTCTTGGTGAATTCACATCAAGCAGTGAGAGGCTAGAGAGAGATGACTGCCTGCTCTGGGGTCTCAGCTCCTCTGGAGGGGAGTTTGCCTTTCCCAGTTTCTCGGTGCCTGCCTGGAGGGGACTGCCATTGCTTTTTTGCAGCAGCCACCACTGCTGTATTTGCGGTATTACCCCAGGGCAGGGGAGAGGGAAGGAAAACACAAAACAGAATTTCCTCCACTGTCCTTTATTTCCTGCTCCTTGGACCAGAAGGAGAGGATTTTTCTTAGAACTTCTTCTCTGTACCCGCTGAGCACTTCCAGATTTGGGGCTGCCCTTGGGTACAAGCTGGGCAACACTGGAGGAAAATGACGGCTTCTTGCCAGTCTCATGTAGCTTCAAATTCTGCTTGCTTTCTCTAGTCTGCTCACTGTCATTTGCTTTGCGGAGTCCTCAGGTAGCTGTGGCATGTGTTTTTTCTAGGATTTTAGTTGCATTCAGAAGGAGAGAGAGGCAGGACTCCATGGAGTGTTGTTTCCTCCCATTTTCACTGGAACCAGAACTTTTTGTTTAGTTTTGTTCTTAGAATATGTTCTGAAATATACTAAATCCTTTACTTTCTCATTCATGCCTGTGTAAACCAAAAAAAAAAAAAAGTTTCAGTAAACAAGTGTTGCCTGCCATCAAGCCATCAGCCACTGCTGCTACTGCAGCCATCTGCTGGTGTACCCTAAAGCGAATTCAGGATGGAGAAGAGAGAATACTGGCAGATAAGATGTGGATCAAAGGAATGACTTCAGTAAACCCAGACTCTGGCATTTTCACATACACAGAAAAGCACTAAAGTCATTAACTTGAGATGTCTGGTTTTTGTGATTAGCAGTCCTCTTGTGATGTTTGTTTGATTACATGTTTTTTGTTTTTTTGCTCATCCCACGGGTCAAAACTGTATGTCCTGGCTCCTCCCTTATTTCTTTGGACGGTTCCCTCTGAGCTATCTGTATCCATGGCTTATAGTGAAAGTGAAGTTGCTCAGTCATGTCTGCTCTTTGCGACCCCGTGGACTGCCAGGCTCCTCCATCCCTGGGATTTTCGAGGCAAGAACATTGGAGTGGGTTACCATTTCCTTCCCCAGGGGGTCTTCCCGACCCAGGGATTGAACCTTGGGTCTCCTGCACTGCAGGCAGACTCTCCACCTTCTGAGCCACCAGGGAAGCCCTGAGCTATAGTCTTCAGTAATTCCCTGAATGAAACATAATTCTCAACTTTTTAGGTTGTGCATTTTTTCAGTTCACAGCTATTAAAATATTTTCTTGTGATACAGAAAGAAGTCAAGTAGTAGTAAGTTGTCACAGCCCAAGGGAAAAAAAAATCTTGTGTTTCTCTAAGCTAGAGGCAGCCTGGTATTAGAGGAAGAGTGCTGAATGGGGGAATCATGAGACATGAGTAAGGCTAGTGACTAATTTTGTGGCCTTGTACAAGGTAGTTAACATCCTGGATCCTCCGTTTGCTCTGTGCAAATCTACGGGCATTGAGACTTCCGTGGTGGTCCAGTGGTTAAGACTCCACACTTCTAATGCAAGGGACACAGGTTCCATCCCTGGCTGGGGAACTGAGATCCCATATGCCTCACAGTGCAGCAAAAAGGAAAAAAAAAATACTAAAGAAAAAAGCTAGTGGCATGAACTATATTTCTGTGACTCTGAGGCTGATAGCTGAGAAGTTGCTCAAGGTAACTTGTTTTTCTCTCAGCTGTCTTAAACGTCTGTGATTTCCCCATATTTTGGGACTAGATTTAGGCTTGTTCTGATAGGCTTTGTTTGCTTTGTAGAGGTCTTCTAGGGAGAAGTTACTTACTAGCAGAGTATTACCATTGATATCACTTTTTTTTTGTTTTTCTTTCTTTTTTTTTTTTTTAAGTAGTTTTATTTATTTCTTTATTTGGCTCTGCTGGGTCTTTGTTGCTGCACCGGCTTTTCTCTAGTTGCAGAGAATGGGGGCTACTCTCTGGTTGTGGTGTACAGTCTTCTCTTGCAGAGGCCTCTTTGTTGCTGTGTCCAGGCTCTAGGGTGCAAGGGCGTCAGTAGGTGCAGTTCCCAGGCTCAAGAACACAGGCTCTATAGTTGCTTCGCGGCATGTGGGATCTTCCTGGATCAGGGATTGAACCTGTCTCCTGCATTGGCAGGCAGATTCTTTACCATTGAGCCACCAGGGAAGCCCTTGATTGGTTTTAGATGTCTCTTGTTCCCCACACACCAAGTTAAGGTTAACGGTAAATAAGATTCTTTTTGAAAATACAGTTACTGGGCTTTAGATAGTCAGCACCTGATTTTACATTTAGTTCTTGATCTTTCAGAGCTGTAATACCTTTATGCTTTTCTTAGTTTATTTCACTGTGTTGAAAGTATATATAATACATTGGTTTTGCTTACCTTTAACTTTTGTTTTGTCCTAAAGCCATTGATATTTATGATTATTATGAAAGTAGTAGTTCTTTAAATGGACCTCTATTAATATTTTTTATTATGAAAATTTTAAGGATTTAGATGTCTTGTTGAAGCTTTTTGATTTTTAAAAAGCTTTTGGTGGTGAACAATTTCTAATACACAAGAAAATAGAGAATAATATAATGTATTGTCATGTATTCATCATATACCTTCATCAGTAATCAACATTTGCCCATTTTGTTTCATTTTTCCCCCTCCTGTTCTCATTCCTCAATGTTTTTTCCCCTGAGAGTATTTTATTTTTATTTATTTTTTTAGTTCTATTTGTTTATTGCTATCAACCCATCTCCTTCCACCTTCCTCATGTGTGCGTGCTCAGTCACGCAGGCAAGAATACTGGAGTGGGTTGCCGTTTGCTTCTCCACCGTGGGAGTATTTTAAAACAAATCCTAGTAATCATATAATTTCATATAGATACAATATTTATTTTTGAAGTACTGGGAAGAACTTTTTGCATCTTAATACTAGGTTCAAGTGGCTAGCTCTGTCACTTGCCAGCTTTGTGATGTTAAGCATGTTGAATAGTTGCTCTGAGACCAAATTTCCTCAAAGGCAAAGTGAGGATAGTGATTTTCCATCCTTACTTTAAAATGATGTAAGGGACAAATGAAATAAGATAAGACACATAAAAGTGCTTTGTAAACTACAGACGTTAAACCCTCAAATAGTTCTATTAAAGACTGACAAAATGGGTTTGGCCAAGTGCAGGCAGCCGAAGGGACGCCGCTGAACTGATCCGCTGAGCCTGTTGCTTCCACTGCCGACCCGCGTTCTGTGACCTGCGACTCCAGACCCCCTTTAGACTGGCCCAGGTGCCCCAGGCCCGGCCCGGGCGGCGCATCGGGAGGCGGGCAGCAGAAGGTGGAGCCGTCTCAGCCGCAGCAGCCCAACGGGGCCCTCAAAGTCTCTGTCTGGAGCAAGGTGTTGCGGAGCGACACGGCCTGGGAAGACAAAGATGAATTTTTAGATGTGACCTACTGGTTCTGACAGATCCCTGCTATTGTCTTAGGTGTCGTTTGGGGAGTGTTACCGTTGCAAGGTTTCTTGGGAATAGCTGCGTTCTGCCTGATCAACGCAGATGTCGTGTACCTCTACTTCAGCAACTACCTGCAGATAGACGAGGAATGATATAGCGGCACATGGGAGCTCATAGAAGAAGGGTTTATGACATCGTTTACCTTGTTCATGGCCATCTGGATCATCTTCTACACTGCCATCCACCATGACTGACGGTGCACGGCCCCACCTGCTCCCTGCCCGGTCCAGAGGACCCTGTTAGTCACAGCACAGAAGCATGATTGGTAGGGGCTCCCCAGCCACGCGGAACCGGGAAGACCCATGTTTCCTGGACTGACAATCAGTGTATTGGGCGTCAGTGTCTTCTGCAAGGGTTGCAACCTGAAACGTTTTAGACAACTATCCACTTTTTGGAGAAGCACTATTGAACTGTCTGTTGCTTACCGTTTCTTCCTGGAGACCATTGTGAGATATCTGCTGATTGGAGCTGTCCTTTAATTTGCTGCACCTCTGGATCTGGATGAAACATTAAATTGTCTTCCTTCTCCATCAGGTGTACAGTTTTTAAACTACCAGTCATGGGCATTTCAAGTCTTCTGAAAACAGTATGGCAGTATGCATGGTCCATAGCACAGTACAGGCAGCATCTGATAACAGCTTTCATTGTAGAATGTTTTCAGATACGTGAATAAATCAGATCTTTAATTGCAAAAAAAAAAGTGACAAAATGGTATTATACAGGTAGCTTTGCATAGTTTAGGACACACAGTCTTAAGAGGGGCCAGTATGCCAGAGCTTATCAATACCTAGGGAACTTTTCTAAATTCCTAACGTACCATCCCTACCTTGAGGATTGATACCATAGTGAACTGATTGGAGTGGGATATCCTACAGGTTTATTAGATTAGAACAACATAGAAGATTATTGGTTTAGGATTCCACAGCTAATATGTACTGAAGGTGATTGTAATGATTGTCTAATTCTATAATTTTTATTAACATGGAGGTGTAATATGTATAAAATAAAATGCACCTATTTTAAGTATACAGTTTGGTGAATTTCAGAAGTGTATATATACATTTCTATCACCCCAAAAGATTTCCTTACTGCCCAGTCCAGTCCCTGTCCCCCAGGTAATCATTGATCTCTCTTCCATCATTGTAGATGAGACGTGTTTTTCTTTAAAGTTTCATATAGGTGAAGTCATACAGTATGTACTCTCTTGTTCTTACTTCTTTTGCTCAGCAGAATATTTTTGAGACCCTTGTGGGTTGTGTATTGGTTCTGTTTTATTTTGACAAGTATACTTTTGTATGGGAAGGCCGATTTGCTTCACCTGTTTATGAACATTTGGGTTGTTTCCAGTTTTTGGCAGTTATAAATGAAACTTCTTTGAACATTTTTGTTCATGTCTTGGTGAGAACACATATTTTCATTTTTCTTGGGTAAATACTGAGTGGATTTGCTGAATCATATGCTAAGTGTATATTTAACTTTACATGAAATTGCCAAACTGTTTTATAAAGTATTTGAGCTATTTTACATTCCTGTGAGCAATGTGTGAAAATTCATTTGTTCTATATTATTGCCTAAAATTTTAGGCATTCTAATGGTGTAGAGTGTTATCTCCTTAATAGTTTTAATTTACATTTCTCTGTTGACTGATGACGTTAGCATCTTTTCATGTGCTTGTTTGCCATTCATATATTTTAATTTGAGAAGTGTCTAATCAAATCTTTTCCCCATTTTAAACTATGATTATTTTATTTTTGAGTTATAAGACTGTGTATTCTAAATACAACTTCTTTGTAATATAGGGCTCCTTTCTTTCTTTGTTTTGCCTTATTTTTATAATGACATCTTTTGAAGGGTAAAAGTTCAAAATTTTTATGAAATCCAGATTATTAATTTTTCTTTTGTGCTTTATTCTTATATATGAAATCATTGTTTAACCCACGTTTCCAAAGATTTCCTTCTGGGTCCCATTTTGAGTTAATTTTTGTATATTGTGTAAGGTTAGGGTGCAGGGTTAATTTTTATTTTTTCTCATGACACTACTAGTCTTCTGGACAAAAAAATGTTGCCTGCCATTTCAGTAAACACAGAATATTGTGACTGTGAAGACATCAGCCTGTACAGCTGCCCCTGATGGTGCACCTTGAGGGGAATTCTGGATGGAGAAAAATAGGATACTAGCCCTAGATAGTTAAGATATATACCAAAGGAATCATTTCAGTAAGCCCAGACTCTTGAATCTTGCCAAACATACAAAAGCATTAAAATTATTACTTTGAGATGTCAGTTTTTGTGATTAGCAGTCATCTTGTGATGTTCAACTACATGTTTGTTATTTTTTCACAGCAAAACCTATGTATCCTGGCTCCTTCCTTACTTCTTTGAAAGACCTATCTGAGAGGCTGTATTCTGGGCTATAGTCTTCAGTAGTAAAACGTAATTCTTGGCTTTTAGGTTGTGCATTTTTTTCAGTTGACAGTTTTCTCTGCTAAGATTGGTTTATTGTTTCTTTTCCACCACGTTTTCAAAGAGTACCTAGTATATACTGAGATGATTATATTTCTCAGATAGGTGTTTAAATTTTATATTTGATCTTTTCTCCTCATCTCTCATTTTGTTGAGTTGGGCTTTGATTATGATATTCAGTATTCTTCTCATACTTTGTTGAACTATGTTGAGTTTAACAACAGTTGAGCAGAAAACACCTATCTTCTTTAAGGTTAGGCATAGTCCTTTCGTTAATTTAAGGATTGTGTAAAGATTTGGCTTGAGTTAGTTCCTAAGATATTTTGATATTAGTGATAGACTTTTCATTGTTAGTGTATTTTATTTCTTATTTTGCTGTAGTTACCACTTAACATTTTTCTTAGTGTTCTTTACATAAATTTAATGAATTGAGGGGTTTGTATGTAATCGCTTTGCTGGAACATTGTATTAACAGACTTAACAAGTGTTAAATTCTTAAAAATCAGAAATGTATGTGGAAAGTTGTGTGTATGGTTTTGGTAGAAAAAAAAAATGTGAACATCTTTATTTAATGTCTTTCTATATCCAGAGGATGCCAGCCCCCATCAGATTGCGGGAGCTGATCCGGACCATCCGGACAGCCCGAACCCAAGCCGAAGAACGAGAAATGATCCAGAAAGAGTGTGCTGCAATTCGGTCATCTTTTAGAGAAGAAGACAATACATACCGGTGTCGGAATGTGGCAAAATTACTGTATATGCACATGCTGGGCTACCCTGCTCACTTTGGACAGGTAGGCTGGGGTGAGACCACATCTAGCAAAGGGTGCTGTGCTGTGCTTAGTCACTCAGTCCAGCTCTTTGTGACCCCATGGACTATAGCCCGCCAGGCTCCTCTGACCATGGGGGTTCTCCAGGCAAGACTACTGGAGTGGATTGCCATGCTCTCTTCCAGGCTAACAAGGGTACTCTTATTTTAATGTCAGTAGGTCAGGGATTGTCGGTCTCTCCTGTCAAGGAGGACAGGATATTTTTGATGTCCCAGTAGTCTTATTATTATGGAACTGAGGGTAGAATTGAGAGAGAAAACTGCTGACCTGGGAAGGTATGATATTGCCATCAATTGTCTTTTCCATTGGGAATCTCTAATTATGTGGACTAGAGTATGTTTTGATGGTGGCAGTGAGTTTAAAGATTGACCAGGATTACCTGGTAGATTGTGATTGTTCTGTCAGACATCCTGGACTATGAAGAGTACACTTTTAAGAAAAGTTTACTCAATGTTTTCTTAATTATTTTCTCAGTGCAGTAATACTATATAACACTGCCAACACTGCCGGCAGTTGTGTTTAAGTAAAAGAAATTCGGTGGATGCCAAGCAATGGCATTTAAGGACTTTGTCCTTAGCCTCATTCCTTTATAGCTGTAGCCACTGTGCAGGCCTGCCTGTTGTTTCACTTCACACACAAACACAGATTTCTTTTTTTTTTTTTTAAACACATATTGCTTGATACAGCCAGTCTGGGCATGATATTCTTGGTGATAAATAAGTACTTTCTTCTTTCCACTTTTATACATGGTAAGGGAGATTGAGTCACAGAGAAGGATGTAGTGGGTTGTTTTTTGGTTCTTACGAATGCTATTAAATTTTATTTTACTTGAAAATTTAATTGTATGCTGAGTAATCTTTTTAAGGAAAAGACTGCAAAATTAAAAGAATGTGCAATACTAGGTACAAAGAAAAAATACCACCCATATTTGCATTATTCAAAGATAATATTATTAATGTTCTAATATATTTGTCAGGAAAGATGGCCATCAGTTTATTTTCTGTTCAGCTCACTAAATTAAGTGGAAGAATATATCCTCACCATTGAGTTAAAACAAAAAAAGTAATGGGATTGAATCTTCCCAGGCTGACTTGGGTTACTTTTATGCTCATTTTGGGGCAGGAAATGAGATCAGCCTCTCAAGAAATTTATGATTAAGAGTGGGAGAGCATTAATTCCCCAAAGGAAAATTGAGGTATTAATATCCGAGGAAAGGACCAGATACTAGGCAGTCAAAAGCAACAGCTGTCTCCTATAAATAAACATTATATGCTTTTACCATATCAGAAATGGATCTAGGTGGTTATCCATGTAGCATGTGACATAATTAGTACAAAGCAGATAGCTATTCATGTATTCTTGTTGGTTGATTTTAAGTAGACACATTAAGTTAGATGGTCCACTGGAGGAAAGACTCCTAATCCTTCCACTCAGAGAGTGTTACTTGTTAACATCATGAGAACAGTAGAATTATATACTCTTAAGGCTGTTCTTTAAAGACAAACTCTTGAATTTAAAATCATAGGGTAGACTTTGGTGATATTTCATTTTGTAAAGGAATTTTATATATATTCCTAAGATTCATTTCTATGACATGTTTAAATAAAATATGTTTTCTGAGTCTATCTAGGTGGCATTTTTTAAGGTGTTATGGAACTTAGATAAAACATTTAAATCTTAGGTGGAAAGTGAAACTACTCAAGGAAACTACTAAAATTTTGATAAAAAAAAAATAAAGATTTTTCTGAGTGGGAATAGTTATGGTAATTTTAAGGTCCTCATTCTGTTCCTCTCTCTGAATAGTCACGCATGGCCTAATCCATATCAGTAATTTGGTACCCCACCCATTGAAATTGTCTTTATCATGTACCCATAAAGAGGTTCCTGTTAAGATTGTCTTTCCTACATGTATGAATCACAGTGCCATTTTCATTTGATGGTGCGTAGAAACAACCACTCTTTAATTGCATTTTATCTGTGAGACCTGCACTGTTTTTCATGGTAGCCACTAGCTGTGTAGCCACTGGTCTTTGGAAATATAGCTAGTTCAACTAAGGTGAATATTAAAGAAAAATAAATGAGGGAGGGTACTTGATGCAATTATTGGAAACCTTTTAAATATGTTTTAACTACTTGAATATGTAAATCTATTTCATCAGTTGTAAATTTTACAAAATCTAAATACAATTCAGATATTTCTGATGGATCTGGAGTGTACGAATTGAGATGTGCTGTAAGTGTAAAGTACATACTGTATTTAAAAGCATTAGTACAAAGGAAAGATGTAAAATAGCTAATAATTTTTATGTTGATCATATGTTGAATTGATATTTTAGGTATATAGAATTAAACAAAATGCATTGTTAAAGGTAATTTCACCTGTTTCTTTTTATTTTTTACTGCAGTATCTAATATGATACTGTACAACAGAAATTAAATATGAACCAGATATATAATTTAAAAATGTCTCGAAGCCATATTTTAAAAGTATTTAAATTTTATAGTAAAACCCATGAGATAGGTAGTATCCTCGTAGTACAGATGAGGAAATTGAGTTTAAATTCAGTTTAAGTGACTTGTTTAAATTCACACAGCTAGTAAGTATAAGGGGAAAGATTAGAACTCAGCCTTGCATAACTCTAAAACTTGTTCATTCTTTGTGTTTAGTTTAAATCTATAAATGGCTATTTGCATTAAGTTAATTAACTTATTTAGCCCTGCCTTATGTATGGGATTTGAGATGGCATGCATTATCAGCATCTATTTAAAAGAGAAAAAGAATAGTACAAAGTAAGAGTTAGGGGAAGGAAGAATTCAGAACACAAGGCTTGTGTGGTTGCTATTGGGGAGGCAGCTCAGGCAGGAAAAAAAAATTCAGTTACGTGGTTGTGATACTAGAATTTACGGGCACAGCTGCAGGAGCCAGGCTACCTTGATGTGAGCTGTGGCTTTGTTACTTTATTGTCGTGCGTGTGTTTTTCAACAAGAACTTTAACCTTTCTTGTTCGCTCATATGTAAAATGGAGACAGTCCTAATACTGCTTTATAGGGTTATTCTAAAGGTTAATTAATAAATTTTAAACATTTAGGTTTTATTCTTAAAAAACTCTCAGATCTTACCGATTTTACCATTTCCTAAGGGACAGCCAACAGAATTTAGAAAAAGCAGGAATTCTAAAAGAGATGTTCTTACGTGGTTCTTTTATTTAGGAGTTTCTTAGTAATGTAAGACAAAATCCTCAACATTTTTACAACAAAAGCAGTGATAGATTTCCTGTAGGATTTGTAACCTTTTACATGTCTGGCTTAAATACAACCCAGAAATAAAGTTGAATATCTGAAGTAGTAGATAGATTGCAAGAGTAGAAAATGGTGGGTCAGGGCCCAAATTCTTCACAGATGTATTTTGTTTGTCTTGTACAGTACTTAAAATTGTTTTGAATTTGCTGCTAGCATATAAAAATCAAAGAACTTCTCATAGAAATCTGAATTTCCAGTTTCTCTTAGAAAGTCAGAGGATTTGGGAATATTGATCCAGTTTCATGTGGCAGTAGTAGGCTCGGGACCTTCTCCAGGCTGGTCATGTGCTCTTATTTCTTCCCAGTTTCAGCCTGGCCTGCTGGAACTGTACCCAATTACCTGTCTACGATAGTCTTCCTTTCCATCAATATAGAATAGTATAGCATTTCACATCCTTAGGTTCTCTGAAGTTTTATAGTGTTCTCTATAAGGTTTTATACATCTTTGGTGAAACTTACTCCTAGTTTCCTTGGAGCTCTTATTCCTAATGTAAATAGCATTCTTTAAAATTTTTAAAAATTGTGTTGTAGGTATGTAGAAATATAATTGATTTTTGTCTATGTATGTGCTTGGTAACATTACTTAGTGCTTAGAGTCCCTGTGGACTCTGTTATTTCCATATAGTCAGCACTGTTGTCTGCAAATGATGGCAGTTCCCTTCCTTTTCCACCTTTAAGCATTTTATTTCCTTACTATATATGCATACTATATACTGTACATGTAGTATGTGTACTATACATGTGGTGTATATACTTTATGGTAATATACATGTGTGTATACTGTACATGTGGAACAATATTGAAAAGGAGGTGATAGTAGACATCCTTGTCTTGAGCACCCTTAAGCTCAGAGTGTGGTCTCTAAATACAGTTTTATCTTGTCTCTTCATCTGGGACACCCAGGGTATTTACCCTTTTATTCTCAAAGGGCCATACCTGTTAGAAACATGGCTGATCCCAAATCTGGATCAGGAAATGTACAAAAGAAGCTTGGACTGTTAAACTGTGCCAGGAATCAAGAGAAACTACAGAGGTCATACTGAAAGGATTTGGTGGCCATGAGAGAAGGCTGTCATGCCTCAAAATGAGAAAGTTTGAGCTTTAATAAAAGAGCAATAATCGGGGACTTCCCTAGTGGTCCAGCAGTTAAGACTCCATACGTCCACTGCAGGGGAGGTAGGTTTGATCCCTGGTTGGGGAACTAAGATCCCACATGGCATGTGGTGCAGCCAAAAAGAAAAAAGTAATAATTGTAGTTGAAACATACCAAATAAATTTGTATCAATGAGTTCATAATAATTAAAAAAAAAATTGAAAGCGTTATTGGCCATTTTTGGAAAATACTAGGGAAATGACTCATTATTTTGAAAACTGGTAAAGGAAAGAAACATTTATCCTGCCTTTTCTATCCAGTAGTTACTTGTAAAGTAATTATTGCTAAGTTCTTTCCGAAGGAACTATTGGTAATCCAATGGTATATATAGAGAAAGTTGCTCCTTAGAGGAATAGCCAAGCTAATAAATGAAGAAGGGATGGAAGAAGAATTAAAATATTACCATTTTCAACCCCTGCTGATCATCAGTGCTGCTGATGTCACAGAGATACAACCACCAGCAATAATTAAAGCCTCCTGTTAAAAGTTCATGTCACCACCTGTGAATTTGCTAAATCAAAACAAAAACTGATAAAGGTGAATCTGATCAAGACTCCTCGTCCATTTATAACACATCTACAAGTGTTCATTGTGGTAGTTTCTAACAGGAAAGTATTGGGAACAATCTGTATGTCCACAAAAAGAGTAGATAAGTTGTAGTATATTCATAGGTGAACATGCCTGACCTGGAGCTTCTTGTCTGGATGTGAGTAATGTTCAAAAGATGTTGAGTGAAAAGGGCAGGAATGCAGTATGATACTTTGTGGAAAGTTTAAAGCATTCAAAAACAATTGTCTTCTCCACTTATAGCTAAGGACATATGACATGACAGTGATCAACAGCAATTTTGAGTTTTGGTCACTCCTGGGATGAAGAGAGGGAACTTCGGCTGAGGCAGAATATTCAGAGGGATTTAATTGAATTCATCATACTAAATTTTTAAAAATAAATGGGGTAAAATGTTAAAATTTGTTGAAGCTTGTTGGTGGGTCAGAGTTTGTTTTTGGGGGGGTCAAAGTTTTGAGTGAAATATTTCATAATAAATTTTCTCAAGAGAGAAAAAAAAAGGGATACAATAGGAATGTTAATATGTATTTTCCTCTCAACCAGAAAAATGAAAAAACAGGCTTTGGTTCATATATATTTTATGTTGCCAGTCTGTATAGTGGTAAAGCAGTTATAACCTTGTCCTTCAAACGTGTGTGTGTGTGTGTGTGTGTGTTTGTAAACTAGAAAGTTATTTCTGAATATTAAAATGAAATAAAAGTAACTTTTAAAAAGACCTAACCAATCAGTTGCAGATCCATCAATATTTACAATATTTTAAATTGCATCTTTTCATCGAGATGAGGGTTCACATCATAAAGTGAAGTGAAAGTGAAGTCTCTCAGTCGTGTCCTACTCTTTGCAACCCCATGGACTGTCGCCTACCAGGCTTCTCCATCCCTGGGATTTTCCAGGCGAGAATACTGGAAGCTCGGTGTTAAATTAAAAGCAAGTGTACGTGTGCATTTGACCTTTTGGGAAATTATTCTAAAAGCTGACAAAATGAGTGCAGCTTTTTTTTAAAAAGGGCAACCAGGTTAAATGTTGATAAAAGGCAGTATTTCTACTTGGTTCAGAAAAATGTGACAAAGCCAGAAACTTGGTAAAATTACCCTTTTAAAAATTGTTTTGAAATTCAAGAAAATTGGAGCATTGAGTCTAGAAATAAAGTATGTAGAAAATTAAGTTGTTAGGTTTTCCCTCTGATCTACTCCTGCAAATATACTGTATTTGTTCTAAAGGGGGCCGATAATTTCCTTCCCTTAAGGCTTGTTGTTAATGACTGTCTGGAGTTTTGGAATGCTTCTGCTGAGAAAATATTCTGAGAAAAATTCAAGGATCAGCTGGAGAGAATTAGTAGCTATTTGCCTTGAAGACATAGCATGTAGGACAACTTTTAGAGTGCTGTCTTCCTTGATGTGGCTGTTACGTTAGTGATGAGAAACTAGACCCAGATTGGTGAAACAGCTGGCTTAGGTCTCTTAGCTAGAACCAGTCTTAGACTCAGCTCCTAACTCTGATTGCTTTCTTTCTCTTCCCCTCTGTGTTATGTACAGAGATAGAAACTTTTCTTGAATGTTTTCTTTCAATTTCTAACCTGAATTTGGTGTCCTCCCTACCCTGTTTTCACAGTAGCTTGTGCATGACTCTCATGGTATATGTATCATATTTTCTGATAAATATTCAAATGCTGGTTTTCTCTTCTGTGTCCTTCTAACAGTATCAGTGAGAATGACTGGCACATTGGTTTGGGCACAGCAGGAACTTACCAAATTAAAGCAAAACTGCCAGTGACTCAGAACACTTGGAAAGTAAATATAAAAAAAAAAAACAGTGAGTAGCAAAGAGTTGTCACAATCAGCCCTTTAGGATGATAGTTGGGGAGACATGGAGAAGATTGCTGTGGATAAGCAGGTGTATTGAGAGTGTTGTTAAGGGAGAAATTGATAGTAGATGAAGAATACAAAATAACTCAGCAGAAAAAGCATAGCCTTCGTGGAGTATAGAGGTAAGAAAGTGTACTTAACAGGCTCTGACAGTAGCAGCACAGATATGATAGATAGAATAGCACAGTAATTGCTCATTATGATTTTAAGTTATCTTTAAAAGGCTGATTGCTTCCATTTACTGAGTTATATTTGCATAGGGTTCTGGTCTTAAATTTTCGAAGGCTTTTTCATGAAATGATTCCAAGATTTAAATGCTTTTTTGAAACATCTGTTGTTTAACTTTGTAGGGAGAACAAATGATTTCATCTGTTTTTTTTTGTCCCCCGGTTTAATTATAATATTATTGTATTAACTTTTCTAACCATAAGTTCTCTTTGTCCTGCAGTTTTTTTCCTCCCAGCCCAATATTATTCATCTTTGACATAAACAATGATGGTTCACTGATGCAAAATTTAAAAGATAGGAAAGGATATCTGATGAAAACTCTGCTTTCCCTCCTTTTTTAGTCACTTAGTTTCCCTCCCTACAGGTGACTTGTGATACTCACTTTTTGACTATGTTTCCAGAGATACTTTATACATCTCCAGGCAATGGACATATATATTCTTACCTCTTCCAAAATTATATTGTAACATACTGTTTGCACCGTCCCCTTACTGATCCGTCTTGAAGATTAGTCCATACCAGTACAGAAAGAGCTTCCTTGTACATATTTTTTTTTCCAGCTTTGTTGACATGTTCATGGTAGTAAATCCAGCATGGTATTCTGTTTATGTACGAGTCATAATTTATTAAACTGATGCCTTATTAATGGATGCTTATTTGCAATCTTACTGTTTAATAGTAGAGTGGAATAATATCCATTATCTTGCTCATGTGTGAATATAAATGCTTTGTCAGTTCCTAAAAGTGGATTTGTTGAGTCAGAAGGATATGTGTGTTTGTAATGTAGATAGATATAATCTTTCTCACTACGTCTTGTGCCAGTTTATACTCTCATTACTAATGTCCTTGCACTGTTATAATAACACTTTTTAAAAAATCTTTATTAATATAATAGGTTAAAATGTGATATCTCAGTATGGTTTTGATTTGCATTTCTTTTTCTTGTCTAATAACTTCACTGAATCGTATATATCATATAACTCACCCTTTTCAGGTTTACAGGCCCATTTTTTTTTTTTTAGTAAATTTTCCTAGTTGGTTTTGCATTTGTTTTGTGAGGAGATTGAACTTCTTTTGTACTTAAATTATTTTTTTAAAATTTGAACTGCCTCTTCATATTCTTTGTCTTTATATTCTTTGTCGGTCTTTTTTGAAAGTATAGAATCCTGTTGTATAGGATTTCATGTCTGGTTGCAAGTAGTTTTTCTAAGTTTGTCATTTGTTTTTACTTTGTTTACGGAGTTTGGGGTAAAAGCAAAAGCTTTCTTTTATCTTGGTGGTGGACTGTTTATGGTGGATTTAAAGGTAGATAATGTGGGTTAGCTATGTTTCAGGTGGAAGTTTTAGGTAGCTGTAAATGAGAAGTACTGGGATGAAGTTGCCATTGTTGTCTAAGGAATGGATACATTTAATTGGTCACTACTCTTCTTCTGTAACTTATGTGTTGAGTTGTGTTTTTAGTGAGGGTTGCTCAAAAATGAATACCCTCTCCTCACTACCCACATCCCATTGTGTTCTGCTTCAGTCATTTTCTTTTTCAATATTTGAAAACTTTGTAACAGTCTTCATAATGACACGTGGTACATTATGAGTTCAGTTGCTGGCCACTGCCACGTAAGTGTGAAGTGTGATCAGAGTCAATCCTTCACCTGAGGATGTATTTCAGAGACCGTTTCCAGTATATAATCTTATATTTTCCCCTCAAATTTGTCACCTTCAAAAGAAGAAAAAAAAAGAAGCAGCTCATTAATGAAGCAAAGTCACTGTACCAGTGGAGAATATTTAAAAGAAAGAATTTAGTATTTGTCCCTTTCATTTTACCTTTTCTTTTGGTATTCAGTTAGTAGTGTTAACAGCTGTCACAAAAAACAGCTAATTGTACTCAGTAGTCATTGATGAATTTTGGTCTATCTTAAAACCAGGCTTCCCAGGTGGCTCAGTGGTGAAGAATCCACCTGCCAATGCAGGAGCCACAGGAGATACGGGTTTGATTCCTGTTTTGGGAAGCTCCCCTGCAGGATGAAATGGCAACCCACTCCTGTATTGTTGCCTGGAAAATTATTTGGACAAAGAAGCCTGGTGGGCTATAGTCGATAGGGTTGCAGGGAGTCAGACACAACTGAGCACGCAACGTGTATGCGCGTCCACACACCCCCACACACTCTCTCTTAAACTTAGCCTTTAAAAATGTGAAGTAATATTAATGCTTAAAAATGTCCTTCTCATTAATCCATCTTAATAAAAAAATTTTGGATAGTCTGTTTGTTTAATGCTTGGTGTTTGTCAAAAGCGTGATTCAGTAAGGATGATAAATATTTCGGTGATATCTTGATTCTTAAAACATTTTCTTTCACTGTTAAAATATTTATTTATAGAATGATTAAGTGAGAAGATTTAAAAGCCTTCAGTTTGAAAAAGAGAAGGATTTTTCTAACAACATTTTAACTTGTGATTTTCTCATTCACCTCAGCAGTTACTTTTCTGCTGACATTTAAGAATGACTGTATAATCATCTACTTCAGAAATTGTTCCTTTAAATTTAAATTGTGTAGACAGAAAGCAAGGGTTGTTAGATAATCTTTGTTGATCTCAGAGGCATTTCAGTTTTCCTTGGGATCCTGGTTATTCTCTCTTAGAGGCTTCTTTGACTGGCTCATGATGCTATAGTCATCCTACAACCTTTTGGTGTTTTTAATGTAGGTACTTTGAGAGAGCAGTTTTTAAATAGCTCAAGACGGATTTATTTGTAAACTCTTTTTACTTTCCTCAGTTTGACTTTCATACTTACAGGCAGCTTCATGTGGAAGATAGTCTCATGAGATCTCACATTGCTATGTACACTGGTCTGCATCTGAGCCCCTTTCCTTGGAATGCAGTGATTCTAAATGGGAGCATAGTTTGAAAAACTCCTCTTAAAGAGTTTTAACTTGTGTACACCCTTTGAAAACCACTGCCCTAGAGGGAATGTTTGGCTTCTCCCATGTTAGTCAAGATGAGATGATAAAGTACGTATCAGTGATTATGATGTTCAAGAAAGTCTGAGTAGAGAGGCAAACTAATTACGAAGACTTTTTTTATTGACGTATTTTTGATTTACAGTATTGTCTGTATTTCCAGTGTACAGTGAAGTGATTGAGTTATACGTATGTGTGTGTGTGAGTATATATTTCAGATTTGTTTTCATTATGCTAAGATACTGAATATAGCTCACTCTGCTGTACAGTAAATGATTGCTGCTTATCTATTTTATGTATAGTAGTTTGTATCTGTTAATTGCTCCTAATTTATCCCTCTCTCTCTCTTCCCCTCGGTAACCGTAAGTTTTCTCCCTTGATCTGTTTCTATTTTGTAAGTAGATTGATTTGTATTACTTCTTAGATTCCACATGTAAGTGATATCATGTACCATTTGCCTTTCACTTCACTTAATGCGATACTGTCTAGGTCCATCCATGTGGCTGCTAATGGCAATACTTCATTCTTTAATACTCTGTTTTACAGACACACACCCACACCCACACACACCCCCCACACACACCCACACACACCCACACACACCCGCCACCCCCCCCCACACACACCTTAAACCAATCATCTGTTAATGGGCACCTGGGTTGTTTCTGTATCTTGGCTATTGTAAATAACTTCATGGATTCTTAAGCTCTGAGGGTTGTGTAAAGAAAGAATTATGTGAGAAGAAATCGTATAAAATATTTTAGGTTAATTCTATTACTGAGTTTTCCTGTGGCTTTTTGTTGTTGTTTACTTCTGTTTGATTCCTAAAACCTCTCCTCTTCATAGTTCAAGCCTCAAATGTAGCACTTTTCCACATAATGTTAAAGTTAGTTAGTTGTCCTTCTTTTTTAATTGTACCTTCATGATGTTTAGGACTGTTTGACACTTGTTACTGAGCTTTTGATATTCAGAATAGGAACCAGACATTAAATACACACATGTGCTAGGTGCTCATTTAATGTACCCTAGGAGTTAAATTAAGAATAAGGTTTATTAAAACCTTAGGATAACACTCCCCTAGTCTGTACAAATATTTATTTATTTATTTTGTATGACTATTTAGATCTAACATAAACATAAACTTTAGATCTAACATAAACAGATTATTTGGATGGCAAGTACGCTAGGGCCTTGACTAGATACTCTGTTCCAGAGCTTGATTATTATCATTAAGATATTGAAAGATCTTAAGTCTTTGCCTTTTATTTAGGTGCTTTGATGATATAGGTTATACCTATGTACTTTAGTTATCCATTGACTCTGGGTTAAAAACATTGCTTTCCTGATCGTGGTAGCAATTTCTTAATTTCTTTATTATTATGATTTTTTTAATTTGTAGTTGGAGTGCCTCAAGCTTATCGCCTCTCAGAAGTTCACAGACAAACGCATTGGCTACTTAGGGGCAATGCTGCTGTTAGACGAAAGACAAGATGTCCATCTTCTCATGACCAACTGTATCAAGAAGTGAGTCTTAATTTCTTTCTTCTAGTAACTGCTTTGTTCTTTTAGGTCTTTTTAATAATATGACATCAAAGGCTTCTGTTTATTGATTTTATATTTGCTGTCTAGAATATAATTGAGTTGCTTTTGGTTCTGGAGCTTATATATAAAGAGGCTAATTAAAGGATTAAAACTTCTATAGAAAAAAAGTAAAACTGTAGGGGATAATTTAAATGAAAGTATTGTTGTATATCTTGAGTCATAGCAACTATTTATCAATGAATAAGCATTTGGACTTTTATAGAATAGAAAAGGCATTGGTAAATCTGAGCTTTCTTATCGTAGGATTTTTTGAATACCATGAGTTATGAGGCATCGTATTTATTAAATAATTACCATTATATTCTAAATGAATACCATTTAAAGGTAAAAAGAGAGGTCTTGCTTGTCAGCAGTCTCCTCCCAGGTTTCAGTTGCTGCAGTTGTATTTAGCCTGTGAGCTTTTGTGCCTAAGTCCTTTTTTCTCTAACAGGTGCTTTACTGATGTACTAGTCCAGTTGTGTGTCTGCCTTGGAAGCTGAGGAATGCTTGCCATTCTAGAAAAATTAGAAGACCTGCAAATAGGGAGTTAACACTTCTTTTCAGTATCCCTATTATAATAAATTTCTGTTAAAAAGCTATGAAAGTTCTCACGGCCTTATTGATTTAAGGTTCTTTTTGGTTTGTTTTGGTTTTGGTATGTCTACCAGTTTATCTCCTTTTTTAGATTTCATGTTTAATTTACAGTATTTCTGTATTTGACAGAAGCAGGGGTTTATAGGTGATCAGTTTGTAGACATTGAACTCATATATTTTGCTGTGGTAAATGTTATAATTTCCCGGTAATGAAAAATTTTAAAATGAGAGTTAAGATTTGCTTGTAAAAATATTGTGTCTCATTTAAATAGATTGACTTTGCAGCTTAATTTGGGAATATTTTGTTCTTTTTGGCCTTGAAATATTAATAATGAAAATACTAAGTCACTTAATTTATTCAACAAACATTGATTGCATACCTGTTATATGCCAGGAGCTATTGTAAGTGCTGAAGATGGAGAATGAAAAAAGTGGGCAGAAATCTTTGGTGTCATGGAGGTTACATTCTAGATGTTTAACATGACTTTATACTCTTATTTTGGACAAGTCTCTGAAAGTTTCTTTAATTTTTGTTCTTACATGCTCTGCTGCCTTTATTACTCAAGCCTTTAATCACATGCTGATAATTTGGCAGTTCTGCCTAGCAGCAAGTTTTGAGCAAACTTAAGAATAGGTTTGTAGCTTGATTAAAATTGAAGAATGAGGCATATAGGCAAAGAAGGAATCTGGATGTGTAATGAGACCCAGCCAAGCCCCAAGTGAATTTAGGAGAGAGCTGCTCATAGTTGAGAATTGATCTGGTACTTCAGTTTAAGTTCAGTCAAAGGACTTTGGATCATTCAGTTTTTTTAAATCTTTTAATGAATAGGTTTTTTGTTTATTTGTGAGGTTTCTTGCTTTTTGTTTGTATGATAGGGCATCATAGTGTACTAGCAGTTTTTCTGTTTAATGATGGCATGTTTACCTCATTGTTCATTGGTCCAGAAAAACTTTTAAGACATTAATGATCTTGGACTTAAATCTTTAAAAATCAGACACAGTATTTTAAGAGCTTGCATTATACAGATATTCTTAATCATTGAAAAATGAATGAAGAGCTAATGAAATTTTTGGGAACTAGAACCATAATTAAGTTAAACTTTATTAGTAATTTTTATTTTAAATATTCAAATTAGTAGAAAGTGTCAAACCTGACTGACACTTTCCTTTTGTTTCTTTTCCTTTCTTTGTTCTTCAGGAAAGATAAAAACCATTTATTGGTTCATTCAAAATTATCATTAATGAAACCTTTACAGTATTGACAGCAATACTTTTGTTATGAAATATAAGCTGTTTTCCAGAACAAAAACAATTCAGGGAGAAGAATGGCATTATTTTACACTTTTATAAATATCTTTAATATCTAACCTAATAGAATAGGTTAGATGCTTGTATTTGCTTCTGCATTCATTTTCTTATGTTTTGGTTGAAATATATGAAGATCTAGCCTTTCACGGATAATGTCGTTTGAAAAAGGAAGAGGGCTTTAATAACTTTTCAGATAACTATGGATAATCTTCCATGATACCATGCCAAACTCCACAAGTGGTAGTTTCATTAGGTTAGTGTAGAATCTGAAACCATATCAGTGAAGTTTGGTTTTCTGTTATATTGAAACCCATTCATACAGTTTGACTCTTTTGCATAGTTTTTAAACATCATGCTTAAGGCATTTGGAGAAAATTGGTTCACTGAGTTCTAAAGTATTAATAGACTGTCAGGTTCATGATGGCAATACAAATATTCCAAAATTCTAATTTTCACTTTCAAAGCTTAGGTTTATCATTGGCAACAAATATTGTCACTTGTTGCCCTTGAAGTGATAGGCTTACTTGGCTCTTCTTCCAGAAAATGTTTGCCAAATAACCACATCTTAATAATTATAATTGCTATTTTTCAGATAAAAATGATGTTCATTTTAAAAGCAGCTGGTTTGTAGTTTAGCTTGCAAATGAAACATACACAGGTGCTTTTCTCTGAGATTGTCACTTATTTCATTATGCATCAGAAGTACTTCATGCATACTTTCCATCTTGTCACACAGAATATTAAAAAATGTGCACTCAAGAGTCAAGGTATGAGGGAGTTCCTTGGTGGCCTAGTGCTTTAGGATTCTGGCCTTTCACTGAAGTGACCCAGGTTCAATCCCTGATCAGGGAACTGAGATCCTACAAGCTGCATGGCATGGCTTAAAAAAGAAAAAAAGGCAAGGTATAATTAAGCTAGTCATTTTTACTGCTTTGTCATGAGTGACTGAACAGCAGACAACAACATGGGGAGTATTAAGTGAAACTCCCTCCCTCCCTTCCTTCTTTCACTGTAAGTGTGTGGCCGTGAATTCAGTGACTGGTAATACAGTTTGGTGCCTTTTTCCTGATTTGTGCCTTAGTTTTTCCCATTTGCACTATTAGTGCAAATGTCAATAAAGCTGACAAATAATGAGTTAGTATTGTGGAAGTAGTTTGTATCTCATGGATCCCCTGAAACAGTCCTGGGAACTTCCAGAGATTCTCTAATCACTGTTTGAGAACCACTGAACTGAAGGATTTTAAAATACTCTTAAAGCTGGTAGAAGTAGCATAACTCAAACATAGGAATTTAGCTTCTGCATGGTAAGAGTTGATTATAATATATAAATGCACTTACTATTCAAACTTAAATACTTCAACTTTTCTGAAAATACTTCCTGGCTGGTTATAAATAATTTTGTGCAGTAATCAATGCCTGTTAGAATCTGTAGTACTAGATATTGAGCCTACTGTAACATCTACCTTAGTTTAAGATGGTTTAATTAGCTGTTTTTTTAGTTATTGTTTTTCTTCTTTTGAATAAATAAAAGTAAAAATTAATAATCAAGGTTAATACTATATCATAAGATCAAAGATTTTAGAGTGTTTCTGTTGTGATGTTTGTCATCTTAAATGCTCTAGCAGTAGAGATTGTGTTTTCTAAATTTTTTTTTTAATATTTTGGTTAATATCTTACTTTTTTGTAGTTAGTAGTAGAGCATATTAAAATCTTAAAAGATACAGTTGTGCTTCATATTCTGTTGTTGCTAGTAAAGAAAGTTCTTCTGGCATCCCACAGATAGCATGTTGTACAGTTTCTGTTACCCGTGGTGTTTGGAAATGGTGGGTTGCAAATGTGTAGAACAAACTGTCAGTCAGTTTACTGTGTTGTAATTTGTATTCATAATAAGGTTAGAATAAGCATTTTTTTTTTTTTTTTGTAAAAATTATCCTAATATTTTCCTTATGAGAGAAATCATGAATCATTCAGAGCTTTCTCATTAGATTGCAAAGCTTCTTCATTGGGAGCATTGGGCAGGGCATATTCATTTCTGCCGCCTTCTTTCTTTTGCAGTGATCTCAATCATAGCACACAGTATGTACAAGGGCTAGCACTTTGTACCCTCGGCTGCATGGGGTCCTCAGAGATGTGCAGAGATCTTGCAGGAGAGGTAGAGAAACTCCTGAAAACCTCCAACTCTTACTTAAGAAAAAAGGTAACTTTCCATACAACGGAATGTCTGTGTTTGGATTAGGGAGTATTATGGAGAGAAGGCACATTGTTCATTTTTGAAAGAACAAGCGATAATGTAACTTTCTCTGTGCATTAAATGTGTTTTAAATGACTGTATATGAATCAGTTGTTCATAACAAAGTCTGTTTTTTATGTTAATTTTGGAGGTGATTTTTTTTTATTGCTATTTAACTCTCCAGTTGGTAAGTGATTATGAACACTTTAATTTTCTTAATTCCTCACTTTTCAAGAAAATTACTTATCAACAAATAGATGGCATACCTAATTACTTCCTAAGTTACCTGATTCTAACCAGTGTTAAACAAAGTGATAATGAACAGATGGTTACAAATTTATTTTAGTGCCCATGCCTTTGTATTGGGGCCTTTGAATCTTGGAAGTGCAGTTCCTTGGGACCTAGATAATTATTAGGAAATGATTTAGAACCTCCTTCCTAAAATTGGTATAACTAAGTGGAATAGTAATGGAAGACAGCGATCTTATTCTCTTATCTGCTTTTGTTAGTATAAATATTTTGTTATTTTATTGTGCTTTATTCTTAAAGCCTTCATAAACAAGCGGTATAAAATTTAGGAGTCTAGAAGTGAATGACATAAGATCATCTGATTGTCATTGACTATGCCTCTGCATTTAATGGTGTGAGACAAAGCTGTTAAAAGGGCCAAGCTGTTTTCCAGGATCATGTGCTGCTAATGATGGCTATAGGCCAAAGCCAGTCCTTTCTCTTAAAGAATGTGTGGGCTGCTCTTGTTCAGAAAGATTACATAAATATTAAAATATCCCTGCAGATTAGGAAAAAATTGTTTTCCTCAACTGTAGCTTGGGAAGAATTAGCTGAAATCTTTGCTTATTAATGTACCTAAATTACGATATTCAATTCCAACAAGTAGTAGTTATGGTTCCTTTGCGGGGGTCGGGGGAGAGTAACTGAAATGAGTCTTTGAATGTCCTTTTCTTTCCTGTGAACAAGCTAGGGCCATCTTTTCTTTAGTAGAAACTGGCTAACAGAGAGACTTAACTAAGATACTAAATAACTTTCAAATGATTTTCTTGATTTCAGTAGAGGGTGAATGGAGAAAGTATAGGTATTATTAAAAGTAGCATCAGATTTAAAGCATCTGCAATATATGTATCTTTCACCTGCATAGTATTTTTATAAAACCTTTTGGTTTTCTTACTCAGAAGAACAATGATCACAGACGGAGTCTTTATTTTTTAACTTTGCAAAGCTGCAGATAAATTATATTTAGCACAATTGGTAAGCTCGTGTTAACAGATGGTCTGGTTGGAAAAAGTTGTTGTCCACTTATTTGGTGATATATGACCAAAGAGACAGGTGAGTTAGAAGTTCTCGTTAAGGCAGTAGTATAAACTGCGCAGCCCTAACCAATTAATAACTAAATAAATCTGATAATAATCAGATCTATAACTCCTTTCTTTTTCATGTAGGTGAACTGGTTGACAAGGTTCTTTTGTTTGTAAGATTGGTTGTCCTGACTTTAACTGAAATAAAGCTTCTTTTGTCCTTTTTATGTTTTTTTTTGCAGGCAGCACTTTGTGCTGTTCATGTCATCAGGAAGGTTCCTGAACTTATGGAGATGTTTTTACCAGCAACAAAAAATTTGTTGAATGAAAAGAACCATGGTAATGTGATTTGGATGCACTCAGGAAGTACTGAGGGAGAAGGGGAGAGAGAGAGTAGTTCAGGCAGTCTTGGCCTCTGTCTCACACAGTAGACTCAGCTTTCTGCTGTGCTTGGACACCTTTTTCAGGAAGGGCCAATGGGTTGAATCTCTTCTACTCTCAAATCCTAGTTTTGTAATTAGAGATTGATTCCTTTATAGTAAGCTTGTTTTTTATTTCTGGTCCCCTTTTATTGTATCAAAAATACTATATTAACTAAAACTCAGTGTAATTGCAGATGATCCTAGCCTTGATTTTCATGTGTGAAACCTTTTGACTTCTTGGCTTATTTCTTTATCTTTTTGCCATTGTAGTGTAAAATTTGTGAAACTCTTTGTAGGTTACTTGTAACAGGAATTTGTAATGGGTACTCAGATATATAAAATTTCTGAGGAATTAGATGGAATGTATGTGGCTGTTCTTTACTGAACATTTTATTCTTGTTTTGAATTTAATGAAACAGATTCTGAATGAAGAAAATCCTTGTGTCCTAAATGCTAAGAGAAAAAAATGGTAACATGTATTTAATTTGATCAATGCAGTCCTCTGCCTAGAAGATTCAGAATATACTTGTTGAATAAATGAATGTCTAGGGCACATACTTAGTGTAAAGTATATGATTCTTTTCACTCACTCTTGAACAAGCAAATTTACTTTGTTATTCATGACTATGTTTTGTCTGGAAATTTAAAATCTTAGTAAGATTTTTCTTCTTGAAATACCTTTCAAAAATCAGCTAAGAGCTTACTAAATCTGGAGCAGGTGATAGCCAGTTTATGTTGACTGAGCATGTCTTTATGACTATTCTCAAATGGAGAGGCTTGTACATTGGATGTCATTTTTAAGCAATTATTTTGGCCACATAACTTTAGACTATTCTGATTTGACTGAGATCATCTGTGTTAAATCAGCAGGTATCTATTAATACCTTCTTTGTATTCACCTCAATGCTTAGATTCTTGGGAGATTAAAAAACAAAAGTAGCAGCTACCTTTTTGGAATTGACCTTCAGAACTGAAAGCCCTGTGCTATGAAGCTGAAGAATACAGCCTCATTTTTAGTTTTCATTGGCTCTTTTCTTTCAGGTGTCCTTCACACTTCTGTAGTCCTCCTCACAGAAATGTGTGAGCGAAGCCCAGACATGCTTGCACATTTCAGAAAGGTAGGTGCCATTCTTTATATCTAAGCCTCTCTTGACTGAAAATGATTTTCCTAAAGTACATGATTTTCTCACTTAGGAATTTTCTTTTGAAAGAAAGGTATGGAACTGAGTCAGGGACTTAATCAACCCTCCTGTGTGGTAGGAAGTCAGCTTTAGGCACGCAAGGACTGGCAGTAGTGCAGTGTTTCCCCTTCATGATGGAGGTCTTCTCGTTGGCAGACACGCGGATCTCTCAGTGCTTTATCTGCTGTTTTCACACTGAAGCTAGGAAATGTAATCTGAGGCTGAATTACAAGCAGGAATTGTGTGTGTGTGTGTGTGTGTGTGTGTGTGTGTGTGTGTAAGGCAGGTGATTTCTTGTTTTTTTTCCTCCCCCTTAGGTGAAAACGGCAAACCGAGATTTGACATTACTTTTACCTAACTTAGGGTCCCCCACTGTTCATTTTATGCTTTGGTGACTCCAGTGGTGGATGTCTCTAGGTTTCTGGAGTCCCTCCCTCCCTCTCTTAGAGCATTCTAGAATGGAAATTTTTGTTTTCTCCACTTACTTTCAGAAGGCACTAGTAAGCAGGACTCAGAGAAAGACTGTTTTTTGGGTAATTACATGCATTCAGTTCCTTTTATAGGATGCTGACCACTCCATATGTTGGGTTTACTTTGTACTTTAGATTTAACTAAGCTCTAATAGCAGCTCTTTGGTGGGGGGGGGGGGGGAAGCTTTTTTCCCCCCTTAGATGGTCATGTCTTGATTAAATTATTACAAAATTAGTATGAGGCCCGTATCTGTCCCTAATGCTTGCTTTGTATGTTTTGTTCCTGTTGTCTGTTTGGAATCCTGCTGTGTGTTAGAATGAAAAGGTAAGAGTTAACCCTCATTTAGATGGTGCATGCTGGCATTAGGTCCTTAGGAGCTTTTGTGTCTCCATCCACAAGTGTGGCTTAAAAAAATATACTAATGCTGAATCTGTGCTTAATACTGTGTTATTTGTCATAGCATTTTTGGCTAACTCCTTAGTCCAGATTTTGTCTTGTCACTTAAACTCCTGACTCCACAGTCAGCCTTGGATTTCAGTTGCGGCCTTTCCTGATTTTTAAGCCTCCTTCTCTGCCTTTCCTTTATCTTCACCTGAGAAACTGAGCAGTTTCCCAGTGGCATTGGTGATGGCAGTCCAGATCAATTTGGAACCAAAACACCAAACACTGCTTCTTTTTGAAGTAGATAAACTTTAAAACCGTGTCTGGGTAACCTCATACTTTAAAAAGCTCAGTACGTACTTCTGAACTTTTAGTTCAGACTTAGAGCTTTAATTTCCTCCTGACTTGCACTCGATCTTGCCTTGAAGTTTTGGAATGTTAAAAGATTTTTGAGGTAGAGTGGGTCGGCATCAACTGATTTTCATGGCTGCAGCTTTTCCCTTTGTCTTTTTATTTTGTTTGTCTTGTCATCAGTTTTAGTAACTTGTTTTTTGTCTGAAAAATAAAGCTTGGTTCCAAGAATTTGTATGCTGAACACTTAGAGATATTTGTGCTTTTTGTCCCAGGGTGCTCTTATGTGGTGTGAGCTTAGTAGCTGAAGGAAAAAGAACTTTTCCGAAACAGAAACCCGATTTAAAAAAATAATGAAGGATGTGTGTAGTACAAAAAAGTAGACCATTGAGAAGTATGCAAGGCGAGCTACTTTTTAGTGCAGAGCTTGGTAACTAGATGGTCCCAGTTTTATTACATTCTAAAGCAGTTTATACAGTTACATTATTCTGACTTCTAACTGAATCTGTCCAGAGTTGACAGATTTAATGAGGATTCTGTTTAGAATTTACAGGTTATTGTAAGCTTAGATTTGTTTGAATCCTGGAGTTGCCCAAATTAGATTTTTGTTTAGGTGACTTACAGAGTGCTTAATTCTGAAGTGATATGGCCAAACCTATTCACACAGATTATGTTGTCTTATATTCAGCAGTAGACTTAGTGTTGTGTTTTGAGTGCATTCCTTGGGCCCAGCTTGGCTTTTGTTTCAGTCTTGATCCCCTTAGAGAGGAATCCAGATTCAATGAGCAAAAGATAATTGAGTTGCAGCAAAGTTGGGGCTGTTCTGATTGCCTCCGAGACAGATAAGATTCAGTTTGCTTTGGACGGTTCTTGATGTTAGGTGATTAGAGTTGTTTATATAGCTAAATTGAGTTTGTAGTTGGAGACTGGAAGGGTTCTTATTGTGGCAGACATTTTGAAATAGGGTTTTAATCTTAAATGATTGATCAATGAAGTGCAATAAATAATAGTATTTAAAGCATTTTTAAGTTCAACTTGGCAATAAAATTGCCTTTATTGTGTGTCATCAGTCAGTCTAATGGACAGAGTTAAAAAAAGAAGGGCATTCTGACTGTAAGGAATGTATCATTTCATTTGTAAGATAAGATAGGCAACAAATGTATGATTAGGTGCTGAAATTAAATTTTACCAAAAATTGTATCCTATGAGTTAAGAATAGGACAGAAACAGCATTCGTGGCCTTGCTCTCTTCCTTAGGTGAAGGAGACAGTTTTTCATGTGTCTTTTCCACTTGGTCAGTGTTTGAGACGTGTATTCCCTGTTGTTTATTGGGAAAGGATATAACTAGACATATATTAAGAGGAGAGAGTTTTTTTTCTCTATTTGAGATAGTTTGTTTTAAAACTGTAATTTTCAGAAAATTACCAGAGTTTTGGATGTGGTAGCATTTTATACTCACATGTGTTGGATAGATTAAAAACTGAACATGTTTGTGCAACCTAGGTTTGTCAAGTCCCATAGAAGTCCCCATAGGCATCTGTTTTACTCGGTTCTCATAGGCTTTCTGACCTACTGTTATTTGTGGTATCTTTGCATTTATAATTCTGGAGTAAAAATGTCTGGTTTGGTTTTAATTCAGATAACGTACATATTCCTTTTTGAGTTCTGGGCCAGAATACTTCCAAGTTATGTCTATGAAACATCAATAATATACAGTTTTATTAGTAGAATTTGCTTGGACTCAGACTCTTGAATCTTTTTTTTCTAAGCCAAGTTAACCTCTGCCTATTCCTGAGAAATTCTTTGATGTTCACTGTTTTTTGATGCATCTCTCTTCCCTGCAGCTTGTGCCCCAATTAGTTCGTATTCTAAAGAACCTCATCATGTCCGGATATTCACCAGAACATGATGTTTCTGGGATCAGTGACCCCTTTTTGCAGGTGAGCTTGAAAGAAAGTTTAGGATAAATGATATATTTTGGAGTGAATTTTTCCTCCTTCTTATGTTTGTGTTGGGTAGTTTTGGTAGTTAATTGACTAAGCTGATTACACTAATAAATGAATAGTGACACAATTCTGTATTAGATTAATAGGATAAAATTATATTTGTAATAGTCAAATCATATACCACATAGAAACATGATTTTCCAATATGATATAGCTCTGCAGGTGGTGGTATCCTTTGACTGAAGTGTAGGTTGTCTAACAGCTTCATTAAGACATTGAACCATATATAACTGCTCTAAAGATCATGTTTAAAATTCTTCTGTTTTATTTTGACCATTTCTATTGGGATCTAAGACTTCATTTAAGTTATTTGAATTTCATATCAAGCAAAGTTCCTTTGTGCTAGACAGAATTTGTTGATGTTTGTCATGTTTTGCATATTAGGTACGAATTTTGCGGTTATTAAGAATTTTGGGACGAAATGATGATGACTCAAGTGAAGCTATGAATGATATATTAGCACAGGTGAGTAGAACAAAACTTGTATTTTTGTAAACACTCATTTTAGTATAGCAGGGAGCAGAATGATTGTGATTATATGAAGCAGTTTTTATTTGTGTTTTTTCATTGGTGGCTGGAAACAATCACAGAATGTCTCTTGTTACCTCTGGATGTTTTTTGGAAGCATTGTTTTCTCATGTAACACCTTCTGTGTCTTTTCAGGTTGCCACTAATACGGAGACTAGTAAAAATGTAGGAAATGCGATTCTTTATGAGACGGTTTTGACTATCATGGATATTAAGTCGGAGAGTGGACTGCGAGTAAGTTTTTAATCTTTACTCTAAACATTTTATTTTAAAATAATTGATTTGGACTTTGGAAATTAACTTTAGGAAAGAATGATGCAGAATGTATGTTTTGGTATCTGAAGTATCATTCTCTCCAATGAAGGATTAATATTGATTATAATAGAAATTGGAAGATTTTATGTATGGTTACATATATGGACAATGTTGAATGAAGGAACCGTTTCAGAATAAGCTTTATTTGGAGCCATGATTTGAGTTGGGCTCATTCACTTCACACAAGACAACAACATATTTGAGTTAATTCATTTTTCTTAAATATTTATTTTTATTAAAAAAATGAACACATAAAGTAAAAAAATTCAATACAAAATGGTTTCAGTTCAGTCGCTCAGACATGTCCGACTCTTTGCGACGCCATGGACTGCAGCATGCCAGGCTTCCCTGTCCATCACCAACTCCCGGAGTTCACCCAAACCCATGTCCATTGAGCCGGTAATACCATCCAGCCATCTCATCCTCTGTCGTCCCCTTCTCCTCCTGCCTTCAATCTTTCCCAGCATCAAGGTCTTTTCAAATGAGTCAGCTCTTCGCATCAGGTGGTCAAAGTATTGGAGTTTCAGCTTCAGCATCGGTCCTTCCAGTGAATATTCAGGACTGATTTCCTTTAGGATTGACTGGTTTGATCTCCCTTCTGTCCAAGGGACTCTCAGGAGTCTTTTCCAACACCACAGTTCAAAAGCATCAATTCTTTGGCGCTCAGCTTTCTTTATAGTCCAACTCTCCCATCCAAACGTGGCTACTGGAAAAACCATAGCTTTGACTAGACAGACCTTTGTTGGCAAAGTAATGTCTCTACTTTTTAATATGCTATCTAGGTTGGTTATAGCTCTTCTTCCAAGGAGCAAGCAAGCATCTTTTAATTTCATGGCTACAGTCACCATCTGCAGTGATTTTGGAGCCCAGAAAAATAAAATCTCTCATTGTTTCCATTGTTTTCGCACCTATTTGCCATGAAATAATGGGACCGGATGACATGATCTTGGTTTTTTGAATGTTGAGTTTTAAGCCAACTTTTTCACTCTCATTCACTTTCATCAAGAGGCTCTTTAGTTCTTCTTCACTTTCTGCCATAAGGGTTAGGGTATCTGAGATTATTGATATTTCTCCCAGCAGTCTTGATTCCAGCTTGTGCTTCATCTAGCCTGGCATTTCACATGTTATACTCTGCATATAAGTTAAGTAAGCAGCGTGTCAATATACAGCCTTGATGTACTCCTTTCCTAGTTTGTAACCAGTCTGTTGTTCCATGTCCGGTTCTAACTGTTGCTTCTTGACCTGCATACAGAATTCTCAGGAGACAGATCAGGTGGTCTGGTATTCCCATCTCTTGAAGAATTTTCCACAGTTTGTTATGATCTACACAAAGGCTTTGACGTAATCAATAAAGCAGATGTTTTTCTGGAATTCTCTTGCTTTTTCTATGATCCAGCGGATGTTGGCAATTTGATCTCTGCTTCCTCTTCTTTTTCTAAATCCAGCTTGAATATCTGGAAGTTCACGGTTCATATACTGTTGAAACCTGGCTTGGAGAATTTGAGCATTACTTTGCTAGCATGTGAGATGAGTGCAATAGTGTGGTAGTTTGAGCATTCTTTGGCATTGCCTTTCTTTGGGATTGGAATGAAAACTGTCCTTTTCCAGTCCTGTGGCCACTGCTGAGTTTTCCAAATTTGCTGGCATGTTGAGTGCAACACTTTCACAGCATCATCTTGTAGGATCTGAAATAGCTCAACTGGAATTCTATCAGCTCCACTAACTTTATAGTGATGCTTCCTAAAGCCCACTTGACTTCACATTCCAGGATGTCTGGCTCTAGGTGAGTGATCACACCACCGTGGTTATCTGGGTCATGAAGATCTTTTTTGTATAGTTCTTCTGTGTATTCTTGCCATCTCTTCTTAATATCTTCTGCATCTATTAGGTCCATACCGTTTCTGGCCTTTATTGTGCCCATCTTTGCATTAGATGTTCCCTTGGTGTCTCTAAATTTCTTGAAGAGATCTCTAGTCTTTTCCATTCTGTTGTTTTCCTCTATTTCTTGGCACTGATCACTGAGGAAGGCTTTCTAATCTCTCCTTGCTGTTCTTTGGAACTCTTCATTCAGATGGGTATATCTTTCCTTTTCTCCTTTGCCTTTAGCTTCTCTTCTTTTCTCAGTTATTTGTAGGGCCTCCTCAGACAACCATTTTGCCTTTTTGCAATTCTTTTTCTTGGGGATGGTCTTGATCACTGCCTCCCGTTCAGTGTCACAAACCTTTGTCCATGGTTCTTCAGGCACTCTGTCTATCAGATCTAATCCCTTGAATCTGTTTGTCACTTCCAGTGTATAATTGTAAGGAATTTGATTTAGGTCATACCTGAATGGTCTAGTGATTTTCCCTACTTTCTTCAATTTAAGTCTGAATTTGACAATAAGGAGTTCATGATCTGAGCCACAGTCAGCTCCTGGGCTTGGTTTTGCTAACTGTATAGAGCTTCTCCATTTTCTGCTGCAAAGAATACAATCAATCAGATTTTGGTATTGACCATCTGGGGATGTCTGTGTGTAGAGTCTTCTCTTGTGTTGTTGGAAGAGGGTGTTTGCTATGACCAGTATGTTCTCTTGGCAAAACTCTGTTCGCCTTTGCCCTGCTTCATTCTGTACTCCAAGGCCAAATTTGCCTGTTACTTCAGGTATCTCTTGACTTCCTACTTTTGCATTCCAGTCAGCTATGATTAAAAAGACATCTTTTTTGGGTGTTAGTTCTAGAAGGTCTTGTAGGTCTTCATAGAACCATTCAGCTTCTTCAGCATTACTGGTTGGGGCATAGACTTGGATTACTGTGGTATTGAATGGTTTGCCTTGGAAACAAACAGAGATCATTCTGTCATTTTTGAGATTGCACCCAAGCATTTCAGACTCTTTTTTGACTATGAGGGCTAGTACATTTCTTCTAAGGGATTCTGGTCCACAGTAGTAGATATAATGGTCATCTGAATTAAGTTCGCCCGTTCTAGTCCATTTTAGTTCACTGATTCCTAAAATGTCAATGTTCACTCTTGCTGTCTCCTGTTTGACCACTTAAAACAAAATGATATACAGGGAGGAAAATGTCTGCCTATTGATTTTATGTTTAGACTTAATTCTTCTAGTCGAAAGTATGGTTACCATTTTCTAATATACTTTTTGGGATGATATTCTATCCATATTTAAACATATCTGTACATATGTATTACTTATCTTCTCCACTTTTAAAACCTTTTTATTTAAAATAATTGTAGGCTTATAGAAAAGTTTCAAAAATATTTCCGAGTTCCCACAATACCATTCACTCAGCCTCCCCTAATGTTAACATCTTGTTTACCTATAGTGTAATTATCAAAACTAAGAAACCAATATTGGTTCAATACCATTAATTGAATTAGAGATTTTACTCAGACTTTACCAGTTTTTCTACTGATGTCCTTTTTCCTTTCCAGCGCCAATCCTTGATCCCATGTTGCATTTATTGTCATGTCTCCTTAGTCTCCTCCAATCTTGACATTTCCTTCATCTTTCGTTGTCTTCTGTGACAGTTTTGAAGAGCACTGATCAGTTATTTTGCAGAGTATCCCTGAAGTTGACAGTCTGATATATTCTTATAATAATTAGTTTGAAATTATGCTTTTTTGGCAAGGCTGCTCCAGAAGTGTTGTGCCCTTTACAGTTTCATATCAGGGGGTACATGCTCTCTATTTGTCTCATTACTGGTGATTTGAACCTTGATCTTTTGGTTAAGGTGCTGTCTGCTGTGTCTCTCCACTGTATAATTGTTATTTTCCCCTATGTAATTAAAAATATTTTGGAGGAAACACTTTTGACACTATGCAGATACCCTGTTCTCAGACTTTTGCCAACCAATTTTAGTATCCATCTGAGGATCTTGTCTTTAACAGGTTTTTGGGTGGTGCTCTAATGATACCTTTCTGTTCCCCTCATTTTTTCTTCTTTAAATAATTGGAATTCTTCTGTAAGGAAGAACCCTCCCTCAAGTGTTTATTCATTCTTTCAACCATTTATTAATATAATAATCGCTAATGCATTGCTTTGTGAGGAACAAATTTACTAACTGCACTACAGTATTTGGGTACAGTTTTTGGTCATCTGGGTGATTCTGCACCTTATGCTTATCATGTTAGATGAAAACATTATGTTGGAGCTAGTTTATATTCACATATAGAGACCATTCTCATTTTAAAAAAGATTGGTACAATATGCATAATATAAACTCTATCCTTTTAACCATCTCTAACTCTAGTTTAGTGGCGTTAAGTAAGTGCATTCACACTGTTGTGCAGCCAGCAACCTCCGTTCATCTTCAGGACTTTTTAGTTTCCCAAACTGAAACTCTGTGCCCTTTAAGCAGTAATTCCCCATTATCTCCTGACCCCACCCCTGGCACCCACCATTCTACTTTCTGTCTCTATGGATTTGCCTATTCAGGACATTTCACATATATGGAATCATATAATATGGGGTGTTTGTGTCTGGCTTATTTTACTTAATATAATATTCTCAAGGTATATACCTGTCATAGCATGTGTCACGATTCATTCTTTTTAATGGTTATATAACATTCCATTGTGTGAATGTGCCACAGTACATTTAGGAAAATTGCTATTGATGAACACTCCTATCATTTGTGATTACAGATAGTGTTGCAGTAGATTTTTGTGCATGTGTTCAAGTATATTTGTCAGCTGAATTCCTAGAAGTGAAATTGTTGAAGCAGGGGATAACTTTTCTTTTTTTCTTTTTTTATGTTAGTATTTTTTTTTTTTTCATTTATTTTTATTAGTTGGAGACTAATTACTTCACAACATTGTAGTGGGTTTTGTCATACATTGACATGAATCAGCCATGGAGTTACATGTATTCCCCATCCAGATCCCCCCTCCCACCTCCCTCTCTACCCGATTCCTCTGGGTCTTCCCCGTGCACCAGGCCCAAGCACTTGTCTCATGCAACCCACCTGGGCTGGTGATCTGTTTCACTATAGATAGTATACTTGCTGTTCTCTCGAAACATCCCACCCTCGCCTTCTCCCACAGAGTCCAAAAGTCTGTTCTGTACATCTGTGTCTCTTTTTCTGTTTTGCGTATAGGGTTATCATTACCATCTTTCTAAATTCCACATATGTGTGTTAGTATCCTGTAATATTCTTTATCTTTCTGGCTTACTTCACTCTGTATAATGGGCTCCAGTTTCATCCATCTCATTAGAACTGATTCAAATGAATTCTTTTTTTTTTTTTCTTTTTTTTTCTCAAATGAATTCTTTTTAACAGCTGAGTAATATTCCATTGTGTATA